>NC_033800.1:53206645-53236383 GCF_001876935.1 Asparagus officinalis
GAGGTCATAACCTTACTTTGAGTTAAACTCAACGTAAATCTGAAGAATTAGGACTAATGATGGAATTTTTCAGAACCTAATCAACTTAGGATGTGACATGACTGAGTGTTGGATCCATATTCTGCAATACTGAAAGAATCAGTGCTGAGTTCCTTTTGCAAAATATTCAAGTTTCTTCCATCAGAATACTGCCTCCTTCAGTATTTGTTGTCGAGGTCAGTTGTCTTGCTTTATTCTAGTCTAGCTATTTGCAATTTCTTCCTTTTCATTGGCTGTTTCCTTTATCAATCTCGATAACATTTCATCATGTATCTAGGACAATCCTGCGATTGGAATAAATAATAAAAGTTCAATGGCCCGCAAGATTAAAAAGGATAGTGAAAATGCTTCAAGGGCTGAACAGGTACAAAGTGTCATCTAGACCCACAACAATGAGAAAACAATTTATAAAGGAAAGACCAGTAAAGGAGCTAAAACTTAAGTTGTGATTCTTCTTTTGGAGAAAATGTCGTACCTAATTTATGATGTGAAGATCACCCATGACTCTAATTTATGACGTGAAGAGACCATGACTGTCATAATAATAACATGGCATCCAATTAACATAGTCGGAGTAGCTGCAAAGATAGTTGGCAGATCTAATCTTAGTTACAACTCAGATATGTAACTTACTTTAAATAGTAAGTATAGGAATATATTTATGTGATTCATATCATTTAACCTATCATTTTAAGTAACAGTAATAATTGTGATGGGCTCTTGGAAATGATGGGATGATGGTAGTAATAATAATGATGATGGTGATGATAATAGTATTATAAGGAGAAGATAATCATTTAGTGCCACAGTCTTGGTAAATATTTAGAACTTCAGAAAGTAGGTATAAAAACAAGAAAGAGAAAGATCACGTTTAAAGGAAAGCTGATTTCTTGGATTGGGGTCCATATAAAGGATGTAAGACTGTGAACATTTGGGTGGGGTTGGGGGTTGGGGGGTTGGGGGGTTGGATTGAGTATCCCCTGCTGCCCCCTGGTTACACTCTTGTCTTGATTCACATTCCAAGTTAATTCATGGGAAATGGGACTAAATTTTACAAGCATGTCACTGCAATAGCAAATCATGTGAATAAACCAACCATTTAGTGCTTGAAGAATCACTGTGACAGGAAGTGGTTATATAGTGCCGGACGGTAAGTTAAGTGATGGTCAAGCTTGATGAATTTTTTCTGCTTGTGGTGAATTTCACTGGTGCAAATATGTATGTAAATATGCAGTGAAACCTTGCTACTAGTGAACTTCTTGCATTAGTATCAGTATACAGAAGATAATAAATATACATAAAAAGCAAAGTATATCTACTTTGAAGATTTCACTATTCATGTTCTTGATACGATGTCAATTTTTTTTCCATTATACTTGAGAATTTGGACATCCAAAACCATGTCAGAGAACACAATTTATTTGTAAGTTGGTGTTTTATACTCCACATCAAATAACCAAATGGCTAAAATCAGGTCATCGAGTCTTGGAGTATTCATTTGTATCAAGTGCTCAGGTGTTCATAGAAGTCTTGGAGTTCATATATCAAAGGTATTCACTAAACAGTAACCTTTTCGTTTTTCAATTAGCAATTACATTGATTGCTTACTAATTGTGCTGATTATCTTAGTTGGAAATTTTTGATTGCTCGCCGATGAACATATATTCTTTTCTGTTTTATACTTGCACGCTTGATAAGGTGTCAGCTTATCATGGCATCTTAACTGTTTAGTTTCACAGAAATTCAAATGTCTATACATATGACACATGATATTCATCAGATAGGAAAAGATTGAGATACATTTCAGAAATGGAAATTGTTAGGACTTGGGAGTGCCACACCTCTATTCAGTTCAAGCACAAGTGTGAGCTTGGTTAGAAAAAGTCATGGGGTGGAATTTAGTCCCACATTGGTAAAACAATTAGATGGATATATGGTTAAATATGATTGGACTCATGACTCAAACAAGATCTATCCCTTGAGTCAATTTGGGTCCAAGTAGATTAGCTTTATCCATCTCTTTTAGGGGCCTTCTAGGCTCTAGCAAAATTTTGGGCATATAATATGCTCTCTCGTTGGAGAGCATTAAGCAGAACCACTTTCCAGAATCTTCATGACCAAGAAAGCCAAAATCACCTCAAATTATGCTAAATAAATCAAATATAAGATCCCATTCTGCATTTTTTACCTTCAAAAGGGGTAGCATGAACCTGAAGTAGTTCTAATTCGAATGAAAGAAGCTGAGAAATGTCATAGTTGAGAGAACAGGATAGTTATCTAATTACAACATGGCAATTACCATCAAAGAGCATGCATGAAAAATTCAAATGATCCATGATCCTGGTACATACTGGCATCACATCCAACCAGGAGTCTGACAATGGCCTTTTGTCGTAGGTATTATCCGTGAAACTAGATGAGTGGACAGATGAACAGGTTGATTCTGTGATTAATGCGGGAGGGAATGATGCCATAAATGCAAACTATGAAGCTTTTATTCCTGAAAATGTAAACAAGCTAAAGCCAGACTCTCCAATTGAGGAGCGCTCTGATTTTATCAGGTACAACCTTAATACTTCCTGTCATTAATCTTTAATGAAAATTTTGGAATATTCTAAATATATGTGAAACTTCTTGAACATTCAGGAGAAAATATGAGCTGCAAGAATTTCTAAACTCAGACTTGCAGATTGCAAGTGTCAGCTCCACGCAGAAAAATCTCTCCAGTTCCAGACAATTTGGGAAACAACATACTGGAATCCGGCAAGCACTCCGGAATAGTTGGAGAAGAAATGACTCCGAGCAGAGGAGTATAAAGAAAACAGTATGTCACCTTTGATCTTATATGTTCATATTTGATACTTATTATGTGTCGTAATGACGGTTTTTAGGGTGAATTGCACTTAAATACCCTATTGTTTACCCAATGTTTCACATAAATACCCTCAGTTGTAAATGGCTACGCTTAAGTACCCTAAAGGTTCTACAAAATGCACTTTGGTAACCTCGGTTATGCAAACGTGAGGATTTTCAATGCGACACTCACATGCTAATTTTAGAACATTTTAACTCTTACTATTTGTTAATTTTGCTGTTATACCTATCAAATTCCTATTTTAAAGATGAACTGGGGTAGGTTTAAAATAGGATGTTGATAGGTTTAACAAAATAAGGATTAAATTTTCTAAAATAGCATGTGAGGGTCGTATGAGAATTGTCATAGGGAAATTCTCACGTTTGCATAACCAAGGGTACTAAAGTGTAACTTTTAAAAACTTTATGGTACTCTATGATACCCCGACATGTAATTTTGGCGCCGTACCTGTGTCGGGTGCGGTTTGGGTACGTTTCCACACCCAAACGGAAGGGACACGGGAGTTTGGAGCAGAGGAAAATGTGTTTAGATGCAAGGAAGAAGAAGACTCTCTCTCTTATTTCCTTAGTTTTAAATTTGTTAGTGGAACATGACATCACCATTCAAATGGGTGCTTGACTATTTGCTTGTCTTTTCTTTAAAATTAATGGCAATACTAAGAATGGGAGACATGTGTTCTCATATTTAAATAGGTAAGTGTATATGTATGTATGTATATACGTACGTATTTATTTATTTATTTATTCTTTTTTGATGCTTATGTGGAATATAAATTCAAAAGTTTCAAATGAGTTTACTTTATAATTTTAAGGAATGAACTTATTTTATTGAGAATTTGAAATTAAACATAGTAAAATCGCTGTAGTTAATATAATTGTTAATTGCTTGCATGTAATGAAGAGTTAAAGATGGAAGTTGGAAAGTTACAAAGCCTTTCACATGCTGAATTGTTGATTAAACTTTTATTTTTTTTTATTGTCGTATCCTCGTACCCGTGTCGAAATTTAGGACGGTGTCCCCGTATCCAAAATTTTTAGAAATTTCGTATCGGACACTCGGATCCGCACCCGTATCGGATACTCATACCCGAGTCCAGGTAACGTAGGTGTAGACACAAACCTCCGCAGGCGACGACTCGAGCGGGTGAGGTGAGCTCCGGTGAGCGACCGTGGGCAATGCAGTCTAGGCGAGATCTGTCAGGTAGCTCAGGCGAGGTCGATGACGAGGCTAGGCGAGTATCACATGATTGAGCGACATTGTGGATGATCCGCTCCGTTGAACTTGATCTACATATTCTAAAACCCCAACACACCAAGTTTGGGGTGAATCCGTCGTCGTTTGACCCTCCATCGAGCCATGTGAAAAGTTCTATTCATTCAAAACCGTTAAAATTGATACGAGTGGATGAAGGGTCAAACGACGACGGGTTCACCCCAAACTTGGTGTGTTGGGGTTTTAGAATATGTAGATCAAGTTCAACGGAGCGGACCATCCACAATGTCGCTCAATCATGTGATTTTAGAGGCGTCATAGGAGGAAATCCCCTCCTATGACAAGGATACCCATTAATATATATCTCTCTCTCTCTCTCTCTCTATATATATATATATATATATATATATGAGCCATGTCTCCGTACCCTACTTTTTACAAATTTGTCGTGTCCCGTACTCGTACCCGTACCCGTGTCCATACCCGTACCCGTACCTGTGCAACCTAGATGGTACTTAAGTGCAACCATTTACAATTGAGGGTATTCATGTGAAACATTGGGTTAAAAAAACAGAGTATTTAAGTGTAATTTACCCTTTGTTTTAACTAGTTTGAATCTAATGTTAAGTATCCCTTTGTAGATGGGCATGGTTGAGTTTATTGGATTGATCAAAGTCAACACTATAAAGGGTAGAAACCTAGTTGTCCGGGATCTTGTGAGTAGTGATCCTTATGTCATCATAACATTAGGACACCAGGTAAGACGAACTCACTGATGAAAATAATTTCTCGTAATGCTGATCTCTTACTTTTGTTTCATTTAGTAAATATTTGCACGTATTTGCTTACTGTTTCTTCAGTCAGTGAGAACAGAGGTGATAAAAAGCAGTTTAAATCCTGTGTGGAATGAAATGCTAATGTTGTCGATCCCAGAACCCGTCCCGCCTTTAAAGCTTGTAAGTTTTTAAAGGAGTTTCTTTGATTAATTTTCTTCTTAGCTTGCACGCTTCTTATAAAGGACAGTAATTATCAGGGTTTAATATATTGTTCCGCATGCTTCTTAACAGGGTTCTTTCATTTCTTCTATATTCTGATTTCTCTTCTGTATGCTTATATTAAACGTGTGTTTCTTATTCCATAACTTCAGTACATATTAGACATTAATCTTCCACTCTTTTATTTTCTATTTTCTATTTTTTTACTTTGTATTACTTGGGCGTCTATTTATGACTAGAATGGATTAGAATAACAACATTATCTTGGGCGTCTATTTATGACTAGAATGGATTAGAATAACAACATTATCCTGTATTCAGTTGGAGTGGTTACATGAATAGTTTACCTCCACTCAGCTCTATGTAGGGCCATCTCCTCTTACTTTTCGCAACTGATGCCTTTATGACTACTGCTATTGATGTCTGTTACTCTGTTCTTGTCTGCCTTCAGACATAATCAATATTTCTACTTATCATTGCTCTATGTTACAAATGTCCACACCATATTAAATGATGATGCACATCTTCATCTTCAATTGAAGCCCAGACTTCTTAGAAATGCATTTAATTCTTATTACTAACTTTTTGAACATCATCATATCAGAATATACTCATTTCAGCTAAGCATCTCCTTTTCTTAATTCCCCAATATTTTGTTCTATAAGATACATGTTTAAACACTGAAAGTGATTACCTTAGTTATTTCTTGCTTATAATGTTATCACTTTTTCTCATAGCTTTTCTAAGGTTACATTTTGTGTATCTATTTTCTTCATGTTTATTATACATCATTAAATTGTAAAGCAGTTATTCACATTTCTACACTAGAAATTTTCCCTTTAGTTCAATCAACTAAAATAATATCATTGGAAAACGAAATATGCCATGCGAAATCATCTTAAATAGGATGCTAAGTTCACCTGTGATCCATGAAAATCTAAGAACTTTTTGTTAATCTTTGATGCAATCTATGATGACAGCGAATGGATCTGTATCACCTCCACTTTTTCCATGCTAATTATACTATGTCATACTTGTTCATTTCTAATCTCTCATATTTTTTTTCCTTCTTTCTTTCTCAATCATGTTATATTGATGTCATTTCCTCTCCAAAAATAATTGTAAACCTCTCATTGTAAAATCAAATATTTATCCAAATTTCTTTAGTTCAATATTGTTCTTTGGACTTCTGGAAGGAACAACTGTCAACTAGCTCTATGAAGCAATATCAAGCTAGTGGGCCTAGATATTACTACTGCTAATAATAATAATGACAATTTTTATCTCAAAACAATTATTAGGTTTTTTGTGGTATTAGTCCCTTATATCTTTCATATTTTGAATTAGTCCCTCAAATCATTGAAATTGCTATTAGGTCCCAATTCTTGTAAGTTGTCTCAAATAAAACGCTTGGATTGCTAATCTTCAATTTTGTTGTGGGGTTGGTGGTTTTGTGGGGTTGTGCTAATTTCAAATTGCTTAAGAATTGGAGGACCTAATAGCTATTATTTATTAGTTATTTATTCGTATTGTTGATGTTCTCATGGTTACTCTTTTATGTTCTGTTTTGCATCAACAGCAAGTGTATGATAAGGACACATTTACATTCGATGATCGGATGGGAGAGGCAGAGATAGATATCCAGCCATTAGTCGCAGCAGCGAAAGCTTTTGAAACCTCCACAATTGGTGAGTCTACACACCTTGGAAAATGTGTAGCCTCCGATGACAACTCATTAATCAAGGACAGTATAATCTCCCTAGTTGATGGCAAGGTTAAGCAAAATATCACCCTTAAACTTAGAAATGTTGACAAAGGTGAGTTAGAAATTGAGCTAGAATGTCTTCCCCTGAGTCAATAGTTAGTGATATATGAGTCCTGTAACACAATTGTGGATTCAGATCAGTATGTATATTCATGTGTCATGTGGATTGCTAGCTTTAGCCCCATTTCTTTCTTATTGTTGTATCGTACGAGATTTATGCAGATATTAGTTACTGGTAGAAATATGATACTTGCATAGTTAGTCATCTGCATCCCACTTTCAGAGAAATGAGGATGTTTGGCGTTAGTGATTTATCATTGCAGCTCGTTTCACTTCTATCATCTCTTAAAGACTTTGGCTCCTTACTGTATTGCTGATTATCGTCATTTAAAAAAAAGGAGTTTATGTGAAAGGTAAGTGGTGCATATTTCATTGGGTTAATTGTGGATAAACCCCTGTACTATTGCGAAATTGAACTTGCTACCTGTATAGTTCTATGGTTAAAGATAAATCCTAGTAGTGAATCTTTTTATTATTATTAAATTCTTCTCCGGGAGGTTCTCACTTGGGGGTCTATTTGCGACAACAGAACGCTTCCTGGGCGTTTGGCCGCAACAACCAAGCTACATGAATAGTAAGTTCTATTTCGGGACGGTAAGGGGGCCTATTTGCAATTAACTTTTTCCTTTCTTTCTTTTATTATTATTATTATTTTTTTTTTTGGGGGGGAAGGAGATGCTATCAAAAGGCGGTAGCCAGATGAGAACTCTCACTTTTACACAAACATTCCCATCCACAGAGGAAAAATGATGGGCCAGCTTTTTCGTCGACAATATTTCAGTGCCCAGACAAGAGATCTCACTTTTGCTAGCTTTCGGCCGGATATGGGAGAAAACAATTATCAACATATGAGAAGAGGGGGATTAAATTATGTTAACCTACATGCTCAGGGCTAGTAGCAGAGAATGGGCCAAAGTTTGTCAAACCTTGTCAATATTTCTCTGCACCTTTCTCAACACAGGAGCTGTATCCAAACCTCTGAACAAAAGTCTCAAACATCTATATTTCTCATCGTCGATGCTTTACCGGAAACATCAAGGAATCAGACGGAGGAGAGTGTGGAGTATACTTAAAGATAATCCCAAGGACACTGGGGGATATTATATATATATAATATATATATAATATATATATATATATATATTATATATATATATATATATATATATATATAACTAAAGCCAAGAAGCAAAAGAGGACCCCATGGATCATTATAGCGCACATCAATTTCCATCGCTATATATTGGCCCCAGAGGAATTGGTCCCTAACAAAATGTCTAAAGCCGAAAGGTCTACGAACACCAGCAACTTCAATCCCAAGGTTTTGAACTCTTAGGACTACTTGGCTTCGCTTTAATCCAAAAGCAACAAAACATAGATGAACAAGATCCGTACAAGCAAACGGGGAACGTTTCATATTTGAAATTATCAGCCTCGCGCATGTATAAACTCCTCAAAAAGAGGCATTGCTCATCGTTGCATGTCCCATTGACATTCTCAATCATTCAGAGAATGCAATCACGCTCCACAATGCATACGGAACTCCTCTTCGGTAACTACTAGGTGAAATCTCGTTCAAATACACAAACTATTCACAGGGTTTTCTGCATAGACGGTAGAAAAAACATGTTGGACATCAACAACCATGATTGTGATCCTACTCATCTGAGACCTTCATAAGTTGTAGCTTCAAAGCGACCAAGTCACAGGATTGATTCTCGTATAATCACTTGCCTTTTATCTACCAAACATTTCAGTACAAGAACTTGATGGGTTCACTGCACTGTAAACTCCAATAATCATGCAGACCATATTAACGATACATTTCGAATTTGGACTCAGAAAAAACCTCCAAGAAGATTTTAACCGAATATTTCTTAAATTTCCCAAAGCTCTACCATCTATGGTCACCTTGTAGAACATTTAAATTCTCCTGCACATTTTCCTCAAACTTCTGCGTAGATCCTTCCTTCATCCATTTTGCACCTCTCTAGTTTCTAAAGATACAAGCACAAATATTCAAACAGAAGATCCAAGATGAACAAGAATCATATAAAAATCACCAAGATAACAAGAATCAACACACAAATGCACGATAAGCAGAATAAATACCCAACTGGGCAAGTAAACAGATAGTATATCCTAATTTCTTTATGAAACCCCAATTTATTTCTATCAATCCTCATTTAATAACATCATCATCATCAATAACAACACACCATGCACACATACATTCATTGAAAGATGAATAACTAAGAACATAAATCAGATCAAACCATAATTTTAAATCCCTTTTCACAACCAAGAAAAAAAATTAAAGTTCAAAAAATTTGTTCAACAAATAGAATTCAGAAAGAAGAAGAAGAAAGCAATTAAGGCGCCCAACCAATCCATTCTCATTATAAACAGCCATAAACGCAAACAAACTAACAAGTGCAGCGCAAGCAATGACTGACAAAATTAACTACAATGCCTGCAATAAATGTTTAAAAAAATGATTCAGGCTCGGCTGTAATATCTCATGCAAATCATCAAAGTAACAAGATCAACGCTGAATTATCAACAAAACAGAATGAAATTTCAACTGTGCAACACATAAACAAACAATCAAGATTCTCGAATGCACACAAAAACTAGTGAACAGAGTATATTCATTTACAATCAATCACCACTTTATTTCTAACAATTCCTCAGTTACAAACATCATCATCATCATCAACACCACATTCACACAAACCTACTGAAAAACACTGTTGTCACCAAAGACCCATAAAAAATTTATTAAAAAATCACATTTTTTTAAAAATAACCGAAACGTTTATAAAAAAAAAACGCTATTCTCACCAAAGTTCCGTAAAAAGTTTATTAAAAAAAAATCACTACTTCCCCCTTTTCTCCATGAATTATTAGGCTTTGGAAAGAATTCGATGAGAAGTTAGGGCATCTAACCAATCAACTCTCATTACGCTCAAGAACCCTAAAAGTTGCATGAAAAATCATCAAAGCAACAAGAATCAACTCCCATCAGTACTACCAATTTGAAACAATCTTTACAAACACCACTTTATTTCTAAATAATTCCTCTGTTAACAATAATATCACACCATGCATAATTATCCATCCAGTAGATGAATAATAACTAAAATCACACAATCATTTAAAAAAAACAATATCTTTAAACCCCTTTTTACACCCAATAACCCAAAAAAACTAAAAAAAAAAAAAAATCCCAAATTTTTTAACCAATTAGGGTTTGGAATCAAGAAGAGCAGCAATTAGGGCATCTCACCAATCCATTCTCATTGCACCCCTCGCACCTCCTCAACCTCCCTTCATCCTCAACGAAGATCTTTCGGCTCCCACTGCAATCCCCACACGGCAAGAACCGGGCCCCACCGCAGCTCCTACAGACGAAAGTGGGGTCCACCCTCCTCACCTTCTCAAGAACCCTGACCAGCTCGCCGGAGTCGAGCAGGGCCCTGACCTCCTCCGCTCCTCCGACGAGCTTCCCGCCAACGAACAGCTGCGGGAGCGAGAAAGGCGCCGCCTTTGGCAGCAGAGACTGGAGCTCTCGCCTGAAGGAGGAGTCCATGGCGACGTCGCGCTCGTCGACGGCGACTCGGAACCTCGGAGGATGCTTGCGGACGTAGCAGCAGTCCTCGTGGGTCCGGCGAATCGAGCGGAGGGAGGTCGTGTAGAGGACGGCGGCGGCCCGCGGGGCTTTTCGATGGTTTTGAGAGAGGAGTCGGTCGGCGATGCGCTTAGGACCGTGGCTTCGTCCGAGACGGGCCGTGATGGTGGTACGTGAAGGATCGGGAGAGGAACTGGGGGAATTTCTTGGCGGGGGTCGAGTCCATGAGGAGTTTGTAGATGGCGGAGCAGGATAAGAATGACGGAACAAGATACCGCGAGAGATAGAGAAATGGAGAAGGAGCTGAAGTCTTTGCGATTGCTTCTTGGTGTTGTTGTCGGCTACGGAGGACGGGTGGGGTTTTGTTCAGAGATTACGCAAGTATTTATTAATTCTTTGTTTGCAAGGGAAAATTCCATTCCGATACCTTTCGTAATAAAACGTTTGTGAAAAGCCCCTTGGAGTCTTCGATAAATTCACCTTATTGTAACTTGCACAATATGCATTCTGTATATCTTTAGTATTACTTATCACCCTCAACTATCTAGTCTTCTAATGCCAGTCCACGCTTGCTAAGTGATCGGTCGGTCACAATCTTGTCAAAAATCCCTTTATGATAGAAAGTCTATGCATAGGATAGAGTTACCTTCGAGAGGTCGTGTGAAACTATGAAAAGAATTTTTGGTTTGATATTTTAGACAAAAAGATATTTGCTACGTATATGTTAGTAAAAGTTATAATAAATAGATTTGAATTACACTAGAGTTGGCATGAAAAAGAAAAGACCCCTTCTAACTATTTGAAGAGGAAAACATTTTTTTTCCAATAACAAAGATAAAAATGATTTTAGGGGTCCCCTCAAAGAAAAGTTTGTGAAAACCACACAAGAGAATTATAACTTCAAATTTGATTTTTTTTTTATAGGTTGTTGTGATTTCGTATAGGTACCCAAATATCCTAATAATTTTCGATGTAAAATATGATTGTTAATTATAATACCAGACGATGTATAAAATTAGAAATTGTACAGTGCAAATAAAGATTTGTTTGACCAAAAGTAAAATCAGGGACCAAAACTAAACTTTGTTGACGGGGAGGTATAGGCAACGTGGAATATGTGCTCGCAAAGGAAGGAAGTGCGAGAGGGCGGTGGGAGGAAAGAAACGCGTGCGCGTGACGCCAGTCCAAAGATTTTTCTTCAATTCTTCCGTCAGTAGTGTATTTTTGGGAATTTATTAATACATACTAGTCTGATAAATTTATTGTTAAAAATTTATGAATATTTATAATTTTACATTTTAGGAGTATGGTCAATAGAAAAAAGGGAAAAATGTGTCCGGGCCCTAAAAACAGAACCTTCATGTGCTGCAGCCCCTCCTAGTTTCTCTCATGTGGTTCAGCCCCTTGAAATGTGACATTTTGTGCTGCAGCTCTTTTTTAGCAATTATTACATGCCAGATAAGCTAAAATCCTCAAAATAACCTTATCCCCTCTCCTCAATCCTTCAAACCCAGTTCTCTCTCTCTCTCTCTCTCTCCCCTCTCTCTTTAAAAACAAGGGCTTTCTCAAGCTCGTCGTCTTGGCCCTCGCCCTCCTCGCCGTCGCCACCTCCGCCCAGGCTCCCAAGCCTCCCTGCACACCAATCTCTAATTCCCCCTTGAAATCAAATCATATCGAACCAGGTTTCTTTCTTTTTCCGCCAGTTCCAGTCTCTGTTTTTCTCACTTTCATCCATGAAAACTGTGTTCTGTTGGTGATCCAGGAACAAAAGGAACAAACCCTCTTCCTTCAAATACTGGACGCATGCAGGCATCATCGAACTTCCACCAGTAGCAATGAACAGTGTGAGTTGATTTACTGAGGAGCATTCGGATGCTTGAAGGACGGAATAAATTACGGTTCTGTCCTCCTCCTTCGGCTTCAAATCCTGGTACGTTCTCAAGGAGCGGGGCTGAGAAATCTGATGTAAAGTTCTCAGTGATGCCCTTTTGACCCGGAGGTAGAAGCAGCCTTATCAAAGGCTTTGTCAGCATTCCGAACACCTAGTGCAGCAAAATTATGGTCATTAAAGTACAAAACTTGTGAAATAATAATAATATGGTAGTCTATTTGTACATGTAAATTTCTGTATAGATTTGAAAGTTAGGTTTCACCAAGGAACACAAAATTATATTTGTTTGTAAAGAAATAGAACTAACTCTGTAGCGTGTTAGTTCTAATCTACACAGTGTTAGTTCTATTCTATAGCGTGTTAATTCTAATCTATACAGTGTTATCTATTCTGTAGCGTGTTAGTTCTAATCTACACAGTGTTAGTTCTATTCTGTAGCGTGTTAGTTCTAATCTACACAGTGTTAGTTCTATTCTGTAGCGTGTTAGTTCTACTAACATGGTATAAAATACAAAACTGGTAGCTTCGACATCAATGAACGCAATTAGCCACACCAAAAAATCACACGAAAAATCTCCTATAAATACTAAAATCATGCACACCAATCTCTAATTCCCCCTTGAAATCAAATCATATCGAACCAGGTTTCTTTCTTTTTCCGCCAGTTTCAGTCTCTGTTTTTCTCACTTTCATCCATGAAAACTGTGTTCTGTTGGTGATCCAGGAACAAAAGGAACAGACCCTCTTCCTCCAAATACTGGACGCATGCAGGCATCATCGAACTTCCGCCAGTAGTAATGAACAGTGTGAGTTGGTTTACTGAGGAGCATTCAGATGCTTGAAGGACGGAATAAATTACGGTTCTGTCCTCCTCCTTCGGCTTCAAATCCCGGTACGTTCTCAAGGAGCGGGGCTGAGAATTCTGATGTAAAGCTCTCAGTGATGCCTTTTTGACCCGGAGGTAGAAGCAGCCTTATCAAAGGCTTTGTCAGCATTCCGAACACCTAGTGCAGCAAAATTGTGGTCATTAAAGTACAAAACTTGTGAAATAATAATAATATGGTAGTCTATTTGTACATGTAAATTTCTGTATAGATTTGAAAGTTAGGTTTCACCAAGGAACACAAAATTATATTTGTTTGTGAAGAAAGTGTTTAAGTTAGGAAGTGATGTATAGTTTCCTGATGTATAGTTTCCACTCATAATTGACTTTGCATTTAAATTAGTGTATAAATTAGAACTAACAAGGGGTATAAATTAGAACTAACAAGGGGTATAAATTGTTAAAAAGGGGCTGCAGCACGTGGTATAAATTAGAACTAACTTGGTATAAATTAGAACTAACGTGGTATAAAATAGAACTAACGTGGTATAAATTAAAACTAATGCGGTGTAAAATAGAACTAACGTGGTATAAATTAGAACTAACTTGGTATAAATTAGAACTAACGCGGTATAAAATAGAACTAACGTGGTATAGATTAGAACTAACACGCTACAGAATAGAACTAACACTGTGTAGATTAGAACTAACACGCTACAGAATAGAACTAACACTGTGTAGATTAGAACTAACACGCTACAAAATAGAACTAACACTGTGTAGATTAGAACTAACACGCTACAGAGTTAGTTCTATTTTTATACTAAGTTAGTTCTATTTTATACCACGTTAGTTCTATTTTATACCAAGTTAGTTCTATTTTATACTAAGTTAGTTTTATGTTATAACAAGTTAGTTCTAATTTTATTACAAGAAAAATGTCATTTTGGAACTTTTGATTAACAGGAACTGAGTAGTTCTGGTCCTGCTTTGGATGAGTCATAGGCAAACTGGTAAGTGCTAAATGCTAATTATTCTCCCCAAACCTTCCATGTTTCTTTGAAACCCAAGAGAGTACAAAGAGGAAAAAAGTTGAAGCTTTCTTGTTTATGTCAGGGCTAGAAGAGCCTAAAAAGTGGTTGAGCCCATCAGAATACAAGATACATAACAGTGCAAGAGAGCCACATTTTGCGTAGGATTACAGGCAAATTTCACCTAAACATTCGATTATTCTGCACAAATTGATAAGATAGCTGTGAATACTTGAAAATTATGGTAGGGGTAAAAACTGGGACAAAATTACAACATATCAGTACTCATCAGAGACTAGGAACCAAACTAGAGGACGCTATGAATGAAGGCTTTGCATTAACTATCCTAAATGAATTGAACTATCAAACTTTTTTCTCTGCTATCATCTTCAAGTGAAAATGTGGGCATCCGCAGACCAAAACCCTGTGCCATGCCACCATCAAATTTATCAAAAAAAAAGAGTGGCCTTGTGCCTGCAGCCCCTCCATTTTCACTTTTCTTGGGCATCATGCACTCTTTTCTCTTGGTCATCCTCCTCCGGCCTACCATACTATAGGGTTCAAAAGTGGCAGGGGGAGCGGCGAACTCCGGCGTAGTCGAGGGCGAGACGGGGAGCGGCGGCGAGCTATCGCGACGAGGTCGGGCGGAGGAGAGGAGGGGAGGCGGCGGCGAACTCGGGGGAGGCTTGGGTGCCTGGGCGGAGGTGGCGACGGCGAGGAGAGAGGGAGAGAGAGAGAGAGAGAGAGAGAGAGAGAGAGAACTAGGTTTGAAGGATTGAGGAGAGGGGATAAGGTTATTTTGGGGATTTTAGCTTACCTGGCATGTAATAATTGCTAAAAAGGGGCTGCAGTATAAAATATCACATTTCAAGGGGCTGAACCACATGGGGGAAACTAGGAGGGGCTGCAGCACATGAAGTTTCTGTTTTTAGGGCCTGGACACATTTTTCCCTAGAAAAAAACGAGGTTTGATTAATTAATTGAATATGCTAATAATTATGTAATACATGATGACGTTGCAAGATGTGAAAGCTCATACGCCCATAATTAGCATGGACCTTATCAACTGACCATTTTAATACTATAATTGGGTGTAAACCGTGTAATGTATCGCGAGAGATTATGATCATAAATTCTCCCATAAAATTTTCCATAAGAAGAAGATTTTGGTAAAATTGTGTTAATGCCCTAAAAGCAAAATCTTCATGTGCTTTAGCTCCTTTGATTTTTTCCCAATGTGGTTCAGTCTTTAAATTCGAGATCTATGTTCTGCACCCCACTTTTAGCAATTATTACATGCCAACTAAGTATAGACAGAGAATAAAACGTAAAAAACCCTAAAATGCTCTTATCTACTCTATTCTTTCATGTTAAGTCTAAAAGCAAGTTGAATTAGATTTAACATGAAGGTCTATTTCATGTTAAGGCTAATTCAGTTCATGTTAAGTCTAATATAATTCCTTTTAAGTATAATTTAAATCATATTATGTCTAATTCAACTTTTTTCAAGTCTAATTTAATTCATGTTAAGTCTAATTCAACTTGTTTTAAGTCTAATTTCATGTTAAAGTCCAATTTAATTCATATTAAGTCTAATTTAATTCTTTTAAGTCTAATTTAAATCATGTTATGTCTAATTTAACTTATGTTAAGTCTAATTTAGTTAGACATAACATGAAATTAGACTTAAAAAATTAAATTAGACTTAACATGATTTAAATTAGACTTAAAAGGAATATAACATAATTAAAATTAGACCTAACATGAACTGAATTTAGACTTAACATTGACTGAATTTAGACTTAACACGAATCAAGTTGGATTTAACATGAAATTAGACCTAACATGAACTGTTATATATTAGACTTAACATGAACTGAATTTAGACTTAATTAACACGAATCAAGTTGGACTAAACATAAAATTAGACCTAACATGAACCGTTATTAAACTTAACATGAACTTAATTTAGACTTAACACAAATCAAGTTGGACTTAACATGAAATTAGACTTAACATGAATTGTTATTAGACTTAACATGAACTGAACTTAGAATTAACATGAACTGAAATTAGACTTAATACGAATCAAGTTAGACTTAACATGAAACTAGACCTAACATGAACTGTTATTAGACTTAACATGAACTGAATTTAAACTTAACACGAATCAAGTTGGACTTAACATGAAATTAGACTTAACATGAACTTTTATTAAACTTAACATGAACTAAATTTAGACTTAACATGAACTGAATTTAGATTTAACACGAATTAAGTTGGACTTAACATGAAATTAGACTTAAAAAAAATTAAATTAGATTTAACAACAATCAGATTGGCTTAACATGAAATAAAATTAGACTTAACATGAAATTAGACTTAAAATAAGTTGGAATAGATTTAACATGATTCATGTTAAGTCTAATTCAACTTTTTTTAGACTTAAAATAAGTTGAATTAGACATAACATGGTTTAAATTAGACTTAAAAGGAATTAAATTAGACCTAATATGAATTAAATTGGATTAACATAAAATTAGACTTAAAACCGGTTGAATTAGACTTAACATGAATTAAATTGGACTTAAAATGATTTAATTAAGACTTAACAAGATTTAAATTAGACTTAAAATAATTTAAATTAGACTTAAAATAATTTAAATTAGACTTAAAATAATTTAAACTGGACATAATACGAACCAAACTGGACTTAACAAGAACCAAACTAGATTTAACACGAATCAAACTGGACTTAACATGAATTAAACTGGACTTAACATGAACTAAACTAGACTTAACATGATCTAAATTGGACTTAACGCTAAATTGGATTAAAATTAGACTTAAAAGGAATTAAATTAGATTTATTCGGTTTATGTTAAGTCTAATTTAATTCCTTTTAAGTCTAATTTCATGTTAAATCTAATTAAATTAGACTTAAAACAAGTTGAATTAGACATAACATGATTTAAATTAAACTTAAAAAAAATTAAATTAGATTTAATATGAATTAAATTAGACTTAACATGAAATTAGACTTAAAACAAGTTGAATTAGACTTAACATGAATTAAATTAGACTTGAAACAAGTTGAATTAGACATAACATGATTTAAATTAAACTTAAAAAAAATTAAATTAGATTTAATATGAATTAAATTAGACTTAACATGAAATTAGACTTAAAACAAGTTGAATTAGACTTAACATGAATTAAATTAGACTTGAAACAAGTTGAATTAGACATAACATGATTTAAATTAGACTTAAAATAAATAAAATTAGACTTAACATGTGTTGGGTCCTTTTGTTTTGATGATGATTTACAAATAATTTACATCTATTGTTGTTTGTTTAGTGTTTGTGTCTTGTATCTATTCTAGGTAAACAATATGTTAGAGGATGGATGAAATTGAGTTTTAACGATCATATCCAATAAAGGTTGGTGGAATATCGGAGTGAAGTAATGCAATTCAAGTTGAAGATCCAAGTTCAAGCTTCATCCGCAAGTTTACCAAGAAGAGCTTATTGAAGATCAAGATCATTGCTTGGGTAAATAGTTTAGGTTTTATATTATGTGTCTTAGTACTTTAAGCTCAATCATACACACAAATACACGTTTTGGTTTTTGTATATATATAGTTATATATATACATATATGTTTTGGTTTCGTTTTGTAGATATGAAACAAATATATATTCATATACACATTTATATGTTTCTCATTCTATTATATTTAGAAATATATTGTGTTTTTGGGTTATAGACTCTAAAATAATAGTTCTTACATTTTATCAAGTCTATAAAGCCATACAAGAGTTTTCAAAACATGGTTTAGTCAAAATGACAAAACAAGTGTTGTTGTATTTTCATGTTTTGAACTATTTTGAAAAATGAAGAGATTTCTCATTTGGGAGGTGTTTTTTGAAAACCAATTTTTGTAACATGTGTATTATCATATCTATAATCATTTTCTAAAGTTTTACATTTTTCTGATTTTATTTGCTATTTTTAAAAGAGGTTTGAAAATTAGATTTTCTGTTTAAATCAGGATGATACAGTGTTATCAGTCGACTGATGACTGTATTCAGTCGACTGAAGAAATCGTCTGGAATAACAAAAAGTTTTTATTTTATTTTGGTCGACTGACCAGTCAACTGATGATCCATCAGTCGACTGATAAATGTCGTCAGCCGACTGATGAGCTGGAAAATACCTCTAACGGTCAGCTTATCAGTCGACTGATGAAAGCCGTTAGTTGACTGATGCTGTAACGATTAGTTTTTTTCTAGTCTGTTCCA
The DNA here is from genome assembly GCF_001876935.1 of Asparagus officinalis. Taxonomy (NCBI): domain Eukaryota; kingdom Viridiplantae; phylum Streptophyta; class Magnoliopsida; order Asparagales; family Asparagaceae; genus Asparagus; species Asparagus officinalis. The sequence continues at coordinate 53,225,271 of NC_033800.1, forward strand.
GTTTTGATTTTTTGGTATTTTTGCTTTGTTTTTCTTGTGTTTTGGGGTCTCTATAAATACCTCTCATACCTCAGACCAAAAATCAGTTAAAAGAATTGTTTAAACAAGTTTAAAGGATGTTTTGTGTTTGTTTAAAAGAGTGTTTACAAGTTTGGTTTTGTGAATAAATTTTCACAAGGGCTTGAGGAGATCATCAATTGTGTTTAGGCATTCAACTCACCTCCCTCTCTCTCTTGTTATCTATAGAAAAGTTTTTCTAAACTCATATCTAGCTATTTATATGTTTGATTTTTATTTCCATAAGCTAGAATTTATTTGAGTTTAGTTTTGATTTATCTCTTTGTTCACACACACCCATTGAGCTTATTGTATTTATATTCATAGTATAATTTGGGGTTGTGGGTTTGTAACATTGAGAGTGAGTTTACATTGTGTTCTCATCCATTGTAGAGAATAATTAATTTGTATTGAGAGCTATTATTATGAGGTTCACTTTGTATTACACTAGTACACTAAGAGGAGTGTGTGGTGAGAGACGGGATCATCCCAAGAGGAGTGGGGTAGGTGGTAATGCCTAGAGAGAGGTTGTAATTCCTAACACTTGAGGAAGACGGGCTAGAGACCAACACTTGAGGTGATAGTTAGTTTGTTTATATTGTGAGTAATTGTAAAGTTTTCGGTAAGCTAGAAAACCGAGTATGAGGTGTAAACGTTATTCGGGTGAGCTTAGAAAACCCGGTTATGATAGTGGAGTTCTCCTCGACGTGAGGAGCGGAGACGTAGACCGTGGGGACCGAACTCCGTGATCATATCGTTTGTTTGCGTTTGTCATTGGCGTTCCTTTATATTCGTGCTTATCATTTATATCGCCTTTGTCAATTGCTCATTGTTTATATTTCCGCTATCTTGTTTGTTTATATCATTCTTAGTTTCATATCCTTACATATATATCTTGTAGCATATCTTATTTGCTAGGATAATTTATTAATTAATTTTAGTTAGCATAAAATCGGATTACATTAGCATAAACCCTATTCACCCCCCTCTAGGGTTCTTTCCTAGTGACATTAGGGTGCTTTCAACATAAATCGAATTGGACTTAACATGAAATAGACTTTCATGTTAAGTCTAATCCGGTTCATGTTAAGTCTACTTTAATTTAGTTCATGTTAAGTCTAATTTGGTTCATGTTAAGTCTAATTCAACTTGCTTTTAGACTTAACATGAAAGGATAGAGGAGATAATAGCACTTTGGGTTTTTTTTTACTTTTTATTATCTGTCTATGCTTAGTTAGCAGGTAATAATTGCTAAAAGAAGGGTGCAAAACATAGATCACGAATTTAAGGGCTGAACCACATGGGAAAAAGTTAAAGGGGCTGAAGCATATGAAGATTTTGCTTTTGGAGCCTTGACACAATTTTACCAAAGAATTTTTATGCTTATTTATTTGAAGAGCTTAAATAGATTTTGTAGCTCATTTCAACTGCAGATACATGCAAATAAATTATCTTTGCATGATCGTAAACGTTTGTATGTTTTGCAACTACAGTTACAAATAACAAAAAATATTAACTTTCAACCCTTGGTAGAACAAATCTGTTGATGTTAAGTGATCACACAGTCAGTTATATCCGTGCTTAGATGAATTGTTAGGGATTGATGAAGGACCACTTTCTTCCCTAACTTTATGTCTGATTCTTTGAACAGGGTAGACAAATTTACACAAGTAAAAGTTCGTAAGAGGATGGGGTTGAGTTCCCCCATTGTACCTCCGATGATCAAGTTAGCTGATGAGCTTGAGTGAGGTGAATAAGAACTGTTAGAGTTTGTGTATGCAGTGTGATTGCTTAAGGATTAGATTTGGAAATCAAGATCTCGATTAAAATCCAAAAATCCAGCCTTCTGTAAGGTAGAATATAGTACCTGTATATATACCTAGGATGTAAGGATAGATTGGTCACTTCGATTGAGCACAGGATAGCAGTGACGAAGTGTGGGCTGGAGACTGCGTCAGCACCTGCTTTACAGGTGTCGGCTAGCGAGTGGGGGATGGATCACTTTGGCATTAAACGAGAAGTGACTGGCGGCACGGCAGTGCCCATGTGGTCCGATGAGTCATGAAGGCTATCGGGGCTAGGAGAATTGATGCGTCTGACAAGCATTAAATACGACGTGGGCACGTTGCCAAAGAGGATAGGCTCGATGCAGAAGTTGTCCTTTAGCTTCGCTGAGAAGTAACATGTTTCGAGTCGATCTGGGAAAACTCAAAAGATCAAACTTGTAGGTCTCTTCAATAACTTTCCAATTAATCTTAAATCATCTCATTCCGAGGTCGGATGAGAAAATTACAATCATTATACTGAATACAGATTTCAGTATACCGAGCTGTTTCCAGATCTGTTTCAGATTTTGGGTTGGGTTTTGTTTAACCCGAACCTAGTTGATACCCTAAGTGTATATATTCATTTTAAAGTTTTCTTAACCCTCTTTCAAGCCCTAATAACCTCAGCCACCTCCCTCCTCAAACCCTAACCCAATTTGTGAGCTTTGGGAGAGATCTAAAGATGTTTGTTGAAGGAAAGACAATGATTTATGATGATTGGCGGATGAGAGACCTTGTGCTCGTGTCAAGGAGTCCAACAAGACCTTGAGGCAAGATTACCCTCATCCAAACCTTCCCAATAAATTAGTTAAAGATTTAAGAAGTTTGAAAATGATGTTCTTCATGCTTGAGTTTAATTTGTCATGTTAGAACAAAATAAGATTTTTATGATAAAATGTTAATCCATTGTTAGAACTTTATATTTTGTCACCTTGCTGTTGGAATTAGATTTATGATCACGATCATTAGGATTAATATAAATTTTATTTTTATTTTTGTAAACTAAGATTTACCATGTGAAAATTCTAGTTTATTTGATTATTTGAGTTCTTGTAAACTAATCATGCTAAAACCTAAGGTTGTGATATCTAGGATTGAAATCAAGTTTTAAAATGAATTACATCTCTTTTCACGTGTATTTCTATCATGTTTAAATAATCAATTTCGTTTATATATGAGATATTAAAGAGAGTTACTAATGATATATATATTCTGCAAAAAACTGTTGCATATGTATAATGTTTAACTGGAGATTTAGGATAACAAATAAACTCCAAACTAAACCAAACTTGTGCCAATTGAAAGATGTATGAATTTAGTTTTCAAAACAGGAAACTATTTCTAAAAATAGTTTTCCTAAAGAAAGATATGCTCGTTTTACTAACAGAAGTCCCGTCTGTTTTTCTGCTCGTTTTGTGGAGCTGTGTTGCGTCGTTTTGAGATGCGTTCGTGGAGTTTTGAGCCGCTTGATATTACACATATAGTCATGAATATGTTGTGTTATGCATTTGAGAATACCAAGGGGATTATGATGAGTTTTGATTTGATCATATGTGAATTAGATATCGTTCATACACATGTTAGATGTCGTTGATGAGCATAGCTCAGTACTATATGGGATAGTGCGTCGACATACCAGCTATACACAATTTATATATGAGAGGGATATCGTTGATAAGCTTAGTTCAGTACTACATGAAGTAGTGCGTCGATATTCTATATGTACATGCTATTAAGTCCGATTTTAGGAGGCTTGATCTAGCCGTCAGTCCCGTACTAGGGTGCGATGAGGCTCGTGAGCTGTATTTCTAGGATACCTATTTGGTAGTCCGTCCTGTACTCATGTTACACATTGAGATCGCGATGAGACTAATGAGCCATGTATATAGTTTAGGATACCTACAGGGTAGTCCGTTATACAGAGACAATTACTTAATAGCCTAAGTGTGGCAGATGTCGGTTATGAATACGACCTATCACTGAATTATAGGACCGAGATATGTTGCTTTTGAAAGTATATAAAATTATGTGTTGGTATTTTATTCTATCTTCCAGTGATAGTGGAAGATATTATAAATACGATGTGTTGATGTCTTAATTCTTTTATTGTTTTCTTTATTTCTTAGTTGGGATCAATGATCAAAGATTCATAACTTGAGACATATGGTATATACATGAGGGTTTCCTTGTTTGGATTATTTCGCTCGACGTACCAGTATCGTGTTGTGGATTTCCAATTGTTGGTTTCATTAGATTGTCTTTTCTTAGTTCGGTATTAATGTCTAAATATCTATAATTTGAGACTTATGATATATACATGAGGGTTTTCTTGTTTGGATTATTTCGCTCGACGTGCTATATCTCGTGTTGTAGGTTTCTAAATGTTAATCCCACATAGATACGAGAAAAATGAATCTAGGTAGACTATGCTTAATAGATAGAGCATTCACTCCATCTAGCAGCCCTTCCCCTTGGGACGGATGGAGGTAATCTTGTTGTAGCGTTCTGACACTCTTGTTGTTGTTCTTTTTATTGTTTTCTCTTCTTTTAGGCGGTACAGAGGTACAGAGAGCCACAGGATGACGGAGTTCTTGCATAATACCGTCACATGAGTTTTTAGAGGCTCCACAGTAGATTTTATATTTTATTCAGACTTTAGAGTTTCATTCTTATTTTGTAAAGGCAGTTTGCCTTAGTACGATTTCTAGTTGATTCATGTTGAGACATATCGTGTTATTTTAGACTCCGGATGTATTTCAGTTATTCTAGTCAAGACATGATATCATTATGAGATATTTCTTTTTACATCATGTCTATTGTATTTTTATTTCCCTTATTTGTATGTTTTGTACATTCACTTATACTTGATTCCACTAGAGGATATTACTGTGATTGGTGAAACATGTTGTTGCACAGTAGAGGTGCATGACAGGTTTAACATCTCTAGGTTCATCTAGGACTACAACCAAGTGTGAAAACAGGGGCGTCACAGTTGATATCTACAATTCGTAAGGCGTCTTACAAATGGTCGAGTGGACTCGTGGTGAGTCGTCTTCGACAAAAGGGAGGCGACAAGTTCCGCCTTTCGAGTCGACATGAAGGAATGCNGTCGTCGAGTCGGCGGAATGGTCGTCCCCACTGGTCTCTGGCCGCCAAGTTGATTGGGGCATAGCATGTAGCACACTTGTCTGTTGCTTGGCAATGAGCTTGTACTTTTAGCGAATGGGAATACCATAACAAAATCCAAACCAAAAAATATAGCTTAAATCTAAAAAAATATCTTCAAAATTATTTTAAAACTAAAACTTTTTGGAGAAGAAAAAACTGAAAAAAATTTGTAAAACAATAACTAATTTTTAAAAAACATAAGAAATTTATTTAAAATATAAATATTCTAATAAAACCTTCACGAAAACAAACAATATATATTTTTAAAGTTCTTACAATTGTTTAAAATTGAAAAAATAAAAAAAAATTACAAAAATCTCTTAAATCATTGAAGTGATTGTTAGGGTCAAGGAATAACTAATCCCTTAAAAGTTAACGTTGCTATTAAGAGCATCTCCAAGGGATCCCTTGAATGTCCCTTAATCTAGGGGGAACTTTAAGGGAGGGGTTAGTTCTTCTCCAATGGTTCCCCCTTAAAAGTCCCCTACCCCTTAATTAATTATATTTAGTTTTTTAATTTTATAGATTAAGATTTAATTAAATATGTGGTTTATTTATAAATGAATAAATAGTTAACTATTAATAACTAAAAATGATTAATTAATTAATTTAAATTAAGAAATTACCTTATATAATCATTAAATTAATTATTCATATTAAAATTTAACAAATAATTAATTTAGAACAAAATATTAATCAAATTGAATTAACTATACATTAACTTAATTATATTATTTTAAATTAACTATACATTAACTAAATTTAATTAACTATAAATTAATTCTAAAAACATATATATTAATATAAAATTACAAGGGGAAGGTTAAGGGACTTTAACCTTCCCCTTAATTTGGTGAGGAAGTTAAGGGACATGGGGTGAAGGGGTTTTTTTTCCGGTCCCTTGGACCACATCTCCCTTAAATCCCCCTTAATTTAGCTAAGGGGCCGGAATTTTCGGGCCCCTTGGAGATGCTCTAAGTCCCCCAAAAAATTCAAAAACTAACCCATACATCCGATGGAAGCAGTACACGGTGTAAGAGTTGGAGAACTTAGTAACAATTTTAAAGATTTGAAGGACTAATTTGGTGACATATTTGGTAAAATGATGACACCGCTCTTGGGAAATACATGAAACAAAATGCAAATTTAAGTTCTTCACCTAAGTAGAATAATAGAAGATTATGATAAACTTAGAAAATAGTATTAAACTTAATTTTGAATCTTTTTTCGTTCATGCGAAACGAGGAACTAAAGCAGCATGTTAACTCATTATATATCACATGCTCGTGAAACCAATAGTAAACAAAGTATTAATTCATCAACAACTTCTGTAAATAACTTTAAAAACTTAACAATTTCACTCAGTGGGGTCTATCTGGATGTTTGAGTGGATTTTCTTCCATTTCGATGGTTCCATATCAGGATATCCTCTGGACTTTCTTGAAATCGAAATAATAGATATGAAGTGAACACCAATTTTTGGAGGTTTTCCGTGAAAGAATTGATTCCTCCTCTTAATAGTGTAAGGGCTCAAACTTGGACTCTCCCAATCACACGGTCACACAACTTTCTCGTTATATGAGAATAATCAAATTTCAACTTAGACGGTGTTTGCAAGAGCTTAGGGCCCGTTTGTTTGCATTATTTGGAGGGGGAAAACCTGTCAAAGTTCTGAAAAAATCAGAACTTCGGCAAACTTTCTTGTAAAATATCCCCAATTTGGGGCGATTTTGCAAGAAAGCCTGTAAAAGTTCTGACTTTTTCAGAACTTTTGCAGGTTTTCACCCTCCAAAAATTGTGTCCAAACGGACCCTTATTCTTTGATCAAATTAGTTTTTAAGTTAGATTTGTCATATTTACCTGTTTAGTAATAAAATACTAAATAAGCTAGCTTATAAGCTTCATTTTGAAAAGCTATTATATTCTAGTTTTTGAAAAAACTAGCTTATAAACTTATTTAAATAAGCTATGTATGAACAAACAAATTATTATTCTATTCAACCAATTTTTATACAAATTTTATCATAAAAGTCAAAAGCCACGGAAAGCTGATCGACTAGCTTAAACCCTTCTAAAAGTAAGCCCCTCCAAACACCCTCATTTTTTTTGGCTAGTATCAAGGGTCTTCGGCGTGTTTCCTAATGTGAAGATCAAACTCATCCGCCAAAAGCAAACAACTTGCTATACAATCTCGGAAAACTATGTACGCTAATTCCATTAGGTATATTATTGTCAACCTCCACTTCATTTTGTTGCTGAAAACTATAGAAACCTCAAACAAATAAATCTCATCATAAACATTACCATATCATCACAGAGGAAAAGAAAGAAAGAAAGAAAGAAAACAGTGGAGAAGAGATTTTTGACTACAAAAGGGTACCTTGATGCAAATCCAATGAAGACCCAGTTGAAATAAATAAACTTAGATTTGTTTTTTGTGATGAAAATGTATGGATAAAGGAATATATATTTTGAGAGAGGGTTCGTTTATTTAGTTAGAGGGAGATAGCAACAAGATAGAGAATCTCAAAATATTCCTTGACCCTTAAAAATAGCATAACATGAATGAGTTCCAACTTAGAAACAGTAGCTAATTGTAGATTAAAAGCTTGGAATTCTTGATGTTTATAAGCTCTACAACTTTTATATAAAGGCTTAGTTATGGATGGAAACTGTAACAGTTGTTTTGAATTTACTATTTCTCTTGTTTTATTTTTAGAGATAAACCCTCTGAGTGAAAATTCTTTTTGACTATTTTATTCTCTTGAATCTTATTTGTATAAAAAAATTTCTTTATATGAGGGAGAGTTTGATAGTCTTTGTGAGGGTTTTCAAGTTTAGATTAAGGCGCATTTGAGAAAGATTAGAGCTTTAGTATGATCATATTTCGATCATAAATGTCATTCTTGTTAGTGTCTGAATACGGTCTTTCAGCATAAATGTCTATATTAAAGTTTAGACCTAATACCCGATATTAATTAATGCCTTTTGTCCGAGCAACATGTGACGCTATAGTTAAAACGAGATCAACTAGAAGTCTTAAGTGACATAAGATCTATCTTGAAAAAATTGAAGCAGACTTAGGTAAGGGGACTCAATATTCAGTTTAATCATATTCCTAATCTTTCAAAATGCCTTTATCTGTGTACGAGGTTAGGGCTGTCCATCCGGGTTGGCCCGGGCCGGGCAAAACCGAAGCCCGGACCCAGGCCCAGGCCTGAGCGCGCCGGGCCGTTTTTTTTGTTTTTTTAGTTTTTTTTTAATTTTTTAAAATTTTTAAAATCTCCATAAATCATAAAATATACATAAAAATTATAGAAAATGACATAATTTTTTTAACTAACTTGAAATGACATAAATTACAAGTACAAAAAATTATAAAAATGAAAGATGATAAAAATAACTTCTTTATTAATAATTAGTAAATCCTTAACAAGTATAAATTTATTTTAAAATTTGTCGCATCACAATAGATGAGTATATCCCAACTAGGTTGGCACATACTCACCTATATCACTATCATTTGTAACTTTTTCCGAAATAATTTATTACAAATTTAAAGCTAAGAAACAAAAATTATAATTTGATGAATATTATCTAATCTTTATACCTATCTGCTAGTCCCAACTCTTCAAATTTATCTTCAATTCCAGTCATCCGATCGATGCATTGCATTCACTTCTCATACCTCCACTAATCTTGTAAGCACATCACCGCTTGTACAGTATACGGATCTAAACATGTCCTGTGATCGTCGATCAAACATCCTGCTGTGCTGAAGGCAGATTCCGAAGCTACCGTCAAAACCTGCACTGTTAGTAAGTCACGAACCATGGTGAAAAATATAGGATATGAAACTGATCCATATACTCTCCACCATTGTAAAATATCTAAAGCATTTCATTGATATTTAACTAAGGTAGCAGATAAATATTCATCTATTTCAGAAACCTCTAATGCTGATCCAAGTCCAGATCCACCAGTTAGTTTAGCTATCATTACATACCTATCAAAAACTTACACTTTTATCTCAGCATGTGCTCGAAGGCGCCGAAGCTGTAGACTGTTATGCAGCTACACCATGTCTAGCTGCATACTCATCATATAATGTTTAAAAATAATTTCTAATAGCTAAATGATGAGAAGCAACAGTAAGTGTGGATCCATCATCTAAGTCTATAATCTGTCCACCATATAATGATTGTAACAAACTTCGAAGGCCAATATCCTTCAAACATGGATCAATAAGAATTCCCAAACCAAAAATATGAGGAATATGCCTAAAATACTTATTAAATTTGCTTTCCATTTGAAAAATTATAGATCCATAAGTATCATCCATACGATATTTTGAAAAAAACTTTTGAATATTTAAAATTTGTAAAGCAGCTAAAGTAATTGTTGGATAACAATAGTCAGATAATAACATTGTAGCATCATAAAAGATTTGTAACCTCTCATTTAAATTATATATAATTGTCCATTCATCTTCAGTTATTCCATAACTACTACCAGAGCTAGAACTAGAAGCATAAAAATTTATAAAATCATTTATAATTTCTTTATGTTCTATTGCTACACTTAACATTACATAGGTGGAATTCCACCTATGGTCAACATCTTTTGGAATTAGTCTGTGCTTATAATTTTTTTACAATATTATTTCCATCTTTTAATTCTCATTTCAGAAGCATTATGCATATTAGAAACAATTCTAACCTTTTCTATCATGGGTTTAATTTCAGAAAATGCACTTTGAACAATTAAATTTAAAATATGATAGATACATCTAATATGAAAAAGTTCACCATGACATGACAATGACAGAGTTCTTTTGATAAAACCAACAGCTACATTATTATTACTTGCATTATCTAGGGAAATAGAAAATATTCTTTGATTAATTTCTAGTTTTATAAGTTCTTCAATTATTAAATTTGCAACATTAATACCGGTATGCGACTCTTCAATTGCAATAAAAGAAACAACTCTTTTAAACATTTGCCAATTTTTATCAATCCAGTGTGTTATGATACATAGATAATCAGTTTGTACTCTATATGTCCAAATATCAGAAGTTAAAAAAAATTTATAGTTTACATTTTTAAAAGAAGAAATTATTTTTTCTTGTTCCTCCTGATAATATTTTAAAATATCACATTGACAGGTTTGACGAGAAAATTTGGTAAATACAGGATAAAAACCATCTCTAAATAAATCTTTAAATTCATCATCTTCTACTAATCTAAAAGAAAGTTTTTTAAGAACGATAAACCTGATTACGTATTTCCTGGCTCGGGCAGCGTCATAACTCCAACTACCAAGACTACCAGAGAAGGAGGATTGAGAAATCATAGATTGTCGGATATCACTGTGAAGATTCTGGCCTTTGTTGTGTTTTTCAATATGGTGTTTGAGGTGGTTGGTGCCGCTCTTATGATAAGCTTGGAAAATCTTACCGCACAACACACATTTAGCCTTCTGGGTGATGATCTTACCGTGTTCATCCTTGGTGATGTCTATCTTCTCAAAAAAATTCCACACATCGGATCTCGGCCTTTTAGGAGCTCTTGGTGCAGATTCGTCGCCACCAGATTCAGGATTAACACTGGTAGTAGGAGTAGTTGTTGTAGGAGGACTCATTTCTAGATCAGTAGGAGATAGATTTTGCTCTTCAAATTGAGATCTAGAAGCCATTTGATGGAAGTATTAGAAAATATAAGAGATTATAAAAGAGTATAATATTGTATAAGATAGTATTAGAGAGAAGTAGAAGAGTTTTGGTGTGAGGAGAAGAAGTGAAAACCCTCCTCTATTTATAAAGGCAGTCCCTAGGCAAATGACCAAAAAAACCTCACATTTTGACTGTTGTTGGGGGCAAAACGGTCAAAGCCCTGTTTTGGCCGTTATGGACCGTTATGGCCGGGCCGGGTCGGGCTGGCCCGGCCAAAACAGCCCAACGGTCACCTTAGGTGACCGTTGGGACCAGGCCGACCCGGTCGTTTACCACAAACGGTCACCTTCTAGTGACCGTTTCATCCGGGCCGGTCCCGGGCCCGAGC
>NC_033800.1:53236407-53278628 GCF_001876935.1 Asparagus officinalis
CCAGGCCCCGATCGGTTTCTGAAAAACTAACCCGGGCCCGGGCCCTAACCCGGGCCAGACCCAGGCATCCGGGCCGATCCCGGGCCGCGGGCTTTTTGGACAGCCCTATACGAGGTGAATGGTTTTTGACCAAGATGAGTCCAGACATCTTATTTTATGTCCTAATCAAACCACGTGAACCCTGAAGATACATAATATCAGATAGCTAGAGCCTAGATGTTTAATTATGTGAAAACTAAACATTATACTTTGGAGATGCAACCCTTTTCTTTTCTTTTTGATGTAGCAGATTGGAGCGAAGCAAAAATTCCTACAATGAAAGTGAACAATTACCTCTAACCAAGCAACTAGGCATAAAACTCCAACTCCAAATAGTTAATTAACACACAAATCTAATACTATTATAAAAGTGTGTTGTCATGTTAAAACATTTCTTCCAAAATTACCCTCCGAAACACATACATGCATGCATCTCTAGCACATCCATACATGCATACATTAAGATACATACATACTTAACTTTTTATAACCTCCCTATTTATTACCATTAAAATTTTATTTAACCACCCACTAATAACATTCCCCCACTAAGTCTTGACATTACACACTAATAATAAAAAACGTTACAACTATTCCTTTTCCATAAATCACTATAAATTACTATAGAATCTTATCAAATTTCTCTAACCAAAATTCTAACTCTTAATCAAATTTTATTCCTCTTCCATAAATCACTATATATTACTATAGAATCTTATCAAATTTCTCTAACCAAAATTCTAACTCTTAATCAAATTTTATTCATATTGAAAAGTAAGGAGACACAACTACAACACTTACAAACTGCAAGAGGTGTGAGTGTGTTAATGGTAACATCACTGGTGGAGTACGATCGAATTGAATGAGAAGATGGTAATGGAAGCATCAGTGTAACAATTTAGAGAGCAGAAAAAAATCGGTGAAGGCGACAAAGAAGGTGGTCATGTATTTTATCAAAATCTGTAGCTATTTCAGTCATAAACTAATTGGTTTCCCCCCTTCAATCTTCGTATATGTTTTTGCCTTAGCATGTAAATTGGTATTTCCAACTCCTAGGCATGTTTGTAAATATGCTAAATTGTTTGTATAGTCCGATTGAATCTCTTAATGCATTATGCTTATTCTTAGGATAAAGAAAGCTTTGTCCATGACAATGCATTATAAGTGTAATTTCTTTCACTCTATATATGTAAAGGGTTAATTTTCATTCTATGATCACTGAGGTAATACATTGATATTATTGGTTTATAAAGGACAAATAAAAAGTGCAAGAAGATCAATTTAGAAAATGATATAGTTAGTTGGTCCTGAGGATGCTTATAGAAGGGATTACTACTAAATGATATAGTTAGTTGGTCCTGAGGATGCTTATAGAAGGGATTACTACTACAATTTTAAGAGTATTATCAATTTTCTGCTATTAAGGTCCTGAGGATGCTTATAGAAGGGATTACTACTACAATTTTAAGAGTATTATCAATTTTCTGCTATTAAATATTAATTTTCTGTTATTAATCTACTATTTGAGTATAATAGTTAATGTATGATAATTATAATATATATTGATATAACATTAATATATAATATTTATATGAATTATTAAATATGTGCAACTATCAAATATAATATGAGTAAAAAGTTATTTATTTACCAATTTAAATAAATAAATATATAATATAACATTACAGTAATATGAAAAGTCGTCAACTTTTCATTATTCCACTGTCTTCTTAACCCCCTTCAATAAGGAACTCATTCACGAAGGGTTACCCATTTGTAAATTGCATTATTATAACAAATAGGGAAAATTGTACATAATTCCCTCTTCTATATCTTTAGTTGCACTAAATCCTCCTCAATATTCTAGCACTTAATACCCTTGAAATACAATTTTAGAGATATAAATTGTAAGTATCAAATATAAATTGGGGCACTCTAAGAGCTAATAATAAACTAGAGAAGGTTTAATAATTTCTAGAAAGATAATTTCAAAATGACATCCCTCTCCCAAATGTAAATGTACTTGAGCTTCTTGCTTTACAAGTAGTTTATATTTTATAATAGAAACACGTGTAAGCTAATTTTCTATGCAGAGAGTTATTGTTTTCGATAAAAATAACTTATTCATAACCTCCTACAAATATACCCATTTAATCTTTACGCATTAAGTCTCATTTCATTGAATAAATATTAAATCTTTATTAATTACTATAATATCTTAACAACTATTCACTTTCTAACCTAATAGAACCAAAAGAATTCCAAAAAATTGATCAACAAGTGCGCCTATGTGCAACGCACGTACACGATACTAGTTTCATAAAAAACCAATAGCCTTTCAATGCATCGCTCAATGAACACGCTCCAGTGATCACACCAACAAATTAACAAAAAAAAATCAAACATTACTTGTCAACAAGAGGCCAAATAGTGAAACGAGTCTGTGGAGAGAACTAACCTTGATTTCGAAGGAGGAGCTCGCCTAAAGATCGACGGTGAGGAAGCTCGCCTACTGGCGAGGCAAGAGCGAGGAAGCTCACCTGCGCGTAGAGAGGCGGGTATTGTGTGATGCACACAAGGTATTTGTTAAATTTTCCTAAGAGAAGCGGATTTATTAGTACAAGCAGAGAATGACATCTACAAGTAAAACAATTAAAGTTGGAAAGTATGAGATCGAGAAATTCAATGGGAATAATGATTTTTCCTATTTGAGGATGCAGATGAAAAATTCGCTGATTTTGCAAAAATTGCACAAGGAGTTGGCAGGAAAAGAAAAGAATGCTACGCTGTTACGGGTGGTGAAGATATCTTCGGTAAGTGGATTCTTGATTCGGATTTCTCTTACCATATGTTCCCAAATAGGAAGTGATTTACTATCTATAGAAGCATTGATGGTAGAACCGTATTGATAGGAAATAACCATACTTGTAAAACGGTGGGGCTTGGTGATATAAAAATTAAAATGCATGATGGAGCGATCAGAACCCTAACGGACGTGAGGCACGTTCCTGACTTGCGAAAGAATCTTATCTTAGTAGGTGCATTGGACTCCGGTGGTTGCAAGATTGTTACAGAGAACGGAGTAAAGAAAGTTGTTCGGGGTTCCTTAGTAGTGATGAAGGGTATTCGTCATGGTAATCTATATATTCTTTCGGGTACAACAGTGACATAAGATACAGCGGTTGAAACTGATGGAAGTGGTGGAGACCCATGTGAGCACACTCGGTTATGGCATAGGCAGCTTGGACACATGCCAGAGAAGGGTCTAGATCTGCTTGGTAAGGAAGGTTTGCTGAAGAACATGAAGAAACATTGTATGAATATTTGCGAGGATTGTGTGTACCGAAAGGCGTACATAGTGTATTTTCTGAGAAGCAAACACAAGAGCAGAAGTATATTATACTATGTGCATACAGATGTTTGGGGTCCGACTCAGACAACTTCCAATTGTAGTTCCATGTATTTTGTCTCATTCATAGACAATTATTCTAGGTATGCTTGGATTTATTTTCTTAAGCATAAGAATGAAGTATTCGAGACATTCAAGAAGTGGAAATCAATGGTTGAGAGCAGGACAAGTAAGAAATTGAAGACACTGAGATCTGATAATGGTACAGAATATACAGAGGGTGTTTTCAAGGAGTTCTGTGATCAGGAGGATATTGATCGACACTGGACAGTCAGGTCCACACCACAGCAGAATGGAGTCGCAGAGAGATTGAACCGTACATTGCGGGAGAAAACAGTGAGTATGCGATCACATGCTGGTTCGGGCAAAGAATGGTGGGCAGAAGCGGTTACTACAGCTTGTTACATAGTGAACCGCACATTTGACATTGGATGGTGATGTACCTTATCGGGTATGGTCAGGGGAGCATGCAGATTATGATAGGCTCAGGATTTTTGGATGTACCGCCTACTATCACGTCAATAAGAGAAAGCTTAACGCGAAGACCAAGAAGGTAATATTCTTGGGGTATGCAAGGGACGTAAAAGGCTATCGCCTTTGGTGAACAGAAGATTCCAAGTTTGTGATCAGTAGAGATATTACCTTTGATGAGAAATTCATGATTGCCAAGGCATCCAAGAACGGTGATGTTGGGACTGTTGGGACTTTAAGTCCCAAGTGATTGAAATAGAACCTAAAGACCAACCAGGTTCTAGTCATGTTCAAGAGGAGGATCATGAAGATGATGAGCTTGAACAGGAAGAGGTTCAGCAAGAAAACATACAAGTATTACAACAACAACAACTCGAAGATAGTTTGGCTTTCACTAGGCCAAGGCGAGCATACAAGCAGGTTCAAAAGCTGGGGTCAGATCAGCCTCTGAAGCACTATGGGCAGGTAAATTTGGTTGAGTACGCACTCTCGGTGGAGGATGATAAGCCGGTCACCTTCAAAGAAGCTATTCGGAACATGGATAGTGAGAGTTGATTGGCTGCGATGGAGGAAAAGATGGAATCTCTCTGGAAGAACCAAATATGGGAGGTGGTCACATTGCCCGTAGGGAAAAAAGCTGTTGATCTTAAGTAAGTGTACAAGAAAAAGGAGGATCCTTCCGAACCCGATGATACAAGGTACAAGGCTAAGCTAGTGGATAAGGGGTTTGCACAAAGAGATGGTGTGGATTACAATGAGATCTTTTCTCCGGTGGTGAAACACACTTCTATTCGGGTGCTATTGAGTATTGTTGCTCATGGTGATCTTGAGCTAGAACAACTCGATGTCAAAACGACCTTCTTGCACAGAGACTTGGATGAGGAAATCTATATGTATTATCCTAAGGGTTACAAGGTTGAGGATAAGGAGCATCAGGTATGTCACTTGAGGAAATCACTTTATGGATTGAAACAATCTCCTCGGCAGTGGTACAAGCAATTTGACTCCTTCATACTAAAGTATGGGTTCTCCAGAAGAGATTATGATTGTTGTGTCTATATTATGAAGCTTCGTGTAGGTGATTATATCTATCTTCTTTTGTATGTGGATGACATGCTTATTGCTTCGAGAAGCAAGGTGGAGATATATCTATCTTCTTTTGTATGTGGATGACATGCTTATTGCTTCGAGAAGCAAGGTGGAGATAGATAGGCTGAAATCTCAACTTGGTAATCGAGAAGCAAGGTGGAGATAGATAGGCTGAAATCTCAACTTGGTAAAGAGTTCGAGATGAAGGACATGAGCGCTGCTAAGAAAATACTGGGAATGAAGATTAGAAGAGAGCGGGCAAATCGACAATTATTCTTGAGTCAGAAAAGCTACATTGAGCGAGTTATCGCAAAGTTTAGGATGCAAAATGCTAAATTGGTGGTGACTCTATTGCTCCGCACTTTAGACTCTCAGGTAAACAATCTTCCACTACAGTGGAAGAGAAGGTACACATGGTGCGTGTACCTTATGCTAGTGCAGTTGGCAGTTTGATATACGCAATGGTGTGTACACTTCCAGATATTTCACAGGCGGTCAATGTTATCAGTAGGTTCATGGCGAATCCGTGAAAGACACATTGGGAAGCGGTGAAATGGGTCCTGAGGTGCTTGAAGGGTATCCCTGAAACGTGTCTGTGTTTTGATGGAGATACATGTCAGATTAATGGGTTTGTAGATTCAGATTATGCGAGCGATCTAGACAGACGGCGATCTACTACTGGTTATATATTGAGTATACATGGTGCTCTAGTTAGTTGGCGATCGATGTTACAAGCTACAATGATACTTTCTACTACAGAGGCTGAGTACATGGCCATGTCAGAGGGAGTGGAGGAAGCACTGTGGTTGTGGGGTCTGCTAGATGATTTGGGGATTGAACGGGATTGTGTGAACTTATAGTGCGATAGTCAGAGTGCAATTCATTTGGCTAAGAATTAAGTTCATCATGATCAAACCAAGCATATCGACGTCAGGTATCATTTTGTGCGGGATGTCATAGAGGAAGATAGTATTTCTCTCATGAAGGTGCACACAACTAAGAACCCAACAAACATGTTTACAAAGATGGTGATAGGTAGCAAGTTTCAGCATTGCTTGGACTTGCTTAATATTAGCCTGTGTTGACCTGCCCAAGAGGGCAATATGCAGAATTACGATTAGCTTGATCCCGGTCAGATGGTACGTAGGCAACCATGGTATAATAGTGCAGCTGGTTTTGCCTAGTTTTGGCCTAGTTGGCGTTCGCGGTGTTCTTCTGGTGTTCGTCCAAAATTTAATGTTTATCAAATGATGAATGATGTGGAGAATTGAAGAGAACTAACCTTGATTCGAAGGAGGAGCTCGCCTGAAGATCGACGGTGAGGAAGCTCGCTTGCTGGCGAGGCGAGGGCGAGGAAGCTCACCTGCGCGTAAAGAGGCGGGGAGGGAGCTCGCCTTCTAGACTGCGGGCGTAGAGGATATCGAGCTCGTCCGATGTGGAGCTCGCCTGTCGCTTGCGTGGTGGAAGCTAGCTATAGTCAAGCTGGCGTGGAGCTCGCCTGAAGACCTAGGGTTTCCCTATAAAAGGGAAACCCTATTCACGAATTCCCTCTGAGCTCTCTCTCTCTCTCTCTCTCTCTCGTGCGATTTTAACAGAGAGGATTTTTTCTCTCTGTGGCGGCAGATCTTCTCAGAGATTTTGAGGAGCAATTTTCGGTCAAGAAAATTAAGATTGAGTTGTGATTTATTCAGTTGAATAAATCACAAGCGATACTGTAGAGAGATCTCAAGTTTGAGATCTTCTATTAGCAAGTTTTGTAATTTCTTGTGGTTAAATAAGAAATTAATTGTGCGGCTCTCGTGGACGTAGGTAAGCTTGCTGAACCACGTAAATTTGTTGTCTCGTCTCATTTACTTATTGTTTTATTCGCTATTGCTTGTAGTGGTTGGTTTGAGTTTGGCGTAAACTTAAGCTAGGGTTGTTTTCTCTCAGGATTAATTTAGCTTCCGCAGCGGTGTGGGCGTTTCCTCGCTCCCAACAGTCTGTATCACAACAAGAGCCAGAAGGAACACCACAACACAAGAGGCAAGTATCGTCCAAGGAGCCTCAAGATGTGCATGCAAACATCCTCACAATGTTCACCCTCATCTCAAGTATCATAAACATTACCATATCATCACAGAGGAAAAGAAAGAAGAAAGAAAGAAAACAGTGGAGAAGAGATTTTTGACTACAAAAGGGTACATTGATGCAAATCCAATGAAGACCCAGTTGAAATAAATAAACTTAGATTTATTTTTTGTGATGATAATGTATGAAAAAAGGAATATATATTTTGAGAGAGGGTTCGTTTATTTAGTTAGAGGGAGATAGCAACAATATAGAGAATCTCAAAATATTCCTTGACCCTTAAAAATAGCATAACATGAATGAGTCCCAACTTAGAAACAATCCTAATTGTAGATTAAAAGCTTGGAATTCTTGATGTTTATAAGCTCTACAACTGTTATATAAAGGCTCAGTTACGGATGGAAACTGTAACAGTTGTTTTGAATTTACTATTTCTCTTGTTTTATTTTTAGAGATAAACCCTCTGAGTGAAAATTCTTTTGACTATTTTACTCTCTTGGATCTTATTTGAATAAAAAAATTTCTTTATATGAGGGAGGGTTTTGATAGTCTTTGTGGGGTTTTTCAAGTTTGGATTAAGGCGCATTTGAGAAAGATTAGAGCTTACTCCTTTCAAGTATGGTCATATTTCGATCATAAATATCATTCTTGTTAGTGTCAGAATAAGGTCTTTCAGCATAAATGACTATATTAAGGTTTAGGCCTAATACCCGATATTAATGCCTTTTGTCCGAACAACATGTGACGCTACATTCCAAACAAGATCCCTTTACTATATGTCTTAAGTGACATGAGATATATCTTGAAAAAATTAAAGCAGACTGAGGTAAGGGGACTCAACATTCAGTTTAATTATATTCCTAATCTTTCAAAATGCCTTTATCTGTGTATGAGGTGAATGGTTTTTGACCAAGATGAGTCCTGGCGTCTTGTTTTATGTCCTAATCAAACCACGTGAACCCTGAAGATACATAATATCAGATAGCTAGAGCCTAGATGCTTAATTCTGTGAAAACTGAACATTATACTTTGGAGATGCAACCTTTTTCTCTTCTTTTTGATGTAGCAGATTGGAGCGAAGCAAAAATTACTACAATGAAAGAGAACAATTACCTCCAACCAAGCAACTAGGCATAAAACTCCAACTCCAAATAGTTAATTAAAACACACATTTCATAAAAAACCAACAGCCTTTCAATGCATCGCTCAATGAACACGCTCCGGTGATCACACCAACAAATTAACAACAAAAAAAAGATCAAACATTACTTGTCAGCAAGAGGCCAAATAGTGAAATGAGTCTGCATCACAACAAGAGCCAGAAGGAACACCACGGCACAAAAGGCAAGTACATCGTCCAAGGAGCCTCAAGATGTGCATGCAAACATCCTCACAATGTTCACCCTCATCTCATTCTTCAAGTGCTCATCAATCCCTTGCATTATTTGTTAAAATATTGAAATTGCTGAATAATGGCATACCCTTTTTCATTGATATTAGGAGATATGTATAGGATTACAAGAGAATCAATTAGTTACATAAAATCTAAAACTACCTAATTAGTTACATAATTGTTGGAACTAAAAGGGGGTAAGTGAGCTGTCAAGATATTAACAGAATATCATACAAAAGGAGAGAATCACAGGGCAATGTCGACTGACACCGCAGAACGTGTCGACTGAGACCGCTTTTCGTGTCAACTCAAAGGGTGTTGACTCAAAGAGTGTCGATTTAAAGGGTGTCGACTCGACTCGACTCGTCTCGTCTCGTTTGGTGTCGTCAGATCGTGTCGACTAACTCCGTAGGACGTGTCGACTAAGACCGCCTTTCGTGTCGATACAAGGGGTGCTGTATCGCCGGACTCGTCTCGTCTCATGTCGTCTGGTCTCGTCTAGTTGCAATTCCTTAATATGCCCCCGCAAGTTGGAACTCCTTGAGGAGAGACCAATCTTGATCAGCAAGTTATGAAAACACGTGCGGGGTAGTGGTTTGGTGAGTGCATCAACTAGTTGGTCCATGGAAGAGACATGAGTAACTCTTAAGATGCCTTCTTGGACTTGTTGTCAAATGAAGTGAAAGTCGAGAGCAACATGTTGCATTCGAGAATGGAAGACTAGATTGGCAGAGATTTGTTGCACCCACATTATCACAGTAGATTACCGGCTGTTGTGATGATGTGAGCCCAAGTTTGCCGAGAAGTGACGTGATGCATCTCAACTCGGCAGCTATCGAAGCGACCGACCGGTACTCGGCTTCCGTCGAGGAGCGAGCCACTATTCGTTGTTTCTTCGAACTCCAAGATATCGAGTTTCAACCAAGATATACAATGTAGGCACTGGTGGATGTGAAGTCGTCTTTGTTACTTGCCCAATCAGCATCTAAGTAAGCATGAAGAGCGAGAATTGATTGACGATGTAACATGATGCCGTAATCAATGGTGCTACACAGATATCTGAGAAGTCATTTGGTGGCGTTCCAATGATCTGTAGTCGGACGATGCATGTATTGTGAAAGTTTGTTGACTGCATAGGTAACATCCGGACGACTTGGGGAGAGATACTGAAGACTTCCAACTATAGCTTGGAACTCAGTTGGGTCAGTAAGGGTTGTACTCGACTGAAGTGTAAGGACGGGCGAGGTGGCAAGTGGAGTTAAGAATGTGCGAGCATCAGTCATCTTTGTTCGAGCCAGCAAATCTGCAATGTATCTTCGCTATGAGAGGAGAAGACCTTGAGGGTGAGAAACAACTTCAACTCCAAGGAAATATTCAAGTGGTCCGAGGTCTTTGAGCGAGAAGCGACGTGCGAGCATTGAGATGAAGTCCTGAACTGATGCTGCATTGTTACATGTGATGATGATGTCATCAACGTAGACAAGTAACATGATTGTTATGCCATTGTCATTAAGAATGAACAAGGAGGTGTCGGCAACTGAGTTCGAGAAGCGAGATGCAAGAAGGAACTGTCAAGCTTATTGTACCAGGCTCGAGGAGCTTGTTTGAGACTGTAGATCACCTTCCGCAATCTGCAGACATGATGTGGGTTGTCGACATCAACAAAACCTTGAGGTTGGGCCATGAAGACATCTTCAGTAAGGGTGCCTTGTAGAAATGCATTGTTGACATCGAGTTGACGAAGATCCCAACCTCGGCTGACGGCAAGCGATAAGACGAGACGAACTATGGTCGGCTTTACAACCGGACTAAACGTCTCATGATAGTCCACTCCTGGTCTTTGGTGAAACCCCTTTGCTACTAAGCGAGCTTTGTACCTGTCTATAGAGCCATTAGGTAAGCGCTTAAGTCAAAAAATCCATTTACACCCCATAATATTTTGCACACCATTAGGAGGTATCAATTCTCAGGTGCCATTACAAACCAAGGCATCAACTCCTCGGACATCGCCTGTCTCCATCTACTATCTTTGATAGCATGAGTTACACATATGGGTTCAATATTTGTGGCGAGTTGAGCAGAGAGGCTAAGTTTGTTGATAGGTTTGTGAATGTTGTTTTGGGAACGAGTGATGATAGGCGAGGTGTGGGTCAAAAGCGATAGTAATGAGTTGTCTGAGACTTGGGTAGGTGGGGGTAAGGCCAGTGGAATGGCTGGCAAGGGTAGTTGTGGAGGCAAGGTGTTTGTGTGAGTAGGCAAGGTGGGAGGTGTGTTGGGAAGAGGGAGAGGGAGGGCGAGAGGCAATGTTTGGTGTTCTACCATATTCGTTTGTGTGTTGGAGTCGACGAGCAGGGAGTCACTGGAACATGCTTCGGATGATGTGTATGAAGTCGGGAGACTGACATGATGTGAGATCCCATCGTATATCGACTCATCGGGGCGAGCGAGATGTGGATTGAGTTTAGACATGGGAAACTCAGACTCAACAAATCGAACATGACGCGAGATGAAAATCTTTTGAGTTTGTGGATCAAGACATATATAAACACTCTGTGTAAGAGAGTAGCCAAGGAAGACACAAGGCGTGGAGCGACTGGCAAGTTTGTGAGGTGAGTATGGACGAAGCCAAGGATAACACAGACAACCAAAAGCTCAAAGTTTGGAGTAGTTTGGTGCGACTTAAAGAATTTATGAAAGGGAGATGTCATATGAAGAGTGGGTGTAGGGAGACGATTTATGAGGTAGACTGTAGTGGAGAAGGCATATATGACCAGAAGGAGAGAGGTAAAACAATTTTAGAGAGAAGGGAAATACTTGTTTTAATAATATGACGATGTCTTTGTTCCGAAAAACCATTATGTTCTGGAGTGTGAGGTGGCGAGGTGAGATGCGAGATGCCATTTGTGGATAGATATGTCGCCAGTCCAGTGGATTTGGCGAGACCCATGTATTACCCCCCATTATCTGAGTAGAAGGTTACTATTTTCTTTTTGAAGTAATTTTCAACAAGGGCTTTGAAACGAGGAAAAATAGTGGCGACATCATATTTACGTTTGAGAGGGTAAAGCCATATGTAGTGAGTGAAGTGATCTACGAAAATATCGTAGTATTTATAACCATCGACAGAATAAATAGACGAAGTCCACACATCAGAATAAATAGTTTGCAGAGGAGAAGTAAACACAATTGATGATTAAGAGAAAGGTAGTTTATGACTTTTATTGCAAATGCAGTCATTACAATAAGATTGATTTGAATTAAATGAATCTAAAGCTAGACCGAATTTAGAGATGATATGACGTTGGATTGACTCGGATGGGTGACCAAGACAATGATGCCGGTCACTAGAAGACACTTTGACACTGGAGTGGGCCGAAGGATGATGTGTGAATTGCGAGGTCGGCAATTCATACACACATCTTTAGGTTGTCCTTCTAGCAGTGTTTCCCCTGACTGTAGATGCTTCACACAAAAATAAGATGGTAAGAACTCAATAGACGTATTATTTGATTTGCAAAATTGAGATATGGAAATAAGACTTCTTTTCATGTTAGGAACAAATAAAACATCATGTAATTTAAATGTATGGGAGGGTGCTGTAAGAGAAGAGGAGCCAATTTTGGAAATATGTAACCTAGTAACATCACCGATGATAATGTCGTCAGACCCATCGTATGGAGTATGAAGGGAGAGGTTGCCGAGATCGGTTGTGACATGGTGGGATGCCCCACTGTCGAGAAGCCATATTGGGGTTTTGACATCTGTGCCGAGATCGGTTGTGACATGGTGGGATGCCCCACTGTCGAGAAGCCATATTGGGGTTTTGACATCTGATGCTGTGACAACATGCGCCTTTGGTTGCCACTGAGATCCAGTGTGCGAGGTGTGAGGGACGCCTTGCAAGGAGGTGGACACCAGCTGAAAGAGAGGACACTCAGCGATGGTGTGGCCTTGTTGTCGGCAACCTTGACACTTGCCGAGATACGACCTTTGCTGGCGAGACGCGGCTTGCGAAAACTAAGACGGCTATCGTCTTGGAGCGGGGTGTGAAGATTGCGCCTTGTTGGATGAGGAACGGTTTGAACTATTGTACCTGGTCGACGCAACGTTAACCGTAGCGGGGTGCGAGGTTGAGATGGATTGCGACTGCTGAAGTGCGAGTTCCTTGTTGATGAGTTTCTCATGAAGCTCGTCAAACGAGATGGGGTCCTCCCTACCTTCCACTATATTAGCGATTTGGCGATAGTCATCATCGAGACCTTCTAAGGTTTTCTCAATGATGTCCTCATGATCCATTGGTTTGTCGAGTGTAGCGATTAGTTCAACACTTGACATATTGCATGTAATCCGAAACGGATTGTGATCCCTTCATGGCTCGCTTGATCTGGTCCTTGATTTGCTTGATGTGACCACGTGTCGGGCGAACATAGGTGTTGGCGAGAGTTTGCCATGCTTTGCGGGAGATGGTCACCTGTTGGATGAGAGGGATGAGAGAGGGGGAAATGGAACCCACAAGGATGCCAAACATCAGTTTGTCTTGTCGAGTCAAATGCAAAAAATCTGGGTTGGGAGCTTCAAAGTTGTTGGTGGTGATGGTGCGAGGAGGACATGGATGAGATCCATCTATGTATTTGTAGAGGTCATAGCCGATGAGTATGGCCTCAATCTGAAGTTTCCAAGCAATATAATTTGTGGAGGTCAATTTATGGATGGATTGATGGGAAGTGTTGATGAGTTGGGTGGAGGTCAATTTATGGATGGATTGATGGGAAGTGTTGATGAGTTGAAGGTTTTGGGTTGGATTTTCTGGGTTGGGGATGACAGTGATCTGAGAATCAAGAAGTGTTGATGAGTTGAAGGTTTTGGGTTGGATTTTCTGGGTTGGGGATGACAGTGATCTGAGAATCAATCGTCATAGTGAAGACTGCAGCTAGGGTTTGCAAAAGAGTGGTGGGAGGAGGTTTAGAACAGAAGGTCTAGAATGGCTCTGATACCATGTTAAAATATTAAAATTGCTGAATTATGGCATAGCCTTTTTCATTGATATTAGGAGATATTTATAGGATTACAAGAAAATCATATAGTTATGTAATTGTTAGAACTAAAAGGGGTAAGTGAGCTGTCGAGATATTAACGAAATATCATACAAAAGGAAATAATCACATGGAAATGTCGTCTGACACAACAGGACGTGTCGACTGAGACCGCCTTTTGTGTCGACTCAAAGGGTGTTGACTTAAAGGGTGTCGACTTGTCTCGTCTTGTCTCGTCTCGTCTCGTTTGGTGTCGTCAGATCATGTCGACTGACTCCGTAGGACGTGTCGACTAAGACCGCCTTTCGTGTTGACAGAAGGGGTGTCATCTCGTCTGGACTTGTCTCGTCTCGTGTCGTCCGGTCTCGTGTCGTGTCGTCTGATCTGGTTGTAATTCCTTAATATTATTGATGTATAAGCTTGTCCTAGGATAACAGAGGCAATAGAGAGAAGTGAGTATGAGGCTAACATGTTTTTCGATTGTCGTTCATCTATATGTCATATACACGTAGAAGGCTATGAAGATTACAACAGAAATTCAAATTAATTAGGAGTTGTTTGCTGTGCTGTTTGTCGACCCAATACTCGTGGAGAAGCCTGTTGAGTTGGTCGTCACATTCATGGAGCTAAGAGCAACTCCAATGGAGCGCCAAAACTCCATTTTGGAGTGTTTTGGCGCTCCAATGGAGCGCCAAACACCCCGCTAAATTAGCGGGGTGCTACAGTGTTGCGCCAGAAATGGCGCAACACTGTAGCGATAGCGCAGTTTTTTTTTTTTTTTTTTGCTTTTTTTCGGTGTAAAATTTGGTGTAATGGGTTGGAGATGGAATAGTGATTTGGTGTAAAAACTACACCAACTTGATATAAAAACTACATCATTTTGGGTTTTGTGATTGGAGATGCTCTAACACGCCCCGCAAGATGGAGTCACCATTTATAGCCGGACTGAAAATCTCTGTGCATGTAATCAATGCCGGGGGCATTGATGAAACTCCTTTTGCCACAAGCCTGAGTTTTGAACTTTTGAATTGAACCATCCGGGGGTCTCTTGACTCGAACTACCATTTACAACCCAATAGATTTTGAGTAGTCTTTGGAACAAGTTCCCATGTGTTGTTCCGAAGGAGTGCGTTCAATTCCACAGACATTGTACCATGGCACTCTTTCTGTTCTAGGGCTTGAATGACGCAACTTTGTTCCACCTAAAACGGAAGGGGACATGGACCATATATAGTGACATTGAGTAACATAGGATTGAAAGTAACGACTGCCAGGTTTTCGGTCTCGGGCAGGCCGAGGTCATGGAGGGGGTGGAGGCTGTGGAGGGGAGGCTGTAGATGACAATGGAGATCCCTGATGAAGAGGATGAGGAGACGGTATGAGAAGTGTATATCTGCTTCATCGATTGAGAGTTCCAGAGATACTGGACTTAATGCAGCTTAGATAAGAAAGGGGTAGGGATAATAAGGTGGAGGGAACCAAGCCTCCTCCTCCTCCTCAATGTCGTTCTCCCCGCAATTTAGGGAGGGCACATTACATAGATAGGACGTGGAGGAAGGTTGACTTTTCAATCTCATTCTCAAATGTGTGTCACATCGGCAACATTATCTACTATTCAAAACTATGAAAAGAAGCAGGACATAAGTACCATGTTTACTCATTGTATAATATGTACATTCCCTTCAACAAACTGTTTCGCTGCGGCTATCTCAAGAGCTTTTTCATAGGATATAGGTGAGGGAAGAGCTCCGACGAGCCTCGGTTCTTGCGGAGGAGATCGTAGACGGTTTGAATACGTGGTCCAGCTCGTCGCAGGTCGGCCTTGACTCGCTTGTCGCGCTCACCGGCGACCGGTATAAGCCAGTCCGATTTCTTTGCCAGGGACGCATTGGGGATCTTGACCATTTTTGCGTTTAAGGCATGGAGAGAGTGGTAGCTTGAGCCGTGGGAGATATTTGATTAGAGAGGGAGTGCTCCTCCTCATGGCCGAGTTTTAAAAAAGGAGTTTTTGGAGGGGAATATGGGATTTGATTGGGAAACAAGTTTGGAATTGAAGAGGTTTTGTTTACGAATGATATACAGCAAGGATTTAGTACACTTTGGGCAAATTTTATAAGAAGTTTAGAGGTTTTGTACAGAATGCCTCCTAAACTTTGTCAATCATACCACATCCCCGAAACTTGCCTCACGTAAGCATTGTGACCAACAACAATTATTTTAGGATAAATTTTCACCAACCTGTTTAGAAACTTAATTGTAAAAATCGATCTATTTCCAAATTAATTATCAAATTCAACCCAGTTTCAGCCAACGCGCTGAAATTGAGTCGAATTTGATGAAAAAAGTTACGAAACTTCACGAGACTTCAAGTCCCGTGAAGTTTAAGCCATCGATAATCAAATTGAGTATGGATACATAAGTTCATGGGACTTGAAGTCCCATAAAAATTCTCAATTCATCCAACTTCACGGGACTTCAAGTTCCGTGAAGTTTCCCAAACCCTACCCCCGTCCCCAACATCGCCGACGGATTCTCATCCAACTGATCAGAGCCTTCGGCCGCGACGACCTCGACGGGTTCGCTCACCACGTCGCCTCTGATCAGTCGCTTCTGGTCAGGCGCTGAGGGACGCGCGGCAGAGCGCCAACGACGGCTTCGAGCTCCTCTCCTTCGAAGCTAAGAAGGCCACCGAGAGGATCGACCGGAGGTTTTTAGTCTCCCACCGATTTGATTCGTTCGCTCGCGCGGCGACGGTGAGGGAGAGGAAGATGGATCAGAAGCTCGGGATTGGGAGACAATGGCGGACCTTCTCGCTTGATTTCTCGAGAAATTGGCCTAGGGTTACGATTTTGTGTAGACAAAAATTGTTCACGGACTTCAAGTCCTGTGAACTTATATACTCCATTATTAGCTTGATTATCGTGCGCTTAAACTTCACGGGAATTCGTAATTTTTTTCACCAAATTCGACCCAGTTTCAGCTAGGTCGAATTTGGTAATTAATATAATAATAGATCGATTTTTATAATTATGTTTCTAAACAAGTTGGTTTTGAAAATTTTCTCATTTACTTTAACTTGCCATATGGGTGACAACTGAAAAAAATTACGCTGATCTGCTAAATATGATATCACTTTCAGACTAAATAGACAATATATAAATGAGGCCCTTCCAGCTAGCCTCATTATGAGAATCCCAATAGCGCAAGGATATGTAGTACGATTTTGAAAGCTTAGAGAGCTTTCCATGATTCGTAAAGTTCACATGCATCTTGTGCAAAACCCCCAGAGTTTAGGGAGATGTTGCGAAATTTGCCATTTTAAGGAAGTACTACGAGGGGATTTAGGATTTGATTGGGGATCAAGTTAAGGATTAGAGAGTTCTAAAGTGTAGCATGGACAATCAAACTCTTGATACACGATTTGAAAATAACCAAAAGGGCGACTGATTGCTTGATTTAAAGGAAGATTCAAAGTGTTCTGGGTATAATATTGTAATTTGTAGTACAACTCTATAGTCTTTATTCCCATTAGTTTACAAGTAAAAGCAGTCTGTGCTCCATTTCTAGTGACTTGTCCGAAAACTACTTCAGCTTTCTAAACAACATTTGAAATTATTGAAACTCTGAACGTACCATTATTTTCAAGTCAACAAAAGTTATATAGCCGGGGCTATGTTTGGATATTTACAATCGATAAGCAAAATTTCGTTGACAAACTTACCAACTGCTATTAAAATTCAGCTATGTATGACGAGTGATCATGTTCTACTGAAAAAAGGGAGCGTACACTTTCTTTCCTCCATACTAGTAACAATCAAGCTGAAAGAAATGGTTCTGTTGAGGTTGATTCTCCCATGACACTAATTGGACGCATCCACGGAGGCTGATAAGCATTGAGAGTGCTGTCATGGTTGGCTTGTGTTCGACCTTCCGCTTCATCAAGTTCATCATTCTCCATTGCGCTCTGACCGCAAATTATAAACAACAAATAGAGTATAATCAGATTTTGCAGAAATTAACTATTCATCTCAAAGTTAGCAGAAAACAGTTCATTAGGAGAACTTTGATGTTTGGGTTATAATGAACTGCACCAACAAGTAACGAAGGCAGCTGCGAAAGAAATTTGGGATATCTTACTGCATATTACACTACCATGAAAGAGGTGTACATAAATTTCAGATCTATGCTTACCTGAATTGCGTAATTCTCAAATGCTGGAAGAAACCGCATCTTGCAGTACTCATTAAACAATATTGTAAGCAATAAAAGAGAGATTGTTGCGATTGAAGCTCCAGGCTTGGATTTCAGCCCAAAAAGACCAATCATAGTAATTTGCATGAGCACAATAGTGATTAATATAAAGTGATGAATGCATGGCCAGTACTGTCCATGTGTCTCGTATACGATCTCATAAACGTCTTGCATCTGCAGATTGAATTTTAAAACATCAGAGCAAGTAAATTTATTCAACACAAAACGTGGATCTGCAGAGTGAATATTTGAGAACTTATTAAGTAAATTTATCAGCAATTCTCCAATTTATAATGGCGTGGCAGCATATGCATATATCCCTAATAAATACGCTACATTTGGCAGTGAGATCATCTCTTTGTAAGAGAAATTATAGTAAACAATAGATAGAAATGAGCGAAATTGTCCCCCACGATGCTGAGACATTAGTGTGGAAAAAGGCAAAAAAAAATATAGTATAAAAATACATAGTATACCTAATCACTTAAAAAATAAAGTAAAAGTTGCACAAAAAAAACAAATTACACTATTTACTAAATTGCTAAAATGCAAAGTCAAGCTAAAATTGATCTGATGAAATATTTTATCTAAGAATAATTTTGGAAGTGGGTGGGTTTATAACTAAATGGGGGAAAAGCTTTGGTTTACAGGCAAATAACCCTTTATGGAAGTGCGTCTGTACTAAAATAAATGCCTAGGGTTAGGGTTAGTAGGATTAAAATTAATTTCATAGAATGTTGAGTCTAAAAATGATATTGGATATAGGTAGATTTAAAAGCAAATGGGGTAAATTTTGGATTTGTTGGAGAAACCCTCTTTGGAAGTGGGTTGGCTTAAAAATAAAAAGGATTAAAAAAAACCTTTGGATTTCCAGCCAAAAATCTTTCTGGAAGTGTGAGCCCTACAGCTGTTCCAAGGGCAAAAAAAAAACAAGTAAGACTTTGCGGTTGGTGTTTTTTAAAAATTAATGGGGATAAACCTTTGTTTATAGAAAAAACAAACTCTGGAAGTGGGTTGGTTAAAAAACAAATGAGGGCAAAACTAATATGCCTTCTGTACTGTCTATAGCATGCTAAATTACCCTCTTTCACTAGATCTACTGCCACCATTTTCATGCTTCATTTTAATAATATTACTTGACATTGTGCAATAAAGTTACATAAAAAACATTTGTATATTTAGAGGAATACAAAAACGGCCTTAAAATAACAGCAGCAATAATCACCAAGTAGAAGAAAAAAGAAGGGAACACACGAGAGGACTTTAAGATAACCAAATAAATAAATGGCAGCATATTGGATAAACTAACCTGGTTGACGTATACTGCATATCCCAGTATAAAATAAACAATAAGAAAAGGAAGCAATAGTGGAGCAATTACTGCATAAACCATTCCAATCAATATTGCAAGTGATACTATCGGAACAACCCTATAATATGGGAAACCGAATAGAAATGGATCCTGCATTGTGTTTCGACCATAAGTATGGGACCTTATGAAATGCCAAAGAAGTAATCCAAGTTGCAAAGCTTCCAGTGAGAACCCTGATAATCCATCAGTCAGGATGTATGTGATGAAGAAATGTGACTGTCAAAAGGGCATACCAACAATGAGACTCCAATTTGAAATGCCAACTAAAATGAACAAACAACTGAACAAAGATGAATCCGGTTAAGGACATGAAAGGAATATAAAGTGTACTAATCAGGTCATGACACAAGCTTGGTCGTATAACTGGAAGCAGTGTCAAAAAATAAGAAAATAGAAAAGTAATGCAAAAACAACTCAAACTTGAAGCAAAAGGAAGCATAAACTTTGAAGAAAGGAAGTATAAGCTTTGAAGCAAGCATAAGCTTTATGAACTCTCATTTTTTAATAAAGAAACTTAATACTATGAGTTTATGACAAAGAGGATTGAAACAATATAGAACTTTTTAAGATGATGCAGTATGTATCCATAACTTAATGAAATTGGATAACAGTAAACATTTCTAGCATTAGCATAAAGGTTTGTATTGTGATTGATGTTTCTATCGGAAAATAGGGCGTGTAGAGATGTCTTATCAGGGAGATTGAAGCT
This sequence comes from Asparagus officinalis, assembly GCF_001876935.1. Taxonomy (NCBI): domain Eukaryota; kingdom Viridiplantae; phylum Streptophyta; class Magnoliopsida; order Asparagales; family Asparagaceae; genus Asparagus; species Asparagus officinalis. Next base: position 53,256,244 of record NC_033800.1, read on the forward strand.
ATACTAGATGGCGGAGGTGTAAGTTTTCAGTATGACACTAGTTGCTGAATTAGTCAAGATGCTCATATCACTTGAATATGTTGAGAAAAAACATATATGGGTTTGAAAATTTATATTCAAGCTTCTATTTCAATCCAAAATGCAGGAGCGTAGTCTTCGTACAACATAATATCTTCACAGGAATAGCATAAACTTCATACTTTTAGCACTTTATCTTATAGGCTATGTAGTGCATTTTCACCTCTAAGCTTCAAAGCAAACTGAAGCACACTTTTGGCGAGCACTTTGAAGCATTGCCCGGAATTTGTGGGAGCAGAAATATAACCACTTTAAGCACCCTCAGATTTCAGAAATACACATCTAAGTGAATGGTTGTTGGTGTTAGTAGAAAAAAGAGAGCATATTGTTGACTGGTCAACCTTACTCTTCAGTCCAATCCTATGATGGTTAAAATGTCAAAACATCAATCATAAGGTAAAATATCCTAAACCCCTAGGGTAAAAATGTTCCCTGTGATTGAACTTGGGAGTGAGACATGAAACCTGCATGTCAATCATTTACAGGAAAGTTAGGCAAATTTCCTGTCATGTTTTATATTTCAATTGTGATCTAGGATATATGATGATGAAATAGATTTGATATAGAAAGGGCACATACAATACATTGAGAAGATAAAAGGGGAGCAATTTAGGAAAAAGAAAGAATTATGAGCGTAAGGGAGCATCAGTAAGCTAATCAAATAAAAAGTCACAATATCTAAAAACTTCCAAGGCTTACTTGCGCTGAAACGGCTCTCGCTAGACGGCTAGGGAAATGCTTGGGGTTTGTGAATGATTTTCCAATTTGATCCAGTAAAGACCCTGACAATACACTCAAGAAGAATACATTCCCTACTAAAAAATAGAAAACCATATTGCAAGTTTTTATCTCCTTCTTGCTCTTGGAGACACATCCTTCTAATGAAGTCATTCCAAGCATTGCATAAGGAATTAGATATATGAATCCATTAAGTATCACGCTTGGAAGATACCCTGTCAAAATAGTGCTCAACCCAGGTCTGCAGGACAGAACTGGAAATTGATTAGATCCAAATTCATATCTATTCATTCTATCACTGGAAAAGAAGATGCTTGAAAGAAACTCCTTCATATAGAATGCTCTGTTTTTCCAAAAACAGCATCACGAGTTATGAAAAATCTACAATTTCCAATATTTACTATAGACAATGTATCTGTTCATTTGAATATAGCAAATAACCATCTCCCAGTTGATGTGAATTTATCATGAGCACTCAAAGAAGAAAAGTCATCAACCTAGTACATACATAATACGTCTTTGAGCATCTAAAAGTCCAGAACTATTTTTAGTAATATATATATTAACATACAATGCTTAGACATAAGTTTAAAGTTTAACCCATCATATATTTTTTGACTCCAAGCGAAGCCCCGGCGCAATGGTAAAATCTGTTGTCATGTGACTTGTAGGTCATGGGTTCGGGTCATGGAAACAGTCTCTTGTAAAAAAAAAATGCAAAAGAATGTGCAAGGCAATAACTCATACAACAGACTCAAAGTGGTCCAACCCTCACCTCCCCAGACCCTCAGAAGGGGAGCTTCCTGCACTGGGTTGGCCTTATTTAAACATTTTTTTGACTCTGCAAAAGGAAATAGGCTTCAATCCTATAAAGTACAAAATCAATCTCTTTTCACATCAAATTATTTCGTCATTTATTTTTTAAGATACATATTTCAATGAACTCTTTCCACTAATATATTATAGCAATGAAACGGAATAAATATCTCAAGTATGTTATGTAAACAATTAATTATACTAGGCATGTAGAACGTGTATACCGAGTGTTTTAAATTGAAAACTGTGTTATAAGTTTGAAGGCACATTTGAGAAGTGTGATACATGTATTAGATGAGCATTCAAATAACTATATATGTCCATGATGTGTCCGCATGTCCAACCTGGAGACGGCTTTATTGCACAAGTGTCTGTACCACATAGCTAGTGACTTACAGATCATATGCTAATTGTATCTAGCCCATTGTTAGGGTATTGCATAGTGGTGATTAATTGGCAGAAATCTCTAATATAAACTTGGGAGATGATAGAGTATCCTCAAATATTCATCATGGTTATCAAACACAATAGTCCAATGTCCAATGTCCAATGTCCAATGTCAACTCATCTGCAAAGCCTAATCCTACAATAACATAAATAGTGTTGAATCTAACAATCAAAGAAGCTGCACTATCATAAAACTTTTGAGGAACAGAAATAGGAAATGAAGTATTCTTTAATTTGAAAGACCAAGAGTAGAATCCAAATATATACATTTTTTAACAGTTACATACTCTCGTACGAAGTATATGACTTTTAATATGAGGAATTTGCATGTGCTTTAGCTATAACGCATGAACCAACACCAAAGTGTATCATTAACAGTTCCAAATGTATTTAAAAGGTTAGACATGCAATCTTCAATTTGAGTTTCTCATCTCGAACTTTCAGTCAACTACATGAATCTTTTATTTTTCATTCGACTATATCAACGGTCATATCCTTTGAACAAACAATTATTATATTGTCTTTAATTTCCTCTAACCTTATTTAATAGGACCAATATCTAATCTTTGTTACTTTGTTAATTATTTACTTCTCACTTCCCCCATCAGGGATAACAAATTGGCATTTGTAAACATTGCCCACACCACCTCATTCAGATTCTCCTATATTGTACTTATCCTGCCTCGTACATATTGTCATCCAACTTAGAAATCGCATTCTTGTTTCTGTTGCCCTTGGACTAGGGAGTCTCCCAACTGTCTCAACATTATGACCCATGAGGTACTATCAGTGTTGTTGGCATTTTTCTAGTAAAATTTTCTTTTAGTTTCATGAGTATTCTATAATCACAGGAAAAATATGCACTTCTTTATTTTAACTTCTCTACTTCAACCATTCAGCTTTATTCTGTTAACCTACCCGCTTTAAAATGATTGATCCTTTGTGGGTCCTTCCCCCAATTTTATCTACATGACAGGCTCATTCTTCCTCATATTTTTGCCAAAGTAAACATGAAATATTTATATTCATGCTCTGCTAATTCTAAAGGAATCCTTTAAAAGTCTAAATCTTCTGATCTTCAACTTTTTGTACTCTAGAAATTATCCTTTCTCTTGTCCCATTAATTTATGGCTAATTAGAATTTAAACACCTTATAGTTTCCTCTTCCTCACACTTATATACCCTCACTTGTCTTTGGCAACACTTATGTACCCTGAAGTTTCTAAAAGTTGCACTAATACCTTAAGTTATGCAAACAAGAGAATTTTGCTATGAGTTCTCCCATGTAAGACAAACTAATTTTAGAACCATATTGTATTACTGTTAAAAAACCATAATTCCAGTTTAAACATGCCCCAATATATTTTGAAATAAAATTTGGGTGGGTTTAACAGTAAATTAGTTTCATGAGTATTCTATAATCACAGGAAAAAATGCACTTCTTTATTTTAACTTCTCTACTTCAACCATTCAGCTTTCATTCTGTTCTTGATTATAGAGTGTTAGATTAAATCTATTGGGTATTGGGTTAATGAGATGTAACATGTTAACCATGCCCCTATTTGTATGACTATATATATATCTCTCTAGTATCTGAATAAATCAATTAAGTTAGGGTTTTGCTCTCTTAATTATCTCTTTTTACATGGTATCAGAGCATGAAACCCTAACCCGATCCGGTCATCTACTACTGTCTATTTTTTGATCTGCTCTTAGTCTATGTTTAAAGAACAGATCTTTACTACTCCCTAGCTATTTGATTACTAGCTGCCTATCACTATTGTGTAACAATATCGGAAACAAATCTCTCCTACTCTTCTACATCTTCCTCTGCTGCTGCTGGTCAGACTTCTGCGCCCAAGGTAGTCTTGGGGACTATAATAAAATTGAATGGTAAAAACTATCTACTCTGGGCTCAGGCTTTCCGCATCTTCATTAGCGCTCAGAGCAAACTTCCACATCTTCTGACCTCTCCTCCACCCACCACAGATCCCACCTACATACAGTTCCTGGCTCTCGTCTGATTATTGTGTTATGACGTAGCTCCTCAACAGCACGAAACCACAGATTAGTAGCAATGTTATGTTCTTAACCATAGATTAGTACAGTGTTATGTACGGGAATGAGAAGAATATTTTTCGTGTATTTGAGATTTATGAGCGACTGTTTGCGCTCAAACAGGGAGATAGGTCAGTTTCGAAGTTTTTTGGTGAGTTAAAGGGACTGATAGACGAACTAAAAATGCATCAGCCTGTAGTAGCTAATGCGGCGACGCTGTTGGGATATCGTCGTGACTTGACAGTGTCCAAGTTTCTTTCTGGATTGCACCCTACCTTACAGTCCCAGGTGAGAGAACAGATATTGGGTGGAGATACCATCCTCTAACTGACTGCTACATTCTTCAGAGTCATGCAGATCTTTACTGATGTTTTTTCTGATACTTCTGCACCGTCTCCACCTTCAGTGGATCAGTTTGCTATGTTCTCTAGTAGAGATAGAGGCTGCGATCTTGGTCGTGATTGTGATTTTGTAGGAGGACGTGGCTCTTTTAGTGGGACATGATGATTCTGATAGGGGTTCACGTCAGTGCGGTCATTTTGGGAGAACCAATCATATTTCTGAGAAGTGCTGGAAGAAGTTTGGTCGTCCTCAATGGGCCCAAGTAGCCGATGCCGAGTCGACTCGCTCACCTATTTCTACTACTACTTCTAGTAATCCAGCTGCTACTATTCCTACTGTTCAGATCTCTCAGGCAGATTATGAGAGATTACGTCAGCTAGAGCTCTCTCAGAACAGTCATTCAGCTACTCATGCATCTTCTTTAGGTATGGATGCTTACATAGCTTCTCCTCATGAACCATGGGTACTAGATTCTGGAGCCTCATCCCATATGACTGGTATAAAGGATCATTTTGTCTCTTTACATCTTTCTGATAAGTTTTCCTCTATTCGCATCGTTGATGGTACACTTTTTCCAGTTCTTGGTACTGGAGTAGTTCATGCTACTTCCTCTTTAAAACTAACTGATGTGTTATATGCTCCTAAATTCCCCGTTAGCTTATTATCCATTAGCAAGTTTACAAAGCATAATAACTGTAAAGTCACACATTCTTTCCTTCTTATTGTGTTTTTCAGGACCTAACAACTGGGATGATAATTGGTTCGGGGCATGAGAGAGGATGTATGTACTATTTGGACGACAGTGTGCCGGGTGCTGGTCTTGTTACAGCACAGCCTGATTCTACCTTATTGTGACACTAACGTCTGGGTCATCCTTCACTACAAAAACTTAGATCGATAGTTACTATTCAGTCTTCTCTTTCTTCTTTAGGTTGTGAGTCATGTGAACTGGGTAAGCACCATCGTGCTTCTTTTCAGAGTCGTGTCGATAAACGCAGTAGTCTTGTGTTTGAGTTAGTTCATTCTGATGTATGGGGTCCTTGTCGTATTCCTTCTGTGAAGGGTTTTTGATATTTTATTATTTTTGTTGATGATTTCTCTCGCATGACTTGGCTATATTTGTTGAAAGAGATGTCCGAAGTCTCGCATGTTATTGAACTTTTTTATAATGAAATAAAAACTCAGTTCTCTACTTCTGTTCATATTTTCGTACTAATAATGCTTTGGAATACAAATTTTGTGCTCTTAATGGTATTATTCATCAAACTTCATGCTCTCACACTTCACAACAAAATGAAGTTGCTGAGAGAAAACATAGACATATTCTCGATATTGCTAGAACACTGATGATACATATGAATATTCCAAAGTACTTATGATCTGATGTTGTCCTCACTGCCTGTTATTTGATTAATCGAATATCTTCCTCTGTTCTTGATGGTTTGATACCATTCCACTGTTTTTATCCTGCTAAAAAACGTTTTTTGTGATTCCTCGAGTTTTTGGTTGTACGTATTTTATTCAGGATTTGACTGCTGGTTTGGATAAATTCTCTTAGGTCCATTAAGTGTGTTTGTTGGATACTCACGTACTCAAAAAGGGTATAGATGCTATCATCCGATCACCATGAGATATTTTGTTTCTGCTGATATTACCTTCATTGAATCTGTCCTATATTTTTCCTCTGGTTCCACTATCTCTGTCAGTCCACAGATACCACTACTTTCTACGGCTCCCACTACTATTTTGGTATCTTTTCCTGTGGCTACTGCACCAAAGTCTCTACTGACATACTCTCGCCATCCTAAAGTACATACACATGTCTCTGCTCCTGCTGACTCTTCTTCTCCAGCTGCAGGTTCGTCTCATGTCGAGCAGCATATCTCTTCTGACTTAGATGTTCCTATTACTCTTCGTAAAGGTAAACGGTCTTGCCCAAAATATCCTCCCTTTTTTGTCTCTTATGACCGTCTCACCCTATCCTTTCGTCAGTTTGCTTTGTCCTTATCCACTATATCTTTACCCAGGTCACATGAGGAAGCTTTGTTAGTACCCGTCTAGAAGCAGACTATGGATGAGGAGATGAATGCACTGCTTTCTAAAGGGACTTGGGATTTGGTCTCTCTACCTACTGGAGCGACTGTGGTTGGCTGCAGATGGGTGTATACCTTAAAATATCTTCCTGATGAGTCTGTTGATAGATATAAAGCTCGTCTGGTTGCTAAAGGATATACCCAGACATATGGTATTGATTATTTTGAGACTTTTTCTCTTGTTGCGCGTCTCAACTCCATTCGAATTCTCTTCTCTCTGGCTGTTAATCTGGATTGGAAGATGCATCAACTAGATGTGAAGAATGCTTTTCTTTATGCTGATTTGGACGATGAGGTTTATATGGAGCAACCTCCTGGGTATGTTGCTCAGGGGGAGAATATTATCTGCAGACTGAGAAAGATCATCTATGGGTTAAAATAGAGTCTTCGAGCTTGGTTTGATAAATTCAGCAAGGTTATTTTTAGTGTTGGTTTCCAACGCTGCCATTCTGATCACTCTGTCTTTTTTTGACGCACAACAACTGGTTTGGTTATTTTAGTCGTTTATGTTGATGATATTCTGCTCACTGGGAGTGACTCTGTTGTCTTAGTAGAGACTAAGGAGTATCTAAACCGTCATTTTGTCACTAAGGACATGAGAAAGCCAAAATATTTTCTTGGGATTGAAGTTGCATGTCAAAGGCATGGCCTGTTGTTGTCCCAAAGGAAGTATGTGCTAGATTTACTAGAAGAAGCATGTCTCTCGGGATGCAAACCTTCAAACACTCTAATGGAGGCAAATATTAATTTGTGACGTGATGATACCTCTCTACTAGATGTTAGACGATACAGGAGACTGATTAGTAAACTAATCTATTTGACAGTTACCAAACCTAATATTATCTTTGCAGTAGGTGTACTGAGTAGGTTTATGCACAAACTTAGATAAGTTCATTGGACAGCTGCTCTGAAGATTTTGGCATATATCAAGATAGTGTGTCTCATATTCACTACATCCTCACAACAACTTGATGATATTCTTACCAAGACTACTTCTTCAAAGGTGTTTTCTACTATATGTGACAAGCTGGGCATGGTGGATTGATATTCTTACCAAGACTACTTCTTCAAAGGTGTTTTCTACTATATGTGACAAGCTGGGCATGGTGGATATTTATGCTCCAGCTTGAGGGGGAGTGTTAGATTAAGTCTATTGGGTATTGGGTTAATGGGTTGTGACTCGTTAACCATACCCCTATTTGTATGACTATATATATATATCTCTAGTATCTGAAAAAATCAATTAAGTTAGGGTTTTGCTCTCTCAAATATCTCTTTCTACATAGATGATACCTGCAATTAGTTAGGTGGAAGACTAATACTATTGGTTAATTCAAGTAGGTTCCACAATTAAAAGTATCTTTATATCATTTAGATAATTAATATCATGCATGGGCTCAGATGAGTGAGAGGATTTGATTGGCAAGTTGCAGAGATTTCTGATAATCATGGATGTAGAGGATCTCTATTCGGATTCTCTACAATCTTGATTGTAGAGGATGCCTACAAGAGGGGCTGCTTGATTCGTGGATTGTTTTTTATACATGCTATGAATCTAGCCTTCAACCTGAGAGGACATATGTTGGAATGTAAAATTATAAACCTCAGCCCTCACCACAACTTTAGAGTTCGGTGTTTTTATAGGATTGATAGTTTATATTTTACCACGTAATGGAGATATAAACACTAAAATACAGATGTGAACCTTCACTCACACAGCGACATTTTTTTTTCAATCCTCTTTTAAGTCGTGACTGACGAGATTTGACCCTTGGTTTCTCTGATACTATGTTTGAAGTCCCGCCATTGTACCAAAAACTCTAAAGTTGTGGTAAGAGTTATAATTTTATATTATAACAGAAAGAGTTATCAGGGTACGAGGAAAAGTATCTTGAGAAAAATTCTTCATGACATAAGAAACAGATGAACGTTCAAAGATTATGGAACTTTTTTATATGTCATACGGTTTGCCTCTGTATCTCTACCTTCACCGCTTCTGATGACCACATAGGATAAGAAACCAAGATGTAATTACTGATTCAAAATGGATACCCAGCTCTGGTAATATATTATAAAGAGATACAGACAAACTGAACCGACAAATGTACAAGTGGATCATACAAGAGAAAAGAGCAGTTACATAATATAAAGAATTTTTCATTCAAAAGATAAGAAAATAAAATGCAAAGGATAGCAAACTTACATCAACTGTACAGCTCTTGCTGGAGGGAACCACTTCTTTAATTTCTCAAACTGTACAATTCCTTGAACTGCAGTAACAGGAATGGCAAAGAAAACTATAAGCAGAAATGATGCTACAAAAACTGCAATTTTGTTAAGCACCAAGAGACGATAAGGAATTGCCAAATTGTTCCACAAGACATTTCTTGGTTCTGGGGCAAATTCTGTGATCCATAGGAGTGGATGCACATGCTGTTGTGTCTGAGCAGCTAAAGCAGCACCCCATCGTGATTTAAATGATACAAAAGCAGCAGGCAACTCCTGCAAATAGTTCAATTTAACCCACATTTCATTCAATTGCAACAGCTTGCAAATGAACAGCTTCTTAGTATATCTATATCACTCAAAACAACATGTGGCATAGATGCTTCTACCATGAAGCCGTGCTTCTACCATGAAGCCGTGTCATACACTTATCACAGAGGTATCATGATTGCTGAACACTTCTCATGAAGTTATAGAACACGACACCTGTAAATGTGCCATTGCTCTTTGAAATATGTTATTTAAAACTTTTTACCAGTCTCATCAACATACTCATATCCATGCCACCCTGGGTATAATATCATAATAATGATAAGGTGCTTTCAATCAGCTAACACACAAGGTATCAACCCATGCATTCAAATCCTACGACCGCCAGCAGCAACAAAGTCAGACGTTTCAAACTAACACAGCTAGCTATTAATAATAAAGGGAATAAGAAATCATTGGACTTGTCAAAATTCCATATTAAAGCCCTTTCCACTGAGGGTTCATGAGAGTTTCTCAGAAAGAAAAATGGATGTTTCAGTTTATCAGACAATAGTCACGATCAAGAAAAATCAGTACGTTGAGGAACATCGAGCCATTGGAGTTATGCACAAGAAGTATTAAATGGATTATGGTTGAAACGTTAATCTAAAGAATAGTACATATGATAAAAATATAATACTACAAAACATAAGGTTCGCAAAATTTTAATGAACCTTTAATGATTGAAGGATAAAAAAAGAATACCTTTCGTTTAAGAATGTTTTCACATTGTAAGAAGCGAATCTTTTGACATACTTCTTGAAGCTCTTTCTCATTCACCCCTATGTCTTCAGTATTCAATTGGAATATATCAAAAATAGAGCCTTTACTTCGCTTCTCCACTGCAATTTGCCGTAATTTTTGTATCCTTCTTTCAATTGAAGATGCCTGATCCTGCACATATTAATCTCTATTAGCCCTTATAAAGAATGATGTGAAGTAGAAACAATTAATGCTTTACAGTTCTACATGCTAGTTTTCCTTAATTGTGATGCTTTACTAAAATCCCAACAGATGATAAATGGAGAAGTTCACACTTTCTGTTTCTACCCATAAAAAGAGACAACAAACAACAATAACAAAGCATTTATATCAAGCTTTTGCAATGAGCTACATGAACATACAGCTCAGCTAAGGGACGGGAATAAGACTAATTACCTACATAGATCAACAAATACAGTTCATGCTAATGAGTATTAAGTAACTGGGTCATATTAAATGGATAGTAAAATAAATTCAACACTGTAGGTGTGATACGCAAAGATTTTACTTCTGTAGAACATTGATAGCAGGGTCACAAGGGGGAGAAAAGTAAGGTGTGTAGTATTTAATTTTCACAAAAAAGTAACTTTAAAGTAAGAAAAGATCGTGCATGCAAACAAGAACACCATTCAGGCAGCGATCATACACTAGAATAAAAACTGTCTTTGGGGAAAAAATTATAACTTCCATTTGGACCCTTTCTGAAACTCAACTTCCAGGGGCAAAAAGATGAAACTCGCCAGATTGTCAAGGACATTAATTTGTGTTCATAACCACTAGAAATCAGCTTAAAGAAGAATACAAAGAAATAAGATGATATAGAAGTATTGCGCCATACCAAAGTTACAAATATTTATGTCCACTTGTGAAACCAAAACTTGTGTTCAGTATAAACATAACTAAAAAAAAGAAACAAAAAAAGAACTACTTCAGAAGAAGAATGTTGAATATCAAAATGTAGTATCAGCACCTTTCTTCACTCTTCAAAATGTAATATTAAGCATCCTTGTTTAACAAAGTCAACATTGCATTGTTGTTCACACATTATCAGGGACTACAATACTTGGAACTGAGAGGGGCCTAAATGTGACCAGGTAGCGGATCCGCATGCGATGAAATCCTCTGAGTACTGGAAATTGAGTCAGGCCCACTATTGACAAGAGGACCACAAACTCGGCATGGCTAGCTAAACAGTCACATCTCTTGGAACCTAAAGAAGGTTATTGACTCACACAAATAACATGAATCCGTAACCTTTGTGTATGATTCAGTCTAAGCAACATAGTTGCAAATTAAGTTACTACAGAGCATTAAGTTAGAACCATAAAAGTGAAAAGATAGTCTGCCTTCAAAGTATAGATAAAAAATTTAAGTTGAGAAAATTGAAGAAATACAACTCAGCATACTCAGTAGAACAGTACACGTACCCATAATTCCTCAACATATTTTCCTTCGTATACCATTTGATAAGATTGATAAGTATAAGGATGATGCTTGGAGAAGAAATGTTCAACAGAACATCCACGAGCCTTATGCTCTGTACAAATAGGAACACCTCGAACTAGCACGGTGAACTGATCAGGTCGATGCCTCTGGTTAGCTATGTGCTGAATTCTTCTATGTAAAACCCCTTTATACTCCTGAAGTCAAAACGTAAGAAAATATACATCGAAACAGTTAAAATAAACTATAAATTTCATAAATTCTTAATGACAAAGGTGCAAGTCACAAAACCACTTAAATTTTCATCATAAAATGCTTAAGAGGATGAACATCATGAATAGTAAAATTACTCAATCAGACAATGCAACATGTGCTTCTAAGTATCAGTGCAGGAAACTGCCTATGGGTTGCTCACTTCAGTACTCTCTCTATGTATTTAGGGGTGTTTCAGATGTGTTCTTAGGTAACTGCAAAGGAGTTGGTCTAAAATCACATCATCTGACAGATGCTTCACATTGTTGAACATTATGTCCATGGACTAAAACAATTATACATAAAAAAAATCATGTGATTTGAATATAACCAACAGAATGGCCTATTCTGAAAGCATGGTTTAAGGCATCATAGTTGCATGGTATTCCCATGAATCTTTATAGATTAATATCTTAAGATTTGGAGATCATGAAAAATAATGCTGGGAAGGTATTGTAACCCCTATTAGAGTAGCTGAATATGATGCACATTCACAGAACACTATAACATTTCAGCATCTCCATTAACTGCCATGACAAAAAAGGACAAAGGTAGAAAGACTCTGAACGACGCTCATGTTTGAGTGAGAATGGACAATAAGACCACCTAGGTAAGCACAGGAAAGTTGAACCATATATAGGATGATAGGATAATGAAAGAAAACAAAAGAGGATGGCCATCGCTGAAGTGATATTACATATATTGTATAATAGAAAGCTAGATGGATTTAAAGAATATTCCAGGAATCTTTGTCTACTACTAAACTTTGCTATATTGCTTCTTTTTTCCCTTTCATATGGAGAATCTGCCAGTGGTCAGGTTGAGGCCATGTTTGACCAATTTGGGAAATGTTCAGCTAAATCTGTTTCTGCTTTGCTTTGTTCCACGTGTGTCATCGATCAAGATAGGACCATAAACAACTCTCATTAACTTTTTCTTTCCCTCAGTATCCTTCATTGCAATTAAAGATGTTTGACTTAGTGTCCATGAATCTTTTCCCTCCATTGTCTTTTGTAGAAAAATGATTTGCACTCTCTTAATTAATACATGTCAAGCATTTAACACTGAGGCAATTCTTCAATTCCCCCCAAAAAAAAGTTATTACACAGGTGTTAGGGGATTAATTTTCAATTTTTCCTTGAACGTGAGGGTCATCTTCCCTTCATAGAGGTAAAGAATCAGTGAATATCTTAGCCAGCCACCTTTCTTCATATTTATTATAAACGGTTCATGATTTCAACTGAGAAGAGTGTAAAAAAAGTGGATGGTCAAAAAAAATGTTGCTTGAACAATGAACATTACATTCATAACTAAGAGCACTGCATGTTTACAAACTTATGCCCTTCATACACAACCTAGAACTTCTCTTACAGAAGAGGACCTGCTACTAATAGTATATAAAAGAAAATAGGCCAGAGTTTCTCCGATGACTTTGCAACAAGACAATCCTAAACAGGTAGAAAGGATTGAAGAAGTCAAGGATGCCAGGAAAGAACAGTGTTAGCTGGAAACAGGTGTAATGGTCAGTGTCAGATACTGAATACGAACATTCGATTACTCTAGTTCCAAATAACAGATTCAACCACCTGACCTTGAGTTTGCAGACATGTTATTTTCATGTACCATCTTCAATAAGACTAATAACAAATTCCATCTTTTCCCAAAATAATATGAAACAGCAATGTCTGAAAGTCCCTACTAGCATAGATGTTGAGACCTACTGCCTAACCAGAATGAACCTGCACCAGGTTAGCGATTACAAACTACCATGATAAATGAATTTGAAATCTCCATATACACATGCAGTCTTTATATATGTCTATGAATCTATTTTTGCCAAAAAGCGCGAAAACTTTTCCTATACTGAAAACAATCTGTAACTTAAATGCTGTACAATGATATGAGAAGATAGGTCAGAAACTCACGATGTATAGCAAATAAAGTACATAAAATGAGATAAAGCATAAGCATGAAAAATGCACCCAGAGCCTGCAAGAAGTTTAAAAAGAAACATCCAATTTAGCAACAGAAGTAAATATTCTTCAAAGTCCATAAAAAATAGGTGCCATAATCATACAACGAGAGTTAGGATAACTGATCAACAAGATGATGTAAGATAGTAAAATTTAATAGGAAACACCATAATGGATCAATCAGAGCAGTGTAGTTCCTTTTGTCTGGCCGCCTACTTCTTACACCAGCAATTAAATATTGTATGGTAGAAAGCTAGATATGTTTAGAAAAATTCCAAGAATCTTTAGGCTAAACGTTTCCATGATATTCCTACTGTGGCCTTTGTGTGGAAAATCTGGCCGTCGATTCCTTTTGTGTTGTATCGAGGCGCCTTTCGACCAATTTGGTCCAATTGGAACAAATTTGTCATCTTTAACTCATGGATGAATCATCAATAAAATTTTGAAAAAGAGACCCTTCAAGAACTTCCTATTTCCCTTCTAAATCTTGATTGCAATTATTTCACTTCCTCGTGCTTTGTGTGATCCAAATAATTCTTTGTAAACTTTTCATTCCCTCAATGTCCATAGTGATTAATTTGCTGTATCATACCTAGTACATCTTACTAGTAGATGTTACACTATTTTTATGATTATTCCATATTATTCTTGGGAGAGTCGCTAGGTATTATTTTCCATTTAGGATGTTAGCACCGTATAGATTAGTTATCCATGTTTGGATCTTCCTGAGAAATTTCAGCACTGCTCTTAATTGCAGAATCCAAAGAGGAATTCCTATTTCAATTGGGTGTTTTTAGCCCTTTCTTTGAAAAGGTTTTGGCAGGGGACCAAAAGTTTGTTCAATATCAAAATTCCAATTATGTTGAAAACTGTTCTCGACATGGAAATATTGGTTATTATATAAAAAACGCCCTAGCTATAGCATACTGTCATACTAATATCACATTCATTATTGGCAAAACAGTAGCTATGCAAAAACCTGATAAAAATTTTCAAAAAAACATTGAAGTTGATAAACAGTCAATAATTACTTGATGAGACTGTCAAACTCAGGCTTGTTTGGCAACTCATCTACTAAATTAGATAAGGCCACTAACTTGGATAAGGGAATTGTGTTTGGCAAAAGCTCGTAGAAGATTGGACTATCTTTTTTAGTTCAAGAATGAGGCCCTTATCGAGGTTATCTTTGGACCACCTCCGCCTTGGTTCAATCCTAACCCGGTTAAGACCGTAACTAGATTAGTGTGAAGTTGCCAAACACACCCTGAGTCTTCTTGCAATTAAATTTTTTAAATTGATCTTAGTTACTTATAAAGAGCGTGAACATTGTTTGGTAATGGATAATTCTATGTGCAAAAATATGCTTTCTTGTTTGTATACTCATTTCAAGATGCCACTGATGCATCAAAAATTGTATTTTTGCTTTTAATAAATTGTCATTTAGAGAATTAGACTATTGAAGGGGGAACAGTTCACTACCTATAATTGGACCAGATGAAGTATGTTTTGTTTCTGCAGGAAGACTGAGAACTGCAGCATGGATACAATCATAAAGGAAACAACTGTCGAACAATATATACTTATATACTTTTGTTCTAGAGATAAAGTAACCATGTATTTACATAAAAGCTTCAATTTGCATAGAAGTAGCATCCACCTGTTAGATCCTCTTTCCACATTAGAAATCGTAAAATGATCCACATGAGATGAGACTTCATTCATAGATAAGTCTTCCGGACTGGTATAATTTACTGGTACAAGAATCACCAGCCCGATGAAAGAGCAGACCGAAAAAAATTTGATGCTGTGTATAGATCAATTATCATAATTAGGAAAGTGCAGTAGGTTCAAAGTAAGAAAAACTTAGAAAAATCATAGACAAGAGAGAGATAAACATGAAAAGAAGATCGTCCATTTCGATTAAATAGAAATATAAAAAGACCAAGTGAACATACACTCTACAGAAGCATATATATCTACTATAAAAAGAGATCTAAATATCATTAATCATCAAAGTAAACTGAACTTATACATTCTTTCCGTTGGACTAATTATTGAATGTTGGTTGAAGTTCATTTGATCGTCCTTCAACATCAGTTTTCTTTTCATTGGAGAGTGCACTGCGATATAGAAAGGCTAGGATGTGATCAACATCAATCCATTTGAATTATGTGCCTTCTGAAGCAAGGCCTAGTTCCCAAACAAGAGCTTAAACAGAGAAACTGGTAACTTCTACTACTACCTTTGGTAACCTCCACTACTGCCTGTCACCATTTGGTCGCAATGTGAAAGAGAATATTGATTACTTTTCATCAAAAAGCCACACTGTTCAGGGCATAAGTATAAGATGTATAAGGCTACAAATATAATGTGTATGCTTTTAGAATTTTTCACAACACAATCGTGTTCATATCCTTATGTCATAAGCTTTTCATATGATAGTAATCAACTGAGGCAAATTAGTTTTCCCTCTATGTCCTGTCAAACTTGCTTGTTTTATATTTCTGTACCAAGATTTTCAGGGTGTTTTAGTTAATGTTCTTCAATCCATTGTATTAATCTATAAAGGAATCTATCTATTAATAGATACAATATATCTATCACCGTAATACCATAGACTAAAGCATCCACCACTAGTTGCATGCATGACAAGTAGGAGATGTTTTAGTCTACCATTATTATTAATTACTTCGAATGTTGCAATCTATTACTATTGTTCTTTTGCAAGGAATATCTGTGTTACCAATTGTTTGCAATGGTTGCAAATCTATTTACTATTATACCATTGGCTTAGTTGCAGTTTGATGCCCCAAAGTTCCACCCATTACCCAAAGTTCCTTTTTGCCCGTTTGATATACAATGTTTTGGAAAATAGAACTTTGAGAAGCTCTCTTGGGCCATTGTTTATTTTTTGTTTAAATCAGATCATGTGCTTAAGCGTGACCTGGTTTGGATTTTATACCCTGTAATCATTATAAATGTCCTTGAAATGGGAGCAAATTTGCCAAACACCAGTCACACATCTTGTTTTGGATGTCCACAGCAACTTTCCCACACACTTCAGGGGCGTTATAATGACTAAAGGAGTATTAGAAGTCAAATCAGATAACTTATTAAAGCAATCCCCAAATGAAGGGTACCAAAGTTCAATGTTCTGAAACTCTGGGGTATCAGATCTAAAAGTAAACTTTAGGGTATCAAAGTTCAAAATAGATGAAACTCTACGGTACCAAAGTGCAACTAAGCCTTATTCTTTTTGAAATAATGTATATCTTATCTACTATTAAATCTGCATTGCTGTTATTATATTAATTAGAAATAGTATCTATCCTATTAATTTTTTGGGATGGATGCATATCAATCGCTATTCTTATTATTGTTAGAATCAATATCTATGTTATTAACTATGTCTCTCTTTACCACATGCTCATCATCTCTTCACCCCTATCAAACTTTCACCAATTGATTTGCTTCATTAATTTCCCATTTCACCTTGAGCCATATCTTTGTTGAATTCCTGTTAAGCTACAAACGCTCAGTTAGTTAATGCCTCAAAACCATTAGGTGAGTTTGGATAGAGTTCTTTAAGAGGGGAGGGAAAGGAATAGGGAGGTTAGGATGTTAGCTATCCAAGTATTGTGTTTGTTTACAAATATTAATTAGCAAGGGGAATGTAGGGGAGGGTTAAAAACAAGCAAAGCCACTCATTTTCCACCCTCCTAAAGTGGATGGACTGGGAGGGGAGGATTGAATTTAAGTCAAAATTTCTCAACATTCCAGTATTGTCCTCAGAGAAATAAAGAATGCTTATATGTATTATTTCTTCAAAATGATATATTATTCATGTAGATTTCCTTCCATTTTCATTCTCTACTCTAAACAAACAAACATTATAGTATATTCTCTCTTCTCCTTCTCGTCTATCCGAACACAATTAACTCCATTCCATCACCTCCCTTTCCGTTTCCTCCCCTTGGGATTACCTCAATCATTTCCCTCCCATATCACGTTGTACACAAAAAAATAAGGCCCCGTTTGGCAAAGGGTTAAGGAAGAGGGATTAAGGAGAAGGATTAACATAGTTAGCCGGCCCATTCAATAATCTGAAGGACTAAATTATTAACCTGTTATAAAAGTTTTATCTTAACCCTTATGATCATTTGTAGTGTTTGAGAATAACAAGGATTTTGACTATTTCCTTTATAATTAGAAAGGTTAACTCTTAATCCTTCTAAATAGGAGTATTAGTAAACTCATTATTTTAAGGGGTTAACTCATTTTAGTCCCTCTAGAGGGGTTAGTTTAACCCTTCTATATTTTTTATTTTTATGTTTGACAAATTATGGAGGGTTAACTTACTTTAACCCTTGTATAGATTTTATGTGTTTGACAGGTTAAGAAGGGGTTATCACTTAACCCTTTGCCAAACGATACCAATGGTTTTTTTTTAATATTTGTTCCCTAAATGTTTTTTTATTTTTAACAAGTCCCTCAAATCTCAAATATTTTAAAGTCCCCCAAAATATATAAGTATTCTTAAATAAGTCCCCAATCTCGTATATATTTTTAAATAGGTCGGTCATATAAGTTCTCTTAAATAAGTCTCTACAAGTTAAAAATGGTTAACTCTAGATTAACTAAACTAGCTTTTCCCTCATCTTCTCTATATAGTTACGCCTGATACATACCTGCGCCTTAGTGCAATAAAGACTTCTCAACAAATAAAAAGCATGGGGAGGGGGAGAGAGAGAGAGAGAGAGAGAGAGAGAGAGAGAGAGAGAGAGAGAGAGAGGGAGGGGGGAGAGAGAGAGAGAGAGAGAGAGAGAGAGAGAGAGAGAGAGAGAGAGGAGTTTCACGGGGAAAATGTCTAGGAAGAGTAGGGTAAAACATGCAAGATTAATGGAATTTAGTTAACTTCGAGTTAAGTTAATAGTTTTTAGAGCTTTTTGTTTTTAGGTCCATTTGTTTACGTAGCTTTATCTTTAAACCCAAGTATTATAAGTTGTATCTTTAAACCCAACTTTCTTTTTGTATTTATCTTTAAACCCAATTCCTTAAACCCAATTTCCTTATATAGGGGACCCACATATGAGAGTATTATATTTTAGAATTGGGTTTAAAGATAAATACAAAAAAAAAAGTTGGGTTTAAAGATACACCTAATAATTGTTGGGTTTAAAGATAAAGCTAGGTAAACAAATGGACCTACAAACAAAAGCAGACTAATTGAAGAGAACTTATAACATTTGGAGGACTTATTGAAAATAAGTGAGTTTATGGGGGCTTCGTCAAGAATACTTATAGATGTGGGCACTTCGTTAAAATATTTTAAAATATTTGAGATTTGGCCAAAATAACGACAGAATAAGGATTAGCTAAACATCCCATTCTAAAATCAAACTATGAACGATTCAAAAACCTCCAGTTTCGCCCCCTTACCCAAACTTGAACAGCCGAAGCACGACGAGCGCATCGAGGCCACATCGCTGAAGAATCTCGTCCTCAGAAACCCTAATCGCGCGGTAGATCCAAGAGATTGACGGCCGAAGCCTATTCAGCGAGAATCTCCGATCGAGAGGGAGGTCCTCCTCCGCCGCCATCCGCCGCGGGAAGTACACCGGAGCTGTGCACGGCTGCTTCTTGAGGACGCCGAAGAGGGAGAGGACGACGATGGCGAGGCCTATGTTGATCCCCGCTGAGGTTAGCAACTCCTCGGCGTTCATTTGATTTTGATTTCTTCCAAGTTTTTAGGGGGGGAAAGTTGGAATTTTTAATTTTTTGTTTAGGGGAAGGAAGAAGAGAGTGAGGGTGTGCTGTTATCGAGGGTCATTTGTGAATACATGGTGAGGACGTGAGTGGCGAGAAGTTGTCGGTTGTGATTTTGGAATTGTTCGTGGGAGCAGGATTAGTTAATGATGTAGAAAGAGGTTAT
Source organism: Asparagus officinalis (assembly GCF_001876935.1). Taxonomy (NCBI): domain Eukaryota; kingdom Viridiplantae; phylum Streptophyta; class Magnoliopsida; order Asparagales; family Asparagaceae; genus Asparagus; species Asparagus officinalis. Next base: position 53,275,713 of record NC_033800.1, read on the forward strand.
TGTATCGAAAGTAGGGTCATTTTGACACGTGTGGGGCACGTGGGGTTCTGCATGAGAGCGCGAGGGACGTAACGGCTAATCTCGTGTCGTCGTTTTGGACTGGGAAAAGATTATTTATAGTAAATAATTTTGTGACTAAATAAAACGTTTATGATTAATCTAATATCATTTTTAAAGCACAATATTTAATTAATACATTAATCAGTAAATAAAAATCTTTAGGAATAAAAGGAAACATGATAGTACATCATTCATCAATTTTAAAATTGGTGTTGGTGGTACACATAAATTTATCGTTTTCCCCCTATATAACTCCATATGATTTCTTTCCTCTTGCAAAGAGATCGGGTGATTCTTCTGTATGGTATGAACCAATCGATGATCAGATGTTATGCGATTTGATCTAATATTTTAAAGTTTTGTGTGAAAGCTTCCTATATAATGAATTTACAATGAGAACACTTTTGTCACGTGCAAAGACATGAACACTAAAGAGTCAGTTTGATATTGTTTTTTTTAAGTTGTTTCTGCTTAGGGGCTATTTGGTTCGTTTTTTAACTCGGTGGAAAAGTTTTACACCGCCTCCACATCAGACTTTTCGTGGCCACGTAGGATATAAGATTTCTGTCGGGTTTTTTTCCCATCTTTGGTTTGCTAGGGGTGAAGAAGGAAAACTCGGTGAAAATCGCCGTCACATCAGATTTTTTTCTCTCCCCCAATTCATTCCTCAACCTCGTGAAATCGACGAAAACTACAGCCACGTCAGCTTTTTGCCATATAAACAAAAGTTTTCCCTTTTTTTTCCATACGAACCAAACACAAGAAAAATAAATACATTGATTTCCCACCATTTTTTTGTGCGAACCAAAGCGAAACAATCTATTTCTTGGAAAAGTTTGGAAAACTCAAAACTTGTGTTTTTATACATGGAAATGCATTTCCCTATATCTAAGAAACGAACCAAACAACCCCTTATTAAAAAAAAGTCAATAATGATATTTGGTAAATTTTGTGAGAACTATCCCGAAAAAATCTATTTTTTGTACCATATATACTCTCTAGCTTTTGATAATATTATCTTATCTGTTCTTCAAGTGTCTTGTCTATATTGGTATAATTTCATTTATAATGATCTTTTAGGGCAATTTACCAAACATCGATCATAACTGCTTGCTTTGGAAGGAGCTTATGATATTAAGAGATGTTAGGGGTAGTCGCTCAGCGTGACTGCCCACTGACACTCACGTTCTTATGCAGCCCTTTTATTCTATTTATTTGTTTTTGCTAAATTTAAAGTTTATATAGATTAGGTATAATTCACAAAACATCCTCTAGTTTACCATTTTATGAGATAAGCCCCCGTAACTTTAAAAACATCACGGAAAGCCCTTTCATTTCGGCATGTTTTAGATACCCCTAACGTTTAAAATGTCACCAGAACACCCTTAAGTTTAAAATGTCCGTAAAACCCCTTAAGTTTGGGTTGTTTCGAAAAAACAAAAGCTCCTTTAAGTCTAGTCGGTTTTACATATCCCCTATAAAGTTCAAACTGCCATTAAAACCACCTTAAGTTTGGGTTATTTTAAAAAAAACTCCTCAAATATTTTCAAGTTTTTAACCATCCAATCATGGTGTCAGATGAACTGTGAAAATATCAAAATCCATACTTCAAATTGACAAAGTAATTATGTAATTAAATTATTTAATCAATAATTAAATTAATAGCCCTAACTTAAGGAGTGTTGTGAAAATTACCCTTATAATTTATTAAAAAGGCCTGGGAAATATTATTTCTATTAGGATATTTACTCATTTGGAATCACGTATTTTTTGCATACACAGTCAAATCTAACATGTTAGCTGGGAGTCATCTGACAAAACATAATGGGATCAAATGAAATTTTTAACTTTGGGGGAGGGGGTGGTTATCTCAACATAAGGGGGATTAAAATAAAATTTGCAAACTTCAAAGGGTTATCTCAAAAAAGATCAAATCTAAAATTTTCACATGCATATTTTCAACCTTTATTATATATTCTCTTGTACAAAGAGCGTATCATAAAAGAACTCTTATAATAGGTTAGAAATATTTAAATATGCTTAAATGAATAGAAACACTTACGGTAGGTTTGAAATATTAAAGGCTTTTTTTCCAATATTTGGCCCAAATCTTTCATATTTTAAAATTAAGCCACCAAATCTTTAAGCATTTTGAAACAAGTCCTCCAAATATTTCAGTATTTTAAAAGTAGTCTCCCAAATCTTCATATCTAAAGTTATTCTCCAAATATGTTAAGTGTTTTGAAATTAGTCTCTCATATCTTTCAGGCTGATGCTAGCTAGAGGGACTAATTTTTAGCGGACTAACCTCAAAATATAAAAACTTAGGGGATAATTTCAAAAACTCATGTACATATAATGGAGACTACGTGCATTCAAAATAAAGAGATGTGAAGAACTAAATTCAAAATCTACAACACATGGGAGAGATTGGGGGATTAATATCGAAAACCTCCAAAAATTTAGGGTTAATTTCACACCCCTCAACTTGGGGGTATTGCAAATAACCCTCCTTGATTTTGTTTATTTCACTTAGGCCTCCTAAATTATGGGGTCTCGCAAAATCCTCCTTATACTTTACCTTATCTCATATAACCCCATTGCCTGTAATTTTTCCAAGAAAAAAAAAATTCTTGGGAGAAAAAACTCAAATTTTTGGGGAAGGGAATATGTTGCACGTAAATGACAAGCTAGCGACAAAGTTTGAGAGTTTTTTCGCTCAAAAACATTTTAGTTATTTGCAAATTACATGAAGGTGGGGTTGTGTGAAATAAGATAAAGTTCAGGGGCTTTTGTAAGACACTCAATGTTTAGGAGGGTTATGTGAGATAAATAAAGTTTAAAAAGGTTAATGTG
>NC_033800.1:53278638-53377724 GCF_001876935.1 Asparagus officinalis
TGCTTTGCCACCGATCCAATGAGAAAAGTGGGCTCAGCGGCCGTATAGAAGTGCGAGTGGGCTTGGGCAATCGCTTGGGACGACTGCCGCCAGTATTTCTCTACGACATTTAGTTACAAAGAACTATTTACAGTAACTTAATAAATTTGCGTCGCTAAAAAGCTGCTTATTTTAGCAACTTATTGTAAGCTCCACCCGTGCTCAAACTTGGATTTTTATTTTGAAAAATTCTTTAAGGACCCAAAATATGAGATCAATAAGGAGGACAATGAGGTATTCCCCTCTTATTTATCCAATAGGAGGGGGGCATCTTACTTATCCTTTTATTGATCTTATATTTTGGGCCCCCGTGGCAAAACTCTTTTATTTTACCCAGCACATTCACTATTTAATCATATATTCAACATTTTGCTGTCTTCCATTTTGCCCGTAGACCAAACTGCCCCCGGAGACGCAACGTACCTACACAGTACTCGCACGTGCATCGCGCCTGCTCTGAGATAAGAAAGAAAAGGAGGCGAAGCAAAATCGTCCCCAGTCATCGTCAGCAGCTCCGACGTCAGCGATGGAGACGGATCAGAGCGAGGGCTTCTCCGTTCTCGTCCTCGCCTCCGCCGCTCTCTCCTCTCCCCCTCAGACCGCAGGGTGGCCGGCGACGGCGACGAGCAGTGGTTCGACTGCCAAGACGAGGACTTCTCCGACCTAGAACTCCTCCTGTTCCTCCGCGTCCAAGGCTCCGACAAGCACGGCAACCGCGTGCTCCGCATCGTCGGAAAGTACTTTCCAGGTCCTCTCCCGACCCCGAAGGCTTTTCTAGGGTTTTGGTCGAATTTGGCTGGATTAGGGTTGTTGTCGATCCAAATACTAGATGTTTTTCATTTGATACGGTGAATTTGGTTGATAGGTTAATAGCAGGGTAAAGATTTGTTGTTTATGATTTTGGTTCTTGTTTAGTTCAAGTTCTAGCTGCAATTTGCTTGTCTTTACTTATATGAATTGGGACGTTTGACTCAGTACAGTTTACTGAGCGGCAAGTATTAAAATATTCTAGGGTTTTGCTGGGGCTATGCTCGAATTCTACTGAAAGATTTGAGCTTTTTGTTTGTAACTGGTTTGTCTTTTGAATTTTGATTGATGCGCTCTGTTGGATGGGAGTAGTTACTGATTGGCAACTTGATAGGTTAGTAGGAGAACAGAGAGTTGTTCTTTGTTGCTTGGTTTATTGACGCGATTGCTTAGTTCAATATCTAGCTACAATTTGCTTTCTCTAGATCTAATCATCAAACAGGTTGGTGGTTGCTCATATGAATTGAGATCTGTCAAATGGAAGCGCACTTTACTTTCTATAGCTTGAACGTGCACCTTATTTTGAATAAGCCAAAAAGTATTGGGTTTAATTGAAAATAGATTCGAACTATGTTAAAGGTGTGGTTTTGGTTATATGGAACATGTACTTCATTGTCGTTGTGCACATTACAGACAAGAGAAAGTATGGTTCTACTTAAGAAGAGAATTGGCATCCTGCTGCTCAAGGTTTTGGTTTGGTTGCCCGGAACGTGATTGAGAGAAAAGGTATCTGAGAAGTAAAAGAAGAAAGAAAAATTAGACGGTGAGATATTTCAGCTATCTAGAGGAAAATAATCTGTTAAATGTCACTTGAGTTTGTCCAATTTCTTTTGGTTTCTATGCCAAGCAGGCAAGTTATAAACTCCTTCCCATTTCCTTTCTCCGACATTCTTTCAAACCAAAACTAAATTAGTCTTCAGAGGAAGATTCAAACTATGAAATTTGTAATAAGTCTATTAGTATTTTAAGTATGTCTATACTCTTTTGCTGATCATGTATTTTTGTTTACAATGATATTATTATTCTCTTAACTTTCAGCTACAATCATTGGTGGAGAACGCTTGAAGAGATATGTGTTTCACAAGCTAAGCACAGAATTGGCGGAAGGTCCATTTTGCATTCTGTACATGCATAGTACAGTAAATTCAGAGGACAACAACCCTGGGATGTCCATCCTGAGGTGGATATATGAAGAACTCCCATCTGAATACAAGGAAAGGCTCCAAGTTGTCTACTTTTTGCACCCTGGGCTTCGATCGAGGCTGGCTGTTGCAACACTTGGCCGTCTCTTCCTAAGTGGAAGGTTAGTATTACTTCATTGATATCATTAGCAGTTCAGAAAAGCTATGTTCCTAAATATATAATCGGTAATTTGAAATGGTAAGCAACTATTATACACCTGAAATTCACGTCTCTATTAGTGGTTTGTTGGTATATATTTCTCATTGCATAATGAGAGAGCTTCTACCGAGCTGTGTAAACTTGTTGTCATCAGATGCTTGACAATGACAATCTATTTGAATGGCCATAATCATGATATAGTTTATACATTTCTTGTTCAGTGATACTGTGCTAATCATGTGATTGTGGCAGCATTTCTATGTTCATTGACTGTATGCTTCTCGTATTTAGAGTACTAAGTTCTGCATAAGCGTATCTAAATGTATTGAACTACTTTGATACATTTAATGTATACGTATGATCATGTTTCTATGCCACTTGGATTACAGAATAACAACTAGACAAGAAGTAGTTCTCATAGTTATAGAGTATTTATTCGTTTCACACTTTCATTGTACTTCAAGACATAAATAGGGAAATAAACAGTACCTATTGTTTAGTTTTGTATTGTTTCTAACAAGAAAAAAAGGTTTGGCATCCTAGATATGCAGAAACCATCACTGTATACTTTGTTTTTTCATTGGTATATTCGTTGTAAGTTAATAGAAAAGCTGAAGCTAGTTGGTCTGTACACAGTCCAGTAATTGGGGTCAATACCATATTTTATCTCCTCCATTTTTGTTTGCTTATCCATTTGTCATAGGTTTTGGAAGCTGATTTTCATGATAAATGTTACAATGTTGGATCTACTTCCTTGCTGCAGTTTTGACGTAATGACGTGGTTATACACCATCCATTTAGTTTCATGTCAGATATATAAAATCAGAATCTTCTTAAAATTTTAATGCAAATGTGTAATAAGCAATCATCCACACTGCACTAACTCAATATACAATACCACTCTCTTGTTCAAGAACTCTTGCTTATGAGCCGAAAATTTATACTGTAAGAGAACTAAATAAACTCTTGCTCATATTAAATATGTCATTGTCACATCCTTGCTAATTTTTTAAACTGATTAAAAACCCCTGGAGAGGTAGGAAAAAGATAATACTTTGGCGATGATTTTATTATGTTTAGAGGCAAAATGGAATTCATCTTTATATTCAGTAATTTGTGGGAAATAGGATTGCTCATTATATGGGTATGCTTTGATGACTGTAGTCAAATGCAGTTGGTCAACGAGAGATAAAGACTATTGTCGCTGAAGATGCAGAGGTGCAATACAGATGTTTCTATACCAATACTTCTATAAGCATTTAATGTTTTTTTTCATTGTGGTTGTTATGGAAACTTTATCCATACAATGAGAAATAATTTCTTAGCAAACCAGATGCCTGGTGGAACACTGAAATATTTCCTCCAACTATTATCCACAATACCTAGATCTATCATCTGCTAGCTTACCTAGCTACAAATATTTAACATTTGTAATCTTACTCTGTTGGCATTATTATAGTTTATATTGGAAGATCAAGTACATTAGCCGGCTACAATATCTGTCGGATGACATCAAGAAAGGAGAAGTCGAGATCCCAGAGTTTATCCAGCGTCACGACCAGGTTCTTGAAGAAAGACCACTAACAGATTATGGAATAGAGCCAGATCCGCTACGCCTCACTGGGGTTTCGGCTGTAGATTACTCATTTGGAAGGTATGAAGATAAATGGGCTGCATCTACTCGAGAATACATGTGACATTATGATGCACAAGAGATCACCATGTAACCAATAAAATATAGCATATTCTATGATCACAAGTGAAGCTTACCTTGAAACTGCATTTATATATCGGTTATCGTAGTACTGGAAGTCTAATATTGGCGTAATATTACCATGCATGTAATCAGGGGCTTCATTTCACGTATGGTATCTTCATGTGTGATACCTGTTCTGTGTGTATCAACCACTGTTTATGCTTGATAATGTTGAGAATGACCCCTCCGTCAAGATGGAAGGCAAGATAATCTGATTTTCTTCTCATATATATCTGAGATTTGTTAAATATTTTGAATTTGTTGTTGTGCTACGCTTATGCTGTATTGTTTCTTTTCTTTTCGTTTCTAGAACACATTTGATCTTTTCTTTAGCCGTTTATAGTGGAAATTCCAAGCTTGAAGAAACATAGTGTTTCATGATGGATTAGATTTGACACAACTTTTTGCACAACTTTTTTGTGCAACATTTGAGGCCTCTACTTTAGTCATAGCATTCAGGACTCAGCAGGCTTATCGTTTCATCTCTCTTTTGAGTTATTCATGAAGATAGACGTGCGCAAATGTCATGCATTTCGTCTATTCTATATAAATTTGCTGTAGGATGTGGAGGATTTGAGGAAATAAGACTAAAATGAAGTTTTTGCCGGAAAGAACATGATAGAATAATGAAGTTATGAAACAGTGTGGTCGTAGCTTATAAAAAAAAACAAAAAGCAGAATGAAATCAAACGGGGCCAACTTATCTCAAATTAATCCATTGACACCCCCCACCCATCAACCAGCATACTGCATACACAATGAACGCATATATTTGCACATACAAACACCCGTGAGGTGAATAGAAAAGGAGATGAATGAGTTGTACTACTGTGTAGATATTATTTGCGACAAAATGAACTTTGCTATGCCTCAAAAGACAATATTTCCTTACTAGCATAATATACTACTCAAATAGTTTCATTAAGGAGCTCTCAATCCGACTTATTGAAATAAACCTCTAGCAATTAAACAGTGGGTACATGGGTAAATAAATTGCACGGAACTATGTTTGTGATAATTCTCGGGATCTTTTTGAGGCAGCAACAACAGCATTGATCAGAGTTCCACGATATGCACCCTTTTCCAACTCGTGGACCCCTGCGATGGTAGTCCCTGCTGGAGACGTAACTGCATCTTTCAGCTGACCAGGGTGCTTTCCTGTATTTGTAACCATGGTAGCAGCTCCTAAAACCTGCAGAGAAAAATGGTTCATCAGGATTTGTTTACAAAAAAAAAAAGATTTATCTTTCAAATGAAAACTGTATTCAAAGTACAAAAAGGTGGCATGAAGAAAATCCAGAAATTCTCTTCAATAAGAAGGTATAAATGTGTCCTTGGAAACTTTAACGGTCATCAATATGGAGGTAAAAAGAGAGAATTAATAAAAATACAAAAGTGATAGTCTTTAGCATAACGATAATTATGGCATTTACATAAGAAAATACAAAGCATAGGAAAATGAGCTCAATCCCATCAATATATATAATAATAATAAAGACTTTGGCAGAGCTACAATATGTGTTTATTTAAGAAAAGGATTTTTACCCTCCCTATCTGAATATAATTCTAGGATGTAACATACAATATTCCTCAACATTGCTGCATTTACACAGTTCATTTCTACATTGGGCATTCTCTGCATTAAAGGACCAACTAGTAGTTCCTTTATCGGGAAATAGAGTACGTATTTTTATAAGCCAAACCATGTAGCTTACATATTTATCCACTAAATTTATTCCATAAATCATCTTGATCTGATTCATTCGTTCATCTCCCCTTGATTCCTCTTGACTGGAGACATGAGCCCTCGTTGAATCTCATCTTGTTTGTCAATGACTCGGAATGCCAACAACTTTCTACCTTTGTTTGAGGAGAATGACCACATAAAATATTTGAACCGCTTCCAGGATTCCAAATGCCATTTTGTCAAACCTCTTTCTAGTTATGTCTAATATGTGAAATTATTTGATGTCACACTCTGCTTCTACGTAATCTGGAAGAGTATTAGCGTGTCGATGTCCTCATAGGCTATAAATGTTGTCAAAAGTGAAAATATAACTTTCAATGTGCATCACCTGCACCACAGATACTTTTAATTTAATTGCTAAATGTTTGTAAAAGGCTTATAAAGAGTCATCTTTGAAGTGAAAAAAACGATGTTCAAAGTAAAAGGTGGCATGGAGAGAATGAAAAAATTCTCCTCAATTAAAACAAACAAACAAACATATATGTTCTTGGATCTCCTCTTTTAAAGGTCACTTGATATAGAGCTAAAAGAGATCAAAAGTAACAAATGTAGCACGTAACTTCAAGTTTGTGTTCCAACAGTTTTCAGTTAGCATAATGATAATTATGGCAGAGTCAATACTATTGGGAAATGAACTCTATCCATTAAAACAAAAAAGATATTGCTATGACTACAATAGGTGTATATTTAAGGAAAGGATATTTTCTATCTACGTATATTTCTAAGCTGTAATCTACTATTCCTCAACATTACTGCATTTACACAGTTCATTTCTACGTTGAAAATTTCGATTTTAGTAGAACGGTTTGACGGTCTAGAAGCATTCTTTCCCAGGACAGTGAGTCAATACCCGACAAAAAGTAAAATAAAAAATAAAAAATACATAAATAAATAACTTGCAGTCTCATGTGATTAGAAAGAGAACAAATATTGTTGCCAAAGTAGGCAGTCTGAGCCAGTTGTAAAAGCCTAGGGTAGTTTGTTTGAACCTTTTCAAGAGTACTTCCATTTCTTAAATAATATATGATCGCTCATTCATCATAATCAGAGAAAGCCTACCTAAGTTTAATCAACTCCGAACGCTAGTTGGTTTTCAGGAGAATACAATGTTTTTTTCTTCTTTTTATCCGTTTTGGTTTTGCCGCCGTTGGGGGGGGGGGGGGGGGGGCATTAACAGACCAGCCAGTAAACCTCTTTATTGTGAAATAAAATACGCATTCCTAGGACATGTTTTATAAGCCAAACCATGTAGCTTACATATTTATTTGTGTTTTCTATTCCATAGATCATCTTTATCAGATTCATTCTTTCATCTCCCTTTGATTCCTTGTTACTGGATACATAAGCCCTCGTGGAATCTCCTTTCGTTTGTCAATGACTTGAAATGTCCCTAACAACTTTCTGCCATTGCTTGAGAAGAATGGCTGCAATAAAATTTTTGAACCACTTCAAGGATTCAAAACATCATTTTGTCAACATCATTTGGCTTTATGTGTAACAAGCAATGTTTTAAAGGTGATGCGCCTTAGTGCCTCAGGTGCTCAGGCGAGGCAATCTTGTAACTTAAGAGTCTTGCGTATTGCTAGGTGATGAAGGTTACTAAGGCGATCGTCTTTTGGCACCTCAATAGCTCCCCTTGGCACCTCGTGACCTTGCCTTGGCGCCTCAGGTGCTCGCCTAAGGCATGTGATGCAAGGCACAATGTGCTCGTCTTTGTTTCAAAAATTTGCGGGTCCGTAAGGTGTCCGATAAAGTAAAGTTTGTTCTTGTTACTAAATTTTTGTGTTTCTTTTTTCATTAACGATTTTTTGCTGTTTTTTGTTGAAATGTACTTTATTATCTATATCTATATCATTTTGAGGACATGTGATAATTTGAACCTTAATGTTCAAAGTTTGTTGCTTAATTATCTATGTTAGAAGTCACTAGTTAATATTACTATTCAATATTTGTTACTTATTACTTCATTTAGATGGTTTAAGACTTATTAAATTTGTGACTTTGGAAATTGGGTTGTGATTAATTTGTCTTGGTGCTATCTATTGATATTTGCATATTATTTGCAATGTTTGTGAATTTTTTGAATATTTATCGCCTTGGTTCACTCAGGCGATCGCCTTTTTTGGCGCCTCTCACGTCATGCAACATAGGACCTCATTGACTTGACCTGGCCTTTTGCTTTTAAAACACTGGTAACAAGTGAAATTGTTTTACATTGAACTGTAATTTACGTAATCCAACAAAGCGTTAACTGATTTTCCATCTCTAGTATAGATGTCCTCATAGGCTGTAAATGTTATCAAAAGTGAAACTATAGTTTTCAATGTGCAACACCTATACAGGCTATACTACAAAAACTTCTAAATTTAGTTGCTAAATGTTTATACGAGGCTTATAATGACTGTAAATGGTACACTGTAGCTTACAGTCTGAGATGCCAGGCCAAGAGCAAGATCGCGCGGAAGACCAGCAGCCACGCCACCATCAGCCAGTGCTTCAATTGTTAAAAATATGTATGCTGGGCCACTTCCACTGAGAAATAAAGGCAGAAAGTTGACAAAATGGTATTCTCACATATGAAACAGGAACTGAAAAAACTAGAAAGTAAAGCCTACTAGCTTGTAGTACAAATTTGATTTTCAATTGTTTGATCTCAAAGAACCAATCATTAGCATACCTCAGACCAGTCACAGCATCAAAATACTTTTCGTCAGCTGTCCATATCTTTCCAATTGCACCAAACAAACTAGATACACGTTCTTCATCTTTCTTTGTTGCCATCTCAGCCATGCACATAACTAATAAATGAAATGCAAGAATATCAGAAGTTGAAAAAAATTCAATGTTTCTGTATTTTGGTCTTATAAAGATTTAAGAGAATAAATACACTAGAAAGACTGTTGTTAACCTGGGCACTGAAATTTAAAACCTAGTGTAGGTTGAAGTTTATGAATTCATAAGACGTAAGTGGCTAAGTGCTGCAGCAACTTCAGAAATGTGCAATAAGCAATGTTCAAAAACACGATTTTAGTATATGTGCAGTCTGGGAGCGTGTAATGATTAATCAGATCATACACCGAATAATCGGATTATGCAAAATTATGCATTTTTGAATTTTAATACATATTGATTATTTATCATATGTTAAGATATATAAAATTCATGAAAAACAGAAAAACGCTTCGACTAATCTGTTTCAAGAGCTTCAAAAGGAATAATGAAGGGCTTTGAGGTAATCATTATAGAGAGAGGTTGAAGGGAGAGCGTCGAAGGTCGTACGATCTTCTAGTTAGTTTCCACAAGCTGTTTGAGGTTGAGCAAGCGTCAACGAAGGCTAGAGATATTTGTAGCAGCCAGCAGGTTCGTAAAATAGAGAACGCAGAGAGTAGAGAAACTTTGGGAGAACTTTAGAGCTTGGGTTTCCTTTACTTTAGTAGCCGGATCAGGTTGCAGTAAACATGTTTAACCCATAAAGGATTTGAAAGAAAAGCACCTATAAAAAGACTTATTTAGGCGCTTACTGAAAATGTGCCCGATTATGGGGATGGCCGCATAATGGAGTGCTTTTTCCCTGATCGGAATGGTTTCAACCTTGTTAGGTATAAGAGGCTTCTTAAGCGGCCGCTTAATTTGCATTTTAGAACATTGTAATAAGAAAGAAAGGAAAAACCCGATGTGATGCTTGTTTGGCTAGTTTTTCATAAGGAAATGTAAGCTATGAATCTACACAATAACATAGAAATGCTAAAATAACTTAAGAAAATGCATGATGAAATAGAAAATGTAAACAATGTTATAAATCCAGTGGTGGTAACTGTTCTCATTGGATAGTTCAAACTTACCAAATAAAAATAAAAATAAAACTGTAAGCATGTCTCTTTTCCAAGCCTATGCTCAGGAGCTGGGAGCTAAGATAGGCCGGATGACAGCTCAAAGGCCACATAATCATATACATTTGAATGTTAAAGAGAGGTAGTTTAATAAGGAGTTGTTCTCCAAAACTAAATACAACTATTTACATGAAAATTTAATAATGACATTGACCTCCTATATTGAAACTTTGGTGTAAACAAAATGATATAATTTTTTTCAAGCAACCGAAGTGTCAGTCCTTGTGTGTGTAACAATCATCAGGAGAGTATCACAAAAATTTAGCTTATCCTCATGAATGTCTTGATCACTGTTTATGACTTAGATACACGAAAATGTTGGCATAGTGCTAGAGAAGAAGACTTAATGAAAACTTACCTGATGCTGCCTGACCAACAGCTGAAGGAGTATTTGGCATGACCCTGATCACTCGTCGATGACCAGACCATTCCTACAGCACCGGTATCACACATCATCATTAACACCTTAAAATGAGTGAAGCGATACTTGATAGAATACAACTTTCTATGGACATTGATGTACAGGTTTTGTGGTTATTATATATGACAATCCAAAAAGTCTAGTAAATACAATTCAATTGCTCGGTATAATTATAAGTTCTTCATTCTTAAATAATTATTTCGAAATCATTTGAACTGTTAGGAACAGACAGAACAGCACAAGGTCATTTGGGGCTAAGAATTTCATGCATTAATTCTCTCAATAGGAAACTAATCCTTATATGTAATTCATTACGTTATGTAAATTACTTTTGGTTTGTGAACCATGTCTACCTTGGGTAGTAGTTAAGGGAATTTACACATAAACCTGTAAAATAATCTTTCTATCTAGAAGGCCTAAGAACCATAAATTTAAGATTTAAGAAACTCTTCGACGTATTTGTGCAATCAAAGCTTAATGTAGTATTCTCTTGCATTTCTATTGGTACAGAAATTCACTCTTTTTATCGAGATCATAATTCTCATAGGATAGTTTAACTTTTTTTAGTTATTGATTTACTTTTCGGTTTTATTTTTTCTTTCTTTTGTTTTCTTTCCTCTTTTCTTTTTTTTTTTTGCCCCAGGATTGCCCAAACTGGGCTTGCATCAAAGAGGAGGGTAAGCTATGAAGAGAGAGAAAACATAACATCACATAAAGCATCAAGGGCCATCATGTACCACCATCTGCTAATGCCATTACAAAACTGTAGCAGGACCCACGTTCTGCAATTACTGCAAATGGGGAGATTTTGACAACTAATCTCTCACTTTGAAAGGGAGTGGTGGAACTCCTTGAGCAAAAGCTTGTTGGTAAATTGTGCATAAAAATGACTCTATTATTGCTAGATAAGAATCCAACTATTAAAGAGCTCTCTTTGAATGTACATAATTAAAGAATACTTCTGATTTTTAATTTCAGCTTGGAGACACTGAAAACCAAGGCAATATATGAGTTATGAAACCTCTGTCTAGGAAATACATTAACTTGGCACATGATTAGTCACAAAATAGAATTCTAAATATTGGCCTAGCACTATAAATTATGATCAGCAAACCCTGTGATAAGGTTTGTGCTATAGAACTCCGTCATAGCAAAATTGAATTTTCGCATAAAATTTATAGCATGGTAGTTCTTTGTAACTTGGTTATTCTTAAATAGTATCTGTTCTCTACATTTATGGTATTAAATTACTAGAATTTCTAGAAAGATGTGCACAAAAACTAAAATGTAAAGAGAAGAGTAGCTGATTAACTTTGAAACCAGACAGAGAACAATTCATAGGAGAGAAAGTTCCCATGAATACCTGCAACTCTTTTAATTTGATTCCTGCAGCAACTGACACCAGAACTTTCTCCTCTGAGAAGGAGGGCTTCAGCTCCAACAGCACACTTTTTACTGCAAAGTAGGGCCCAACGAATGAGAATCATATCAATGACAAGAAAAACTAGCTGTTAGCAGATACAAATTTTGTGTATTACTCATTAAAATGCAAATATGAGGTTATACACTGTATAATGCATGTAAAGATCCAAAAGCTTGTCCCAAGCGTGCCTAAGGCATCTGATCTTAGCATTTAACAGGATCCCAAATTTGCAAGCATTTAACAGGATCCCAAATTTGCAAGCATTTAACATTGATCACATGCTCGAGCATTTTATGTTCAGTGAGTAATCATTTTTCAACAGCTCATTGAGTAATCTGTCCTAAAGCTCTGCTTGGCATGACAGGTCGCAAAACCAGCTGCAACATGACAGCTATAAAATTTCATGTTAACATAGTCTGATCAATAAATCAACGATAAAACTTGACTGCTCCATGCAAAGAGCATTTCATAAATATCTTCCTCAGAATGGTATAGTACATATAATGCACCTCCAAAGTAAATGATAAGTCAATCACCAACACATACATGATCTTAAATAGCATAATATAATATGAAAACTTTTCTTGAGAAATCAAATCTCTACTTTTAAGACTATACAATAAGAGCATACCCATTTGAGGCTTCACGGAGAGAATAATTATATCGCTGCGGTCAACTACCTATATACATGGAAAAGTGTCAAATTCAGTGGAATATGGCCAAATATTAAAACTGAACTCAGAGAACATACTGAAGTATTTTCCATCTAAATTTTGCTGATACCAATAAAAACTAATTTCCTAGTAGAAGAACACCCAAACACAAACAAAGTGAAATTGAAAGGCTAGCAAGAAGCAAAGGTATAGGTCAAAAAGCAAAGAAAAGTTCAAAATAATAATGAACATGTGAAGCTTTAAACTAATTATTAGGTTATTGAGTGATAAAGGTTACAATTTTTATCTAGAACAATATGCTGTCATGGCACGGGTACACAACAATCACTAACTAAATAAATTTGGATTTTATCATGTTAAGTATTTCTAAAGGAATCGCATCAACCGGATTGTGTAAATAACATAGTCATTAACAAGCTTACAAACTATACAACAAAAAGCTAAGTAGCAAAAGTAGGGGAAAAAGAAATATTGAATTGAATAATGGAGAAAGAATGACATAGCAACTATATAAATTGAAGTTCAACACCATCAACAAAAAGCTACTAGCATATAAAGCCACCGAAACTTTTGGTTTCAATGCCAAAAGAAAGATCAAAGTAGCCATGCAAAAGCCAGATCAAAGAAGCATCTTCAAGATTCTTTTCAGTAGATGTTCTGCGACAATTAGGATCCTCTAGGAACTTAAGCTTATCTTTCACTTAAAGAATCTGGTTAGTTTAGTGCTTACTTGATCAAAACTGCCTATCACGATTACTAGTTAAACTGTAGTGTACGTAAAAGCCAAGTTATCAATTGGAAACGTTAGAGTCCTAATATCTAACATCAATAAAAACGTCCTCAAGTGGTAAAGTTAGGTAATGAGAATCTATGGTTGTGTGTTTTTTGTTGCATGTGTGCTGTGTGTGGATGCATTCACAAAATGTATGCAATACCAAGGAATTTTCTCTCTCATAGCCCTTTGATAGTAAAGAATTTAACCAATTAACAACATATTCTATACAGTTTACTGATTCGCATTTAAGTATATACACACACACACAACCAATCCATAGTGGAGCAGATAAGTAGATGTTGTGCCAAGAAGATCCAAACCAACAGCCTCAAGAAAGAGAGACAGTTCCGATGTTAATGAACTAAGAAAAGAGAGAGGGTCTCTCTTACAAAAATCAACCCCTAAGAGTTGAAAGCAAGCATGCTTTGTTCTAATATCCAAAAAGCTCAAGCCCATGTGCCTACATTAACCATTCCAAACCCCAAAGGCCAGAACTGATACTTGCTAAAGCACCTTTTCTAAGCTTGTACAAAGTGTGAAACTAGTCTTGCGCATCACAGTGCCCCCTTTGATTATTAATTCGAAAATCTATCGGGATCCTGAATAAATTCAGGATTCTCCAGTTGACAGCAGAAGTACTGGAAGAAATTTTCGACAGACCCTCCAAAATTTATTAAAATGCATAATCCTGCGAATTTTGTCCATCAAACTTTGAACATGATCAAGACTTTCACCAAAGAGCAATTACTTTTTAACCCAGAAATCATGTTAACCAACTAACGAACAAGTCACAAGTCACCCTGAATCTATTCAGAATTCAACTGAAATCAAAGATTATTAAAGTTTCTTTCCTTGAAAAAAAACTACATAAAGTTCACGCAATCACCACACCCGTGATTACTTTTTTAAATATTAGATTAGATTTGGATGAAAATCCTGCATATAAATTTTTAAATATTATCAAAGTCCATATCTGAGCTTTCCAAAGTCTAAATCATAAATTTACATAAGAAAAAGAGTTTAAAAAAATCACTTTTTTCTTAGATATGTGCAGGGCCAGCACATGAACATACCGCATCGAACAAATCCACTAAAAGCTAAATTTCAAAATATCATCAAATTCTAGATTTCAGCATCGACATCTAAATCATAAATCCAGTAATAGAAAAAAAAAAGAATCGCCTTTCTAAAAGAAATAATGTGATCAAACCTGCGAATTGGTCTCAACGATCTCGACGCCGAAAGATCGGAAGGCGTCACGGCGATCGGAGCGGCGGTGGGAGGTGCGGATGCTCGCCGGAGGGAGGACGCCGGACTTGGCGACGCCGCGGGCGATGCTCTCCGCCATGTTCCCCGCTCCCACAAACCCTAGTTTGAAAGCTTCCGCCATTATTTCTCTCGCGCCCACTCACGCGGACTCGATGCAGTCTTTTGCTAATTCCAATTTTTTTACTTTTTACTCCTAAAGTTCGGTATTTATCTAGTATGTATATTCTCTCAGTGTCACGTGTTAGGAAACTGAACGAACCGGTCACCTACACGTGGGAACCGCGACAGAAGTGTGGCGCAGTGGGCCCTCTGTTGTTTGGTCTGAGGTTTTATTTTGGGGACAAATTTTCAAAACCAACCCTTTTAGCATTTTATTTGCAAAAAACGACCTATTTTGAAAATAATTACAATTATTATCGAAAACGGTCGTTTTTTGCAATTAAATGTTTAAAACGGTTGGTTTTGAAAATTTGTCCTTTATTTTGGGGGTCAAATTTTAAAAACAGTCTCATTTACAAAAATATTAAAAAAACGATCCATTCTATAAATAATTATCAAAACAGATCCGTTTCAGCCCTCTGGCTAAAACTGGGTTGGTTTTGGCAAAAAAAAAAAAAACTTTGAAACTTCACGGGACTTGAAGTCTCGTGAAGTTTAGCAGTCATTTAATTAAGCTGCGTAACTTCACGGGACTTCAAGTCCCGTGAAGTTTTTTAGAAGCAAAAAACTTCACTAGACTTGAAGTCTTGTGAAGTTTGAGCTGAAATTTTAGCTTTTGGAACTTCAGCCTACAACTTCATGGGACTTCAAGTCCCGTGAAGTTGCAAGTTTTAAAAAACATGCACAGCTTGCTGTGCATGTTTTTTATATACAGGATGTGCATGTTATTTATATACACGACGATACACCTATGAATCAAATAATACTCACGAAGTTTCAGTCGTGAATCAAATAATATTCACGAAAATACACCTGTGAACAACAATCGATCACATATATACTGAATTACAACAATATTCTTAAAATTCAGCCATGAATCAAACACGAATCAAACAATACTCACACGAAAAACCTATATATGAACTTAATCCTCCACAAAAGTATATTTTTTTGGAAAATCATAAAAGTAACAAATTTCAACAAAATAAAATCACATGCAACCCAAAATTCCTCCTCTCCTTCCTCTCCCTCTCTTTCCCCTTCCCCTGGCTCTTCCCCTCCTTCCCCGCCCCCTACGTTCCTGTTGAGCCTCGATGATCTGAGTATCTGGTAGTGTATGAGTCTGAGAAGTACCAGCTCCATCAGCATGTGCCGTGCTATGAGAAGTGTCGGCTCCATCGCCACCTAACCTACGTCGTCGCTTGTACATTTGCCCAAACGATCGAGACCTGTCCTCACGGCATGCAAACTCGTCGACATGAGTCTTATGAAACACGCTTGCTATTCTCTGTTTGATCCTGGATAAGAGCCCTACGGTCGTCGGATCCTGGATGTCACTGATGTGCTCATCTATATCAGCTTCAATGTCATCAAAAGCTTTGATCTGCGAGTTAATAAATATATACACAATTTAGCAAATAATATCTTAATAAAAAAATTGCGGTTTTAATTTAGCTTAGAAACTTATGTAATCTCTCTCGAGCATGGAACTAGGGGTGTAACTATCTGTCGGTGGGCATGGCAGGTATCCAGCTGATGGCTGTAGGTCGCGTGTGATCCATCTACGCATGATATCCTAACGCATATACGTGGTATAATTAACAAATGTATCTCTCTCATCTTGTATGAAATTCCACCTATTAATCTACATGTCTATGTAGGCTGCAAGGAATACGCCCCAGTCCTTATGATGCGATGTAGGTCGTCGCCTACGATCGATTTGTTCGACGGGATCCGACACATGCTGAGAGCGCAGAAATTGCCGTAACACACGGTCGGGGACATGCATCTCCACAATCTCCCAACATATCAAAGGAACTCCGGCTCTTCACAATTTAGCAAATAATATCTGATGTTTTTCAATAAATAATTCCACCGAACGCTTCTCGTCATGTAATACTCCAATGAGACCCATATCATAGTCACTTGAGATTTGAATGCCGCTTGTTCTGTTCTCCACAATAGGATAATTACAAATAACATTAAGGTGATACTCACATGAGTTGGTTAATGTAAGTTTGTGTAAGTCATTAACCAATTCATCGAAAGTACACGATTTTGATATAAACAACTGCTTCGTCACACATCCTTCATAAACGAGCATATTATTTTTGATATAATTAATCTTCCCATCATATGAACAAAGAATTACAATTCGATCGTTTATTATTACATCTGAAGAGTAAAAAATTCAATATCAATATTACACGAAAAACTTAAGAAAATGTTACTTAACATTAAATCTCTTAGATCGATTTTTGAAACCTATAATTTTAACCAAATGTCAAACATTTGTAGTAACTTCACGGTTACAAATTTTGATAATTTCCCCTCTAACTTCATACACAATATAATTTAATTTTTCTTCACAAAATTCATAAATAATTCCAAATTTATTTCAGAATCTAATTTTTTACAAGTAATCACCAAGAAATTGTGAGAATATACAAAAAAATTAGGATTAATTTTTTTAAAAGATTTTACCTTAATATTGACGATTCCCTAATTTCCGGTGAACTCCGACGGTGATGATGGTGGTGATGTACGGTGGGGCCGGCGGTAAGTCCGGCGTCGGTGGTGGCGGCACCGGTGAGGGGCGAGGGTAAGGGACGGGTTCAGGAGAACAGCTAGGGTTTGGGTGAGGAGCGTCGACGTGTGGGATATGAGGGCGTGGTCACGGGAGTGATCGCGTCTGCCTTATATAGGTAGAACGAAACTCCACAGGACTTGAAGTCCCGTGGAGTTGCAGGCCGCATTTTCCAGAGAGTAGTTTCTCTGGAAAATCCACCTAAAACATCACAAGACTTCAAGTCCCATGCAGTTTCTAAGCTGAAAACGAACTTCACGGGATTTGAAGTCCCGTGAAGTTTAGCAGCTTAGTTAAATGGGTGTTAAACTTCATGTGATTTGAAGTCCCGTGAAGTTTGGGAACTTCTTTCGTCAAAACCGACCTAGTTTCAGCCGTTTTGACCTAATTTCAGCCCGACGGCTGAAACTAGGTCGGTTTTGACAAATAATGTTGAAATATGTTGTTTTTTGGGAATGTTTTTGTAAAAAGGAATGTTTTGAAAATTTGTCCTTATTTTGGGTCAATGTGATCAAGTCACATTTACATATTAGTCTATCAAAATAAATTATTTATTAATTTCGTGTAGTTTTGCAAATAATTGAGATTGGAGAATAGCTTTGCAAGTGCGTTTGATTTGAGGGTGATATACACGACATTTTCCTTTTATTTACCCACCAATCAGTATAAGATTTCCAAGAAAATTGCATTAGACATGTATGATGTACAGAGATTAATTAAGGGATTGTTTGGATTGAGAGGAATAAGGGTGAAGGAAAGTTAGGGGAACCATCCACCTTGTTTGGGAACATTTAGGAGGTGAAGTTATTCACCCTAGTTCCCTTGGTTCACCCCCTAATAGTATAAAATTTGTTACCCCTCAAATTGGGGTGTAACTAAGGGGAAGGGAACTCCCTTCCCTTCTCTTCCATTTTCTCACCTAGTTTCCCTTAACTTCCCTTAACCCCATTGAAATCCAAACACACCCTAAAGAATAAGACTTGAACATACATGATGTATAGAGATTGACCTTAATTGATTCCGCAACTCTTTTACACGTTGAACACTGGTGTTTCTGAGATATCAAAGGCTAAAAATTCAATCTGGTGTAATATTTTATATATATTTTTGATAATCATATCATATCATATACTCCTTTTAAAAGTACGAGTTGGAGAAAATCTTTTCATGGTCAATATTACCCTTAACTTTTTAAATATTATAGTGTTATCCTAATCTATTCTAATTTTCTTATTTTCTTTGGATTTATAATTAAATAATTTATTTTATACATAATGAGGCTTAACATGTTATTGGATAAATAAGATACATTTGATATAATTTAAATTTATTACTTATTTTATTTTGCAGAGAAATCTAAAAATATATATGTTAGCCAATACCTAAAAGTTTTTGGACCTTGTAAAAAATATCCTCCAAGTTTTTAAAATTACAAGAACACCCCTACAAATTTAAAATTTTATTAAAACATCTTGAAAATATAAATTTTATTTATTTCAATTCAGTGAGAAATCTAAAAAATATATGCTAGCTAAAAATACAAGTTTTTAACATTGGAGAAAGTATCTTGTAAGTTCTAAAAAAATGCAAAAACACTCCTAAAAATTTAAAATTTGTAAAGAACACCTTGAAATTTTTAAACCTATAAACACATTAAAAACCTACAAATAACAGAAATAACCCCTAAAAATTTATAAAATTTACAATAAACACTCTAAGCTTTTTATAAATTACAAGATAAAACCCTCAAGATTGTAAAATTTATAAAAATCCTAATAATTTTCAACCTAACAGTACATTGAAAAATATAGGAATTATAAATATTCCCTGCATAATTTATAATTTATAGAAAACACCCTTAAAGTTTCAAAAATTACAAAAAACACTAAAATTTAAAATTTATAAAAAACACCCTGAGAATTTCAAACTCATTAGTAAATTGAAAATATAGGAATTATAAATAGTCTATAAACAATTTATAATATGTAGAAAATACCTATTAGTTTAAAAAATTACAAAAAACCCTTAATATTCCTAATTTACAAAAAAAAACCATGAGAATTTCTAACCTATAGGCACTAAAATGAATATACAAAATTACTAGCAACCCTTAGAAAATAAAAAAATTACAAAAAATATCATATCCCTTTAAAAATATAGGTTTAGAAAAAACTTTTCATGATTGATATTACCCATAACTTTTTTAGAAAGAACATAACTAATTGAAAATCTATTAAATTTGAAATTTACAAAAAAAAACTTAAAGTTTAGTACATTGCAAATTACCCCTCCAAAGTTTGAAAATTTTCAATAATTTTTTGTAGTTTCATGATTTTAATGTAATTTTTAATAGTTTTGTGTATTTGTAAATTATAAAAGTTTAGGGTGTTTGTTTTTTCAATTTTTAAAATTTTTGAGAGTGTTTCTTTTATAGTTTTTTAAAATTTTATTGTGTTTTTAGTGTAATGCATAGATACATCAATTAATGATGATATTAAAGAGTAAGTTGTTCTTAAGATGTATTAGACTATAGTTAAGTGCGCACATCACTATTCGTAGGCAGTATAGTTTATACATGTAAAAATTTTCAAACAATCTATACAATGGTTAAAATGTTTTTGATTTTAATGTAATATTTTTTTATTAATTATATTTAATATGAACCCATCATATAATTTTGACTGTGATTATTATAATTTTAATATATTTAACCGATTGACTATATAGGTATATAGATCATAGATTACTTTACTTTCTCGCATGAACTAATATTTAGCACTTAATAATTTAAGTTATTGCTTTTAAATTTAATATAAAGAGGAGCTCTAATAACATTTATTTATTTACCTACAGGATAATACAATTTCAATTCCTATTTTTTACATGAGATTTATTTCATAGTTACACGTATCAAATTAGTAAGTAAAATAATAATTATTTATGTTTAAATTAGGATGATTGTAGTTGGTCACTTACAATGAAATTTTTATGAAGATATATACCTTATTTTCTATAGCTATATGCATTGCCTATGTATATTTTATAAATTAGTTGTTAATTTAACATATCAAATTACTTTTCATTTGTAGAAATTTTTTCTTTGACTTTTGGATTGTGTAATCACTATGCCACCATTCTAGCATAGAAAGGACCTCATTCTAAATGGCTTCAAGTCAATGTTTGAGTTGAACTGAAGTATATACTATTATTACTATATGTATATATTTTTTAAGAAAATAAAGTCGACACATTTTTAACAAAAAATAATATTCTAACCTCTGATATTATAAAAATAAAATATAGCCAATTGAGTGACTAGCAAAAAAGAACTTTCATCAGAAAAGTGTGAATAATAAGATAAAGATGAAATGTAATGACATTACCAACAGTATTACCAATAGCAAACTACAATTTAAAGTTAACCTATTTTGTGGAGCCCAATTAATGACTATAAGCATCGAGGTTTCCATATATATAATTTATTAAAAAAGGGTATATAATCTTATATAATAAAATTAATTAAATACTAAATAGTAATATCATTGTAGATGAGCAATTACAAAGATGTTAGGGACTAATATGTATGTATTTAAGATTTCAGGACGAATGTCTTAATAACCTATTTATGTAAGCATGCCCACTTTGTCACCTATTATATTCACTTTTCTCCTTGCACATTCTCCACCAATTTTGCTGTCACTCTCGGAGAGAAATAGAATTCACGTCGGTGAGGTCTTCTCTCCCTCTATCCCTCGATCTCATATTTTTTAAATTAGTTTCTTTAATTTTTTTAATAATTTCTTAGATCCATTTTATGCTTCATTCTGTGAAGTGCCTTGTTAGATTCAATTTAAATATACTTTTATTTTAATTGTTATTTCCCCATATTTATGGGTCAATTAATCACTAGAATGTTTAGGTCTTTTCGGCCATTTCATATTTTGAATTAATAGTTTATTTTAGAGAAATTTTAAAAAGATCACTTTTTAAAATATTAGAAAAATCGACTGTTTTACATAACAAAATTAACCTCTTTATTCCACACCATCAAGATTGCAAAAAAGAGGTCGATTTTGTAAAAAAATTATCTTTAAAATACACGGGATTAATAGTCTCGTGTATTTAGAGAACATTAATTACAAAAGTAAATAAAGTCAGAAAATATACGGACTACCACTCTTGCATATTTTGTAATTAGAACCAGAAAATACATGAGACTATTATTGTATATGTCATATATCTACTTCTTTATTACTAAAGGAGAATAATAAAAAAGATATGATGAACAGTAAATCCTGATCAGCCACTTTCTCCTTAAAAATTTCCGCCTCCTAACTTTCCCCACCAATCCCTCCACTCAATCAAGGTCCCTGGTATTTCTTATCGATCCCGTACATCCCTCCTCCTCCGCCATCTTCTCTTACTGATCCCTTCCCTTGAAACCCCCCTCCAAATTTCCTCAAATTCTCAAAACGATAGACTCACCTCATCACCCAACTCTAGATCTGCACCCCCTCCAAATTTCCCCTAATTCTCCAAACTACCTCTTTTTTCCAAGAAAAACTTTCAGTTTCAGCCAATTGATCTCCCCCCTCCATCCTCACGATGAAATCAGAAGAGGATTCATAAGGACAAGTCCGACTCATTTTTCTATTTTCTTAGTATCAAATCTCCTCCGTCCTCAACCGAGTCCAACGTCGCCGCCTCCTCTTCAATCGAACCCTATCGATCCCCACATCGAGGAAAACCCTATAGATCCCCGCATCCCTCCATCCTCATCCAATCTCGGGTAAGCTCTCCAATCTTCCCGTTTTTAATGTTTCTAGACGTTTGTAAGTCGGATTTGAGAATTTTATCGGAAATTTCTGCATAAATCGGTTGATTTAAAATAAATTCTTCTAGATCGCATGGATTCATTTTAGTTTTTGATATATTTGTACGGATTCCCTTTTATTGTGAATTTAATTGATTAATTGATGTTAACTGTTGCTCAAATGTGATTAACTGATTAGGGGGAAGATGTTGCAGAATTTTAATATAAAAATTGAAATAATGCATTGAATCTGAATATAAAAATGGAAAATAATATTATGCTCTGGAACGTGTCATATTTGGGTAAGAGACTTACACAGACTTTGTTGTTATTGTCCTTTACATTAACTATACTATTTGTAAGCCATTGTAATTTTTGTATTTCTATCCATGATGGTCTTGATGGATCAAGAAGCAATTTTTTATTTTAATGATTTTTTGTAGTGTTTTGAAATGGTTCATTCTGAAATTTCAAGAAATTCTAAGATTTTGGAGGAAAGGATGAGAAATGTGCAGAAATGGTATGTACTTTTATTTAAAATTTTTGATCTTTTTCTAATATATTTAGGTATTCATGAGAAACTAAATTTAGAAGAGTAGAAGAGGAATCTAATGGTACAAGTCTGATGATAATCCACAATAATGTTTTCAAAGGAAAATGTGAGTTCTATTTTTCTAATTTTTGTTTCTGTCATAATGACTCATTTTTATGAATTTTGAACACACAAAAAAATTAATTCCTATCCATACCTAGAAAAAAAAACTGCAAAATATCGAATAGGAATTATTGTCCCTAATCAAAACTATCTTAAGAAATATCATAACCAGAAAAATCATGTGTCAAAGATATGCCCATGTAGGTATTGATGTTCTAATTTATGTTCTAATTTCTGTCATAATGACTCATTTTTATGAATTTTGAGGGTGGGATTCAAATAGGAATTATTGTCCTTGGATGTTCGAAATTTTTGGGATAAAAGAATCTTTGGTGACTTCAGTATTGCCCTTACGATTGCTATCCTTTGTTTCTGACCTCTAGACATTTGAATCCCACCCTCGCCTACCTATATGTATCAAAGATATGCCCATGTAGGTTATCACAGATAGAACTGAAGGAGTAAGTTAGCAAAATAATTATAGATACATGGAAGATATGAGCTTGGAGGATCTAGGAAATTAATGCATGAAGTAAAAGAATTCTGTCACCTGAGATGTAACATGGTTGCCTGGTTGGATGACCTAAAATACTCACATTAAACATTCTTACTAGATGACCTCTAACTGGAAAAACATAGAACCTGTGAAGTTAACTATGAGATAGTTCACTGGCATGATGGTGATGTTGTGCGCGACGCGGAAGCGTGACAACCAAACAGGCGTGCTTCGAGAACCAAATCAAACAAACATCGAGAGAAAGGCCAAACAAATCAAAACAACGGTACAAATCCAAACACAATAGTTTTACGTGGTTCGACAAATTACCTACGTCCACGGGGCAAGAAGGGGATTGGGTTTTCACTAATAGAGAAGAAAAGTACAAACTGAGATTACAAAACGCTCAAACCAATCAACTAATCTCACCAACAAATCTCTTAATCTCTCCAAATAAACCCTCAAACAATTTCTCAGAAAAACTCTCTTTTTTTGCGCTCTAATATCCCCAAACCAATCTCCAATCCAAGCCCAAGAAACCCTAATTCGTATGTTCGCGGTCGACCACGACGGTCGACCGCGCCAAGTCCAGGCACAAACCCTGGATCCGTGCACGATCGCGGTTGATTCGCCTTGCGCCGCGGTCAACTGCGCAGCTCCCAAATAGACTCCTGCGCTTCCAAAACCTATTCTTTACCAAAATTTATCGCGGTTTCTTCAATTCTCCACCTCGGCAAAGTTTCTTCCAAAACTGAGCCGACACTGATCAAATCAAATGCCTCACTTGCTACGTCTAGTACGTCATGACAACAGACTCATGATAACGTACTCCATCCACAACAAGTCGAGACCCAAATGGGAGTGCGAACACTCACCCAAACGTCGGTATCTACTCACCAAATCGGCTGTATCATAAAGACTACCTATGTATCCTCTTGCCCAAGGAATCAAGCCTTCACGTAGTTCACCCAAACGATCTCCAAAGGCCCTCAAACAAATAGAAAAGTCTGCAACTCTTCACCAATATCATCTGCATCCAAAACCAAATAATTCCCAATCCGTGTCACCTCAGCTGGAATCCCAAACGATGCTGTATGATCTGGAGTATGTGGAGTAAACTCCACCCAACGTGGAGTAGCATCACCCTCCACCTGCTGCGATATCCAAACGACCTGATCAACACTCTCTACCTGCCGAGAGTCTAATATGACATACCTGCTCAGAATAAAATCAGAAGCTCCCAACCGATAATCAAATGGGCCTCCGAATCCTAAACACGCAATCGGATCAAATCTCACATCCTCGATGTGATCAAATGCTGGGTAACTAAATATCTGATGCCAACCAAAATCTGAAGCAGCTCCATCAGATCTAATAACTCCTAATGCAGCAGTCGGCGACCTATGACTAAGATGACCCAAATATGTCGAACCTCCAAAACTAGAACCAATGCTCGACAACCAACGCCAATCCTCCTCCAGAAAGGAATGACCCATCGAAACTGTCATCTCATCTCATCGCCCCAATGTTTCCTCTCTAATGAAGTATCTCAAACTGTCGTGAGCTCGGCACAAATGCAGTAGGTCCCTCTTGTACCTCCCTCTAAAACCAGAATGAAGTACCTTCACCTTACTCCCAATACACTTCTTCAACTGTTGTTGACTACTAGGACTTCAAAGCCAATAGGACTTGGTTGCAACCCACAAATACCTAGTACAATCCCCAACAAAGAAAACCAAAATACTAATTACCTTCCAATGATGCCTCCTTGGAAGGCCCCCAAATGCCTGAATGAACACCAAATAGAAGACCCCTCAATTATCAAATAGAAGTGCCAAACTCCACCTCAGTCTCCTTGCTCATACCAACGTGCTCAAAGGACTTTAATATGCAGGTTAATGGCACTTCTCAATAATCCAATGTACCGTATCAACAAACAAATAACCCAGCCTCAAATCCTTCTATCTCGGCCAACTATCTCAAAGCACCAACAAATGAAAAATAGATCCAAACTGATAAAAGAGAGAATTTTACCTCCAATTGAAACCCTAACAAGAGTCTCCAAACGATCTCACCCCGCACGACGGTAACGAGATCCACAAATAGGAAAAATCCCACCTTTATCTCCAAACGGAGCCCTCAAAGAGCCTCCAAAGCGATCTACTCCTCCAAATAGCCTAAGCGCCAACAAACCAATACGGAACAAACGAAAAATTGATCCAAACTGAAAAAGATAGAATCTTTACAAAAAAAATCCCATATTTCTCACCAAACGAAGCCCTAGACGAATTTCTAAATTGATCTACTCCTCCAACCAAGACAAAACCCTAGATCTGGAATCTAGAGCTCTGCTACCCATTGTTATGCTCTGATACCAATTGTTGTGCGTGACACGGAAGCGTGACAACCAAACGAGCGTGCTTCGAGAACCAAATCAAACAAACATCGAGATAAAGGCCAAACAAATCAAAACAACGGTACAAGTCCAAACACAATAGTTTTATGTGGTTCGACAAATTGCCTACGTCCACGGGGTAAGAAGGAGATTGAGTTTTCACTAATAGAGAAGAAGAGTACAAACTTGAGATTACAAAAGTGAGCTTCCTTGTTTGATTAGAGACCAACAAATCTCTTAATCTCTCCAAATAAACCCTCAAACAATTTCTCAGAAAAACTCTCTTTTTCTGCGCTCTAATATCCCAAACCAATCTCCAATCCAAGCTTAAGAAACCCTAATTCGTATGTTAGAATTTATAGTAAACACCAAACCCAAACTGAACAAGAAACTCAAACTGGGCCCTAACCTGATTGGCGGTCGACCGCCCAAAGCTCACAGTCGACTGTGATCCAGCGACAGAGACCAAAAAGTCCTACAGGATCTCGCGGTCGACCGCGCCAAGTCCAGGTACAAACCCTGGATCCGTGCATGATCGCGGTCGACCGCGCAGCTCCCAAACAGACTCCTGCGTTTCCAAAACATGTTCTTTACCAAAATTTATCACGGTTTCTTCAGGTGATGCACACACTCAAACCAAAATTTATAGCTAAAGTGAAGTTTTCTATGGACAAATATTGAACTCAAATTGAAATTTTAGTCAATGATCAAGTTCTTAGCCCTCTAGGTCACAAAAGGTTTGTATTTGTTGATGGTTGACAATAAGTTCAGAGCCACTCAGAAAGTGGTGACTATCCATCTTATTAAGTGTATCCCATTTCCAACAGTAGTACACATAAGTTACAGTTTTTATGTTTGACCTGATAGTCTTGCTTGTCATTGAATTATCAAGTTTTATACTTTGGTTGTATTCCATAATTAGGACTTCGAAATGTAGGCAACGTTTTCCTTCGAATTATCAATTGCATGTTGCTTGCAATTTTAGAATTTGGTTGCAATGGGATAAATGACAAATTATATTTTAAGTTACTTTAAAAGTCCTCATTGTTATCAATGTTTGTTAGTAAGTCTTGTGTTCTATTAAATTAAAGAGAAAATATCAGTTTTTTGAATATGTTTGACATTAAAGTTTATTTCAATTTCTGTTTTTATTGATGTTTATTGATGTGTATCCAATAAACTCCCTCGCTCCTCCTTCCTCTGAACAAGAAGCTCTGCATCTTCTTCGCCTTTAGCAGTATGATTTGCATGACCTACCTTGCCTCACATTTCAATTATGTTATGAGTTCTATACTGCTTTGGATTTGTTTTTACGGGAGTTTGTATGGCTTTGATTCAAAGTTTCTTCTTTGGATCAATGTCATTTAGTTTATTGTTTGATATATGAGATATTTGAATATGATATTACTTATCTTTGACATTCAATTTCATGCTATTAGTCCTTTTTTTTACTAGATGTGGATTGTGCTACACTTGAGGTATGTCATGAATGAATTTATTTGAGAATATTGAACTAATAGTTATATGACACCAATATATAAGCATGTTCGCATGAGAACTTGACAGTTATATGGCACCAATATATAACCATGTTCATATGAGAACGTATGCATTCTGCAGTTGCTTTATTGTATAAAAATATTTATTTTGGTAACATATTCAATATTTGCAGAAAATCTTTTAGAAACCGTGCTTTGCATGGGTATAAATACTAGTACAATATAATTGCTCCAGGCAAGTGAGTTATAATAGTATTTTCCATTCACATTGTTTGGGATAATATTTAATAGGGACCTTGCATCAAAGAAATTTTTTATATTTAAAGTACATGGCAAAATATATCATAATCTCCTTGCTCTAATTACGTAAGAAAATAATTCTTCATACATTCAGTTTTACTTCTCTGGTACGGAGAATGAGCTATAAAATTGAATAAGAATATTAGATAATGTAAATAGGAGTGAAACTACAACTAAAAGTTAATGTGAATATGATTCAAACCACAACTAAAAGTTTAATGGACATATTGCAAGTAAATTCATATGTAAAATTCATTTGCAAATTGAATGATCACTCATCTTTTAAAGATTTTAAGATACTAATAAACTCATCTTTTAAATATTTTAAGATACTAATAAACAAAGATATAGTACTAGACCAATGTGTTTATAACTCACAAATAGTAGATCACGTGGCGATAGTTTGGGTTAAAGGAAACAATGACAATATTTCATTTGAAGAGATTATTGTGTTGATGATCAATCCCGCAAAAAAACTTTATTTTCTTTTTTTATTCTATTTTATCAATCCACGTGCATTACACGTGCAATCCAACTAGTAGAGTATAAAATTATCTTTCGGCCCTCACTATAACTTTGTAATTTCGATGTAGAAAGATTTTAAATGGTATTGGATGAACCATATCCAGATTCAAATTGCATTCGACATACACTTAAAAACGATTTTAAAAAAAAATACTGCTAACGATATGACAGGATCACTGGAATTTTCCACGAAGAGTGCAAGTCTATTCTTTCACTTGTACATATTTCTTGTACAGGAAATACTATATCCTTTTTGTACTTTCAATTTTTTGTGTCCTGTGTTTCTATCAAGAGCTTTTATACATGAGCACAGGGGAAAAAAGTAACAGGAGCTAAGGAAAAAAGAAAGATAGTATTGACAAGAAAATGCACAAATTCTCTAATAACAAATTGAAACAATCAAAAATAACTAGATTGCATCTGCAAGAGATCAAGATGAGCAAGAATCTTCGCAATCATCGGTTTCAGACTCGGATCTCCCTTCTGTGCAAGATCAATAAGCAGTAGCTGCGCACGTGCACCATGCTTCTCTCTATAACTATCACTTCTGAAAATTCTCTCCAGCATCCAAACTGCCTTCTCCTGAGCTTTCAAGCTCCCAATATCAAGAATCCTTATAATGGTCTGAACCCCCGATGAGTTTTCGATAAGTTTACTCCCATTTTCCCATATTTCGTCTTGCATCAATGTAGACAAAGCATTAAGAACAGCTTCATCTGCTTCTCTCTCCTTACCTTCCAAAATTCTTATCAAAGGCGACACTGCACCGGCCTTTACTATACAGAAAGTGTTCTTGATTATACAATGTCCGTTATGGAGCTCGCAGAATGATTCAGATGAGTTAATGACACAAAACCATCTTGAGGATTTATTCTTGCATAATGAGAGAGAGTTTTGCGACAATTGAGCCAATGAAGATGCTGCTCTAGACTTGGCAATTGCTGAACCATCTGATAGTAATTTTACAAGGCAAGGAATCACTCCATGAGATGCTGAAATTTTCTGCAGCTTTTTGTCCCAGGGGACTGTGAACCTGATCAATACACCAGCAATGCTTTCAATCAGCCAAGTCCTTGTTGTAGTTGGAGCTATGGTGCTGTTAGTCTCTATCAAAGAGACTAGAAGTGGAATCAAATTTGCTTTTATGAGAATTTCAGTTGCTTTCTTTTCATTTATCAGCAGATTACTTAGTATAGCTAAAGCAGCGGCCTTCTCATTCTCTGATACAGTTGTGCGTATGATATCGACCAAAATATTAAGATGGTTTTCTCCGAGGAAATCAGTTAACTCTTCTGTAAAATCTTCTGATAAATTAAAGAGTAAATTCAATGCGACAGTCCTCAGTTCAGGACTACTCTCGATTAGGAAAGGAAAGAGAAGCTGAATTGCTCCATTTTCATTCATTTTAGCTCTGACTCTCTTAGATTTAGAGTGACTGGCAATGCTATTGAGAGCGTTCAACAAGTGAAGCTGGATAATTGGGCTTGATAGATTTAGAAGCGAGAGTATCTGATGAGCTGCATCTTTGTGAATAAGTATTAGTTCAGATTTCGCTAAACTTGCAAGAATGGCAGAAGCCGGTTCACGAAGAGTGAGGAGGACTGAAGTAACTGAGAATAGAAGTTGAAGTAAAGGAGGTACAATTCCTGCATCTATCAGGAATCTGACATTTTGTATTAAGCTTGAGAGATTGAGTATTGCACCTAAAGATGACATCTTGGCTTCGAGTTTTCCAGATGTGAACATTTTGACTAGGGGCTCAATGCAGCCTAGTTCTCCGAGGATTGATCTCATTTGGTCTGTGAGCTCCATTCTTGAGATTGCTGTTGCCATAATAATCTTGTTCATATGAGAACCTGCACATGTGTGAACCAAAATTCATTCACATATTAGGAATGTGAGTGTAGTTTTTGGCATTCTAATTTTTAAGTCATGAACAGATGAAAGAAATAGTTGGTCTGTAGATCTTATGTTCAGCACTAACATTGACATTCTACAAACAACTCAGTAATCTTTTTTACAATAAGTTTCAGATACGCAGGGTCCTCGGCTTTATTGACTTGAGAAGGGCAATTCTTGTTGTATCTTAAACAAACAAATAAATAAATAAAGACATCTGATTAAAATTTAAATTGAGTAATTTAAACTGTCCTTCAAGCAAGAACACTGTTCAAAGTGGCTAATTTAGAAACTCATTGTGCATTCAGAATCTCTGAACATAAGGCAAATAAATAAACAACCAAATATCAGAATTATGTCAATATTATTAAGGAAACCTATATGACAGTGAAATTCATAGAAGTTTTTTTTTTGCTATCTTTTCTTAACAAGGGAAAGATAAAACATTATGAGTTACATTAGCACAACATAACTGTGACAGAAACATCAAAATCCAAAATATAACTTGAAGGTTTTCTTAGATTACCTTCCTTCAGGTATTGAACCAATGGTATAAAGTAACCAGCCTCCGCCATTAGTAGTACATTCTGCGTGTTGCTAGACAAAGCCATCAGTATCATCCCTGCATCATGGGAAGCTCGACAGTCATCTCCGTTAAAAAGAGTGACGAGCATCACAATGCATCCTTGCACTCTTCCAATCCTTTGTCGAACCTTTTGAGTGACTGATAAATCCCTAAGCAGCCCTACTGCTTCCCTACTCTCTTCAATATCCCGTGTCAGTGAGCGAACAATTGTAGACAAAGTCTCAATACCTGCCATCTTCTCCTATACAACAATGCAAAATACACAACACAAATTTAGGGAGAGATACATTGAAGTGATCAAGCCTGAATCGGGTAAATTTCACAAAACTCCCTGAAGTTTGGCGGGTTTGGTGAAATTTACCCTTCTGAATTTTTACCATCTTAAATTCAAAATGCTACCTTGTTCTCATCATTTTGACAAGCAAGGCTCCTCAATAGCAAGATGATCTTCAACCTTTCACCATTCTTACCACACCCTAGACGATTCAACAGAACCGAAATCACCCTCCCGTTCTCCTCCTCGTCCACCAATCCTTTCCTAATCAAAACCCCGAGCTCCAAATATGCCATCATGGTATCAACCTCTTCCCCTCCTCTCTTCACTCTCACCATCAAATCCTCAATATCACGAACCACACCATCATCCTCTGCAATCTCCATCTCCTCCTCAAACCTTGTCGCCATCATTTCCTTCTGAAGCATCCCCATCCCCTCTCTAATCTCACACGGTGCATCAATCCAAGCCATGAGCAATAGCCCAAGGCACCTCCCGAGATCATGAACACAATTCTCCATCGATTTGGCAGATATAGGGGGCCCATTGCAGTTCTTGATTAGAACTTGTGTGCGCCTGAGCTGCGAGTGGAGAGACTCGACAGCCCTCTTGATTGAGACTATGTCAGGATCGGCGTTTTGGTGCAATTCTTGAATGATCGGCTTCATCCGTTCGATGAAGGAGGCAAAGGGTGGGAGGGCAAGATTCAAGGTCTCGGAGAAGGAAGAGGATGAAGAGACTGAGAGAGTTTCGTCGATGGAGGAGATTATGCCCGAGAGGAGATACGGCAAGGACTCGGGCATGGTTGGAGATTAGTTCAGATCGAAAAAGGAGGAGATTTTGAGAGAAATTAATAGAAAGAGAGGACGGAGGACGGCAATGGAGTCAATTAAAGACTTGAAGAATGCATTGGAAAAAGAGAGGAGAAACGGTCAAATGGGAGAGTTGAGGTGAAGAGAACAAAGAGTGGGAGTGAAAGTGAGAGGAATAACGCGGGAATGGTCAAGTTTGTAATTTAGTTAGTGTTTTTTTTGGTAAGTGGGATATAATTAAGGGGACAGTGATGGAAGAGTTGGTTGTTTGTACATCGATGGGATGATGGTAATGTTTGGGGTCGATTCTGTTGGAGAGAGGGATAGGCTGCCGTTTCTCCGTGTTCTCTGATGAAGCCATTACTTTATTTAAGATTGTAATCTTGATCTCTTACGCATTTATTTAAGGGTTAATTGCGGATCTATAGTTCTATTTCTGTGTATAGACCCTCAGAATGAATTTTTTTGACTCTTCAGAAAAGTTCATTCAGGGGTTCCATCTGCAACATTAGAACTATAGCGGATCCATCTGCAATTAGGCTGTCGTACCGAGGGGTCTATCCATAAATTAACCCTTTATTTTAATCTTGATCAGTCTAATTTGGCCTCAGGGCTAGCTAAGCTTGTTGCATCCAATACAGGGCATCTTACCTTGTAAGTCAAGCCAATTTATTAACTTTAGAAGTGGACTTCCAGTGCTCATTTCCATATCTATGCGTTTGCTCCTTAATTTTCCCCAGTTCATTGACCCAGCCTTCATTCTCTACCCAAATTCCCTCTCTCAAACGTCACCTTCTATTTGCATTTAATTCAAGTTTCAACCCCAATCACATCACATCTCCTATCATTCAACAAGGATTCAAACCAAAAAAATCACTGCAATACTGAACATGTTAACACATCAACACCAGAATTACCTACTAAAATCTTTGAAGAGGAAGTTACATCGGCATAACAGATAACTTCACAGGAACACGAGTTTGGTCTTCAGAGGGCACTTGTATATGTACAAAGTTTGAAGAGAAAACAGTAGCTACATTATCTAATTAATCCTAGAAGGTATTGTAGGGATGGTGTTCTGAAGATAGGCAGCANGCCGCTCCACTCCCAAGTTTAACAGGGCAACCTACATCCTTCAGTATCATCTCCACCCCACTTAGACAACCCAATAGTTGCAGCTGCACAACATAAAAATATTTAAGGTCAGATAACTCGATTTTATAAAATGTTGTTATGTCCTACTCTCCTTCATTTTTATTCCATGTGCTTCAGATGTTCATTTTGACCCCAAAAAATTTAGCACTTATTTGTTGGCCGAGGTTGTTTTATTAATGAACCAAATTAATGATTCTTCGACACCAGTCGTATGTGGTTGTCTCGCATGTATGCTTTTAGCGCATAACCTAATAGCTTAAGCTTATTGGCGAAAGTTGTTACGTAACATGGTACTCGAGCTAAAACTTATTACAGTTAACTTGAAGTTCTACTGTAAATCCTTTGGTCAAAATCATTCAACATATCCAAAGAAGCTTCATGTTGATGACACGGCCGTTGTATGAGCTTGTTTCGTTTCAATCAAACACGCCCTTGATACTTCTGAGATCGGAAAAGTTGCTGAGAGAAATGCGTTTTAGCAGGACTAATCTCTAAGACGGCCTTTTACATAATAGTGAAAGTACGTCTATTGAGCTGAGGATTCAATACAGCATCTCACTCATTGAAGTAATTGCACAAATTAAGCAAGATAGTGGAGATCCAACAGAGATACTTGCTCTGACACTATTGAGTATTTAGATGGTACAAAAAGTTATTAAAATGATCTATATGAGATATGCAACAACTTGAGACGTAGACAACTCAACTAAAAATTCATCTTTCCTATCTGGGGAGAGGCTGAGGGTTTATCCAATTTATAAATTACAAAAAAAAAATGTCAATTAATAAATTATACTCCCAGTTATACTTTTGCACAACCAGTTTGGTATCAATTTCAACTATGGGCATGTGCATATCTATCTGTGTGTTTGTGTGTCTATGAGTGCACATATATGGATATAATCGATGCACTCAAGAGGACAAACCATACCTCATTCAAGTTTATAAATTAGAGAAAACCCATGAACTTTCAAAACTACCATGAACGATTAAATATTTTCATAAATGGTGTCAACACGAATATTAAAAGGTCTAAACTACCCTTGAAAATAGGAGAGAGGAAAAGGGTAATATAGTAGACATATTAAGTACAGTTAAGCTTTTTCCAAAACACATCACGTGTAAGGCATATAATTACTTAAACTAACTGTCATCAGTCATGTATTTTAGTGAAAAATGTTCATAGGGGGTTTAATCTAACTTATAAATTTTCGGGTGGTTTCGTGCAAACCCTCAAAAGTTTTGGAAAAGTCTTTTGAAATTGAAAATACCCCGGGCCTAATATAATTTTCAAAACGTAAATGAAGTTTTTGAAGTGGATAGACCTTGTGGCTTTCCCCAAACGGCTATGCCTTGCAATCACATTATCGAGGCCTTCTCCAAATACAATACCCAAGGCTGCTCTATCTAAGCCCATACAGCAGTTGGATTGAAGAAGTGTAGGGCCAGTAAGTTCCCATTTCATAGAACTTCAAGTAGTCATTGCAGTCGAGAAAACCCTTAACTGATTTAGCTTCTTTTCATGCTTCCAAGGCTTTTTGGACTAGCACAAACAATACCCATACCAGTAGGTAAAGAAAGAGCTTTTTGTGAGCCCATTAAACTACAATCAACACCCCAATTCATCCAAACGAGAATCAAGAGCACATATAGATGAGACTCCATCAACAAGTAACAGTGCATGATGGCTATAACTATCTGCATTCCAAATGATATAGAAAGCATGATAATTTCCTTTGCTAATATTAACAAGTACACAAATGAGCTACAAATATGGTACTAGGGGTAAAAACATATTTCCCTCAGATATTAGATAGAACGATTGGACCAACTTAAGAATGTAGTCAAAGGAAATGGTAGATGTTTTATGATAATAAACTTGAGGTGATGAAAAACAAAGTGATGGCACACAAGCAGGTACGGAGGAAGCCTGGAGAGCTTTGCTAATCTTTTTGCAACATAAAAGTTACATTATAAACAAGGAGTTAAGGTATAACTTGGTCCAAGAAAAGGCATACGTGAAGAAGTTAGTTATAGTAGTAACTAGTACGTTATAGGCTATTTAGCATATCCTATGTATACACCCTCAACACTTCTTCAATTATCAAAAGAGAGAAGCTTGTGTAGTATTTCTGAGTTCGAATTATAAGATTATGCTGTAAATCATATGAGTGGAATTACCTTAAACTTTTAATAATAGAAAAATAAAAAAAGAAAAAGAATAAATGAGTCAAATAGTGTGTGTATGTGTGTGTCTCTATATAGATATCATTTCATCGTCGATCCTTTAAGCACATATAAGACTTATTTTAACGCCCCTAGAGAGAATTTCCCAGAAAATCACCTGCCCTGAAATTTTTTCAATTGGAGCACACTTAACTATGGAATTCTTCTCATAAATAACTAGGAACAATTAATTCCTGAGTTCACAAAAATTATTATGTACTAGAAGACCTTCTTCATTAAACTAATCACATCTAGGAAAATGTTAGATAGTGTGGGATGATTCACTTGATCACTAGATGTTTACAAACACTGCACATTCAGAGTATGACATTCTATCATCGTACTAACATATCACCCAGCTAAGTGAGACTCATCTATATGGATTCTAGATGTAGCTTCCACATACTCAAGAGGTGATCCACCACATCTCCACGTAGTACGGCAATTTACTCCATATAACACCTAGTTTTCATGTCAGACTTAGTTCCACACACTTCTCGTATCTCAAATCCTGGGTACGAAGCTTTCTAGGAGTCTATGTAGAACAAGCACTTCCGTTCTGAAGTTGGCATGTGTAGAACACACTGAAATCCATGTTGGATATCAATACTTTCTTGAGCATTCTTTGATACGTGTAGGACACTTCTCAAACATCTCTCAATTATGTAATATGTGTTTCAATTAACAACTTGGTGGACAATTCTTGGATAAATGTTATTTCTTTAACAAAATAACATGTTTGAGAAAGTAAATTACTTCTACTAAAATATTGTTGAATAATACTATGACCACTTCAGATATCTAGCTATTGGATAAAAGTTGAGAAACAAGGTTTTAACTTCTGTAAAATCATAAAACTGTGTTAGATTAGCACTTTAGCATGTACTTGACCATTATATTTTATATTATTGTAAAATATTGTCTAAAAATTTAGCTCCACGGACATGTCTTTGTGTTAACGCATACATGAATTCTCTAATATGAATACATATTCTCATGAGATGTTTCAAGTCCTATTTTGTAAAAATGGCAGTGTCTCAAATCTATATCCATGTCGTACTTGTGTCTCGTGTACATGGCCAGCATACATGCCTGTGCTTCTTAGTCAGGACATTCCCCATCCTAAAAGTCGGAACATGCTTAATACATGGTTCTTTTTCACAGTTCCACTCTCAAAGGTGCTAGCTCAGGTTAATTCTTATGTTCATTTAAATTATTATATACCAGCGAACCTTCTAACATTTGTCCCGTGTTGGACAATTCACATCTATGGGGTATTACCAGGACTATTTGTTCCACTTGCACAAGCTCCAAAAATATAAAAGTATTCCTTGAATTTTGTTGAAAGTTTTCTTCTAATACTTATTAAATCATCATCTAGTGTTATCTATAAACAAAAGTATTTACTTCTTAATAATTTAAACAGGGACATTTTTATGTCCCAAAGTCAAATGTACAAGTTAAATAGCAACACAAAATGTGGCCTCTACTCACAGCTAAGAAAATATTATCACATAAGATTTCTCCATTTCACTTGAAAATCATAAATACATTCTTCTCCCTTCAGAATTACTTCAGTGTAAGCATAGAAGTATTACTTGAAGTAGTAAGGACAGCTGGCTCAACTAAAGCATCAAGATCACACCAAGTTTACCGCATCCAATTATTTGGATCAGTCATGTACTGTAGACATGACGAACTAAGAGTTCCAAAAGTATGAAAGTAGCTTTTCATACAAAAATGCACCGACATGAACTACAAATTGGAGGTGACATTAGGAAAAAATAGCACGTATAGAGCTTACCAAGTAATTTCCTTACAGTTTCCAAGCAATTGGTGACTCCTGTTGCGGTTTCATTATGAACGATGCAAATAGCCTTGATAGTATGAGTCCGATCTTGTGCCCGTTTTGATGCCAAGATGTTGAGATTTGCACCCTGTCCCCAATCACTCCCAATGACATCCACATCAAACTTCAGTCATTGTTGTTGGTCATTCCATAGAAGACTAAATTGGCCGATGAGAAATGATATGATCCTGTCCCCCAGTGAAACTGTTTGTCAATGCGCTTTCCCATGCTCCAGTACCTAGCACAAGATAATACCACTTTCCAGAAGCATTATGCGCAATGCAGGAAGCAAAACATTCAAAGAATAAGATGACGCAAACAAATAGGAAAAAAAAACATAATAGCAAAATAGCCAAAACTAAAAGGTTCTTCGAAAGAAATGTGCATCTCAATGCACTGAATAACTTATAATGATGCATGTATTTTCCCAAATCATTTTCTTGAGGAACCAAACCTGATGTCCTACACATATGATGGCGCACTGCATATTAGTTACTGAACTTAAACTATGCTGGTCAAATGCATCAGGTTATTGGAAATGAAAATCATGACTGTTTTTAAATATGGCCACTAACTATTTTGCATAGGTTTAGAAACAAATGAAATATCAGATTAACAGATATAACCTATTTTAAAAATATATGAGTCTTAAATTACTACCTTTCACGGGAATTATAAAAGGAGTTCAAGATTTTCTTAACATCCCCAAGAAGAGTTTTTGTCAGTGCGGGCACAGCAGGAGAGCGACAGTCCTCATTGTTCCTGTTCATGGCCCTTAATACAGGCTCAGGAATGTTGACAGGCCCCGGAAGAAAGAGATGGTTCCTTCCCGGCCCATAAACATAGTCCGTGTTTTGAATATTGAAATTGGAATATTCTGGGATTTTTTACTTCCTGGTATTGCTGAAAAATAATACTTCCTGGTATTGCTGAAAAACAATCTTTCCCCTGAAAAGAAAAAAAAAAGAATCACCAAGAGACAGGTTTCAACTTTCAACTATCTTTTAGAAGACAGAGAATCTTAACTAAGATCCGGAGTAAGTGAGAAAGTATACTACATCAAGTTAGATATACTAGCTGATTCTTCTCCCTAACCAGAACCAGAGCTTCGTAGTAAATCGACTATCAGCCGCTAAAATGTTCTTACTTGCTAATAAGCGCAAATATGCGGGAAGGTACTTTAGTTACATGCGAATCAAGTGAGAATAAAGTATGACTTTAAGTGATAAAAAAAGAAAGAAAACTACAATGTTACTTACATAAAACCCCGCTGTGCTTCAGGATAGTAGATATTCTTGCCCTTGGTACTACTCTGAACCAAATAGCTAATTCCATGTGACATTCAGAGGAGTTACCTGTTAAACTTCCACATAAAGTGCTACATTTGCAGCAATGATAAATCTATCCATTTCTGACATTATATGTTGTGTCAACATTCACAACGGACCCTTACAAAATGAAGGTTTTTAAACAGTTTGTAGAGAACACTAGTCATCCGTGGATAGTAAAAGATCTAGTAGACCTCAAGAACCAAAAAAATTTAAATAAATGGGAAAAGAAAAGAAAGGAAAATCCACAGCCCAACTTTCTTAACAAAACCTTTTTAACTTCAACCTTCTTAAGCTTATGTGGTAAGAACACTTCTATAGTTGAATACCTTCACATCCAGGGACAGAGGGTATTTTGGAGCCTACTCTGAAGCCAAAGTTTTAGAAACACAGTACAAAGCAAGCTCTGAAGGTTAGTACTTGTCACGGTAGCATCTGCATAAAGATTTGTCCAAATAAACGACTGAAGACAAGTTTAGAGTCATACTCTTCTTATGTGTTGTTTGTTAATGAGTAATGACTTAAGAAAATTCCGTTTAGTAAAAGAGTGGAATGACTTATGAGGAACTCTGATTAAGTTAATCTTTTGCAAGTTTTAAGTGTCTGAATAAGGTGTTTCAGAAGAAGAAAAAAATGCAAGAATTCAGCAAGATTGAAAGGTTCAATAGTTTAACCTACACTTGTTTTAGTGAAACACAAATCTTATATCCTTGTCAATGTATGCAAATTTTCAAGAACATATATTTTTTATGAAGTATTTTTCATGTCTTATAGCATGCATTTTTCATTTGTCATCACTATTTATAACTATCATACGGGATGAGTTAGATAAAGGATATATGTATTTTGATTAAAAAAATAAATCAGCAATACTAATTTCAGTATCACACATAATAGTCAACAATATGCAAGCATCTGATTTTTTTTTGAATATAATGACAAAGAATGCAAGAGAGAGGTAGTGTTTGCCGGAAAAGATTTTTCAGGTTTTACAATCCAATGAATTTCTTTCCAATGTTTTTCGTAAACCCGATTCCCTCATTTGAGTAAAAAACAGTTATCTCTTACTCCACCTATATAAATGGATTAGTAAACCTTCTTTTAACCCAAATTAATTATAAAATATTTTTACTCGGGTTATATTAGTGTGGTTTTTTTTTTCTAGAAACCACTTTTAAAATAGATCATTCTATAAAAATCATCTTTCAATTACAATTAATACATAAACCACCTTTACATAGCTTTTTGTTGCAATCAAACACATGCGCCCACCTTTTAGTTAAATTTTTTCAATAATTGACCACACCTAACCTCCATTAAGAATCATCTCTCTAATATACTTGGTATTTAACAACTAATTATTACAACAAAACCAAAAAAATTGACCAAAAAGTGAGCCCAGGTGGTTGATTGTAATAAAAAACCCATTAAAAGTGGTTCATGTATAAATTAAACGAAATATGGTTTCAATAAAATGACTCTATCCTAAAGGTGATTTCTAGAGGGGGGGACCCTATTAATGCTTGCAGTTAAAAGTTGTTTGCTTAATATAATCGAGTTAATACTTTGTACCTAATACTTTAACTCACCACTAAACAAAACCTTATAGTCTACTTAAGTGCACCAACTCTTGCAAGTTTTGTAAATTGAGGAGCTTAATCTTTTGTTCTAATATTCCTCCGGAGGAGGGTCCTCTTTCGCTAGAGACTTGGACATCAGCTTTTCTGCAATAATATTTGCCTTCTGAAATAGAGTAAATTGTAGATGATCCATCTCACCTATAGATGTAGTAGCACTTATCACCCTTCAACTATCCTAATAGAACTCATAAATAGGGTCCATGTCGAGAGGTATGGGTCTATTTGCCCCATTCAAATTTAAATTTCTTATTCGCGGACTTCAAATTTATGTAGGTTCTCCCCATCCAATAAAAAATGACACAACATAGAGAACAATTATGAAGGCTTACCGTTTGAACTTAATAGTACTTTGTTAGTTTTTATGATAAAAATAGAGAAAGTAATTATGTATTGATATGAAAATAATAATGAAAAATATTATGTGTTGAGATCTTTGTGATTATTGTATAAGTAAATTTTTATATTGCCTAGAATTTATAAAATATAAGTTATAAATTTATAGTATAATTGTCCTCCGAATTGAGGGGTGATAAGTGCTAATCAACAAACAGACAAATGGAGGATTATCTGCAATTTACTCTCAAAAGTATGCAAAGTGGCTCGGATACCATCTTAAAACTCTCATCACTATACTTTAATGAACACCATTATAGCCATTTTAGTGATGAAAAATAATCTCCAATCAATGGCAAACAAGTGTCCTACATTATACGTAATCGAGTCAGCGCTTAAAGATAACCAAAGGCCCAATTCGGTCTGCTCGACACGTCGATATCTTGTGAGGATGACTAGAAAGGCGTTACTTGTCGACATCTGGTTAAGTCGACTACTTAATCATCCCACTCGACCGACTAATTGGCTAACATCTTGCGAATGCGACTGAAAAGGCGGTACTTCTCGACCACCGGACGAGTAGAAAGACGACGAAATGTCTCGAGCCTCGAGCCCCCTCCCGCGCATTGTCGACCAATCACCTCGTAATAAATGCCACTAAATGCATTATGGGCGTCATCATTCCTCTGCAACTAATAGTCTTTATGACACATCAGACCATATCGGCACTGCACACCCCCAATCACTTCGCATTAAATATCGAAGTGACATCTCCTCCAATTGACGGCCAAAACCTATAAAGCAAAGGCTGACGTGACCGTCATCCCATACTCAACCGAAGTTACCATTCTACCATTCTACCATTCTACAACCACTATAAATAGCAAACCTATTTTTAACAAGAGGGTAAGATCTTTTTCTCCACCCACTGTGCTTAAGAACTTCTATAGTCCAGTTACTTCCCCACTCAAGTTTATTACTGACTTGATCGTCAGAGGAACAGCTAGGAAACCCAACCCCACCCTATTACGATTTGTTAATTGTGCAGGGAAGAACAGCCTACTCCAGAATCAGACATTCGGAGGGTTAGAGAACCTTCGTCAACTTAATCACTTCTTCTTTCACTGTTTGATATCAGCCATCAACAAACACCATATAACCAATTTCGACCCAAATGACT
The DNA here is from genome assembly GCF_001876935.1 of Asparagus officinalis. NCBI lineage: Eukaryota > Viridiplantae > Streptophyta > Magnoliopsida > Asparagales > Asparagaceae > Asparagus > Asparagus officinalis. Next base: position 53,319,492 of record NC_033800.1, read on the forward strand.
AAATCCCAAAATTTTGGCCCCCAATAGCATGTAACAATCAAGTCATTCTCCAACCATGTTTCTAATGTGGGACTAAAAATTGCATAACCAAATGAATATAGTCAACCACATTTCTACAAACAACAACATGTAGGAAGAATCAACCTATAAACTAGAGAAGAGGCACTCACCTTTCAAGATGAGCTTCAATGGATTTTGGTGCTCATATCTGATTTGGGTCTGAAAATGGAGGGCGTGTGTCCCAAGTGGGGTGGAGAGAGAGGACGAGGATGTGGGTCCCATGAAGGGCTTACGTTGCTGACAAGATCTCACCGAGAGACAAGAAATTGTGAGGAGAAGGAAGCAGAACGAGAGAGAGCCAGAAGAAGAAAAAAACAAAAAAGAAAGAACAAATGGAAAATCTGAGCTTCTCTTGTTTTGTTGTTTATCGAAATTGACAAACAAGGGTTAGAGAGTGGAGCAGGTGTTTGAGGATGGAGTGGACAAATTTTCAAAAGAGACCCATTTGTGAACTTAATCTCAAAAAACGACCTCATTCAAACAAAATTGTAAAAACCGACCTGGTTTCAGCCCCAGCGCTGAAACCAGGTCGGTTTTTGAAAAAAAATTCTGAAACTGCACGGGAGTTGAACTCCCGTGAAGTTTAGTAGATCTGCTAAACTTCACGGGAGGTCGTTTTTTGGGAATAAAAGTCTAAATGGGTCTCTTTTGAAAATTTGTACAGGATGGAGTAGGGCATACTTGGGGAAGTTAAAGGAAAATATTTTTTTAACTTATTCGTACTTCCGTTTTTCAAAATATCAGCAACTTTTCATGTTTTTCCCTTTTATGTTTAAAAAAGGATTAACTGCAGATACACCCAGCCTCTCGTAGATAAATTATCAAAACACCTACAAACAACAGAGCGATATATACCATTTACGGTTCATTCGGTAAGAGTTAGTTTAGAAACATTAGCTATATTATTTATTATTTATGTTGCAAATCGCCCCCTTTGACGCTTGTAAAGATTGCTCTTTTATTATTTGTACAATCAATACCTATAAGAGAATAGTTGACCTCTCTAAGCATGCTGAAATATCAACAACAGAAGAAGTATCAACAACAGAAGAAGTAAAAAAACTCTCAACACGCATACATCGCATTTCACAAGATTGGTACAAATAATAGAGAGAGACACAAATGATGCTAATAAAAAAAGTTTAGAGATAATAAGTGGTAAATTAATCCTCTATAATGTTGTTCTCCGTTTACTATTTAGGAAACTTAGGCCTTATCCTGTACTTGAACATAAAACTTTGCGAGACACAAACGATGCTTCAGACACTCATTTCACTTTCAACCCACTCCTCATGACTCTTTGATCACAGTTTCATATCAAGTAAAAAAAAAAAAAACTATAAACACTCGATGACATAGTTATGATAACCCTGGTCTAGTACTAAAGTAATATGATGCTGCATGTAGCCTTTATGAACTTGTACGCGTACACAAATTAAGCGTGCACCAACCAAGAAAAACAAATGGAGGCTGCTGACCCCTTATATATGTTTTATTACATCACTACAAGAACACAGACAAACTAGTACGCATATTAGCCCTCTTCATCATGTCTCCAATTAACAAACTTCCCTGATGATCTTGATGCCTCTCATTCACAGCACATCTCACATAAGCAACAGCAGCATAGAGCAGCCAGACTGCAAAGAGGGAGGGGAAAAAAAATTGAACCTCGTCAATACGCATTTCACTTATAATAGTTTTTGTTAGTTGTATTGATTGGGAGGAGGAGGAGGAGGAGGAGAAATTAATTAATTACCATCCCTCAAGAAAGCTCTTGTCATCCTTCTTCTTGGTCCTTGGGCAGCACGGCTGCTTCTTTGGCGTCGTCCCAGTTGGATATCCTTTTTTTCATACGGGGAAAATTTTTATCAGATTCTGATATATTTTTCTATGTAGGCAAGTTCTTCATAGTACTGATGAACCATAAGCGGATCGAAAAGACGGAGAGTGATTTAAAATTTCTATGTAGACAAGTTCTCATATGATAATAAGTAAATATCCTAATAACATCGGTCAATACCCGTGATATTGTTTGGTCATCCTCTGTAAGTATATGATTTCTCCTATAATAATAATGTGTAAATATCCTAATAAAACTCGTAACAGTAGTTTCATCAATAAAATCACTAGAAAATACTATGGATGTGACAACCCGTATGATCTTTCCATGTTGCCTTATAGTTATAGATGCCGCTACGAGTATTGACTATATATGAAAATTAATCAACCGTACGTAAATTTAACAATAAAATCTCTATAAATTACCTGGAGGAGGCTGCCGGCCGCCATGTTTCTCTCTGTTATCCTTTGAGCTATCCATCTTACGACTCTGAGCGCCGATAAACAAACTTAAGGAAGAGCTAGTAAGTAACAAGAGAGATATTGGCTACTACATTAAAATGACTCAATTCGTGTAGCGTATTGGTGCCTATATATACATCTCTAACGATGCCTTGACAATGTGAGCACCGAAAGCGTATACATCGTGGGTTCTTTTCTCGTGTCGTCGCCGTCTTTGATTAGAACCGAAAGTTTGGTCTCGAAGCCACCATATCTCTTTTGACGTGGAAAAAAAAGTTGAAAAGGTTCATTTTCGTCCGATGGCTGCTTTGAATTAATCCTAGTGCCACACCACTGTCTTCTTTCTTTATGAGTCAGATTAAGGATCAGATTCTTTTAGATAGATATAAAAAAGAAAAGATACCGATGTCTTGTTTCGTTTTTTGACGAGATAATAAACATCATGATAGTATCATTAATTAGACTGGTGCCTCTCAATTCATTTGACGCTTTGGTACATCTTTTTGAGAGGATGGTATGCTAAAGGAAAGTTAATGTTTGGCGCAAAATGGTATTTTGGCAACTGGAGAAAAATTATGGTGTGGATGTTGATATCCAAACCAATTGGCTCTCAATTTTGTGATGCAACTCTCTGGAATAGAATGAGTGACCTTGATAACCATTTATTCACTGGGATATCGTGTCCTTTTTCTCATACACAACTTTATGTATATGCCTCTAAATTTTACATAAACAAAACAGATACTATCGTCATAGTTGAAAGTATGGAGTAATCTCAGGTTATTGTATTAATGTTATATCAAAGAGATGTACGAATAAGCAGACGTAAAGATTTATGTTGGTAACCCTCTTGAATTTTGAGAACGGGCTAATAAAACAAGGTCAAGGCTACAACAAGCAATTTCTTCGAATTCCAATAACTTCCACAAAAATAAAAAGAGTGCATACGAGCTCCAAGAAGGTTTTAAAGAATTAGATGGATGCTGGCATCTGAGAGAAGCCAGGGATACACAAACATATGAAGCTGAGGTTAGGGTAGGATGACGATAACATTTGAAACTTCAATGTTGGCCTTCTTGTTTTGATGATGTTTAACAAACAATTTATCACTAATGTTGTTTGTCTAATATTTGTGTTTTCTTATTTATTATAGACAAACAACGTGGTTGGAGGATGGATGGATTGCGCCATAACGATCATATCAAATGGAGGTTGGCGGAATTGTGGAGTGAAGCAACGTACAATTCAAGTTAAAGATCAAGTTCAAGCTTCATCCACATGTGTACCAAGTTGAGCTACAATGAAGATCAAGATCAAGCTTGGGTAATCTAGTTTAGATTTTATATTATGTGTGTTAAGTACGTTAAGCTCAATATCTATACACACATATTTATTGGTTTCTTCGTATATATATATAGTTATATATATATACATAAGTTTTTGGTTTCTATGCATATATATAGTTATATATATACATACATGTGTTTTGGTTTTTATGATATTACATATTTCATACTCTATTGTGTTTTAGTACTTATTGCATAGAATATGTAATTTTGTGAAAATATTGTCTTATTAGTTTATAGACTTCAATATCAGTTTATACATGTTTTACTAAGTCTATAAAAACATTTCACAAAGTTTTAAAAGTTGGTTTATGTCAAAACATCAAAATTCAAGTATCTCATATTTTCATGTTTTGGACTATTTTGCAAAATGATAATTTTCGGTCGACCGATCCGGTCGACCGCTCATATGTTTAGTCGGCAGTAGGCAGCAGAGAGTTTGTCGGTCGATAGCACCGGTCGACCGAGATCTCGCATCGGTCGACCGCCAGAATTTCCGGTCGACCGCCGCTCCGCCAATATGACCGTTGCTTTCTCAACGGCTATTTTCTGAGCCGATTTTTTTTCTGGACTTTTTGGACTTTTACTTAGGGGTTTTGGCTGAGATTTTGAGTGGGTATAAATACTCCATTGCTATTCTCTTTCAAGTTAGCTAAGAAGTTTTTAAACAAGGTTTTAAACAAGGGTTTAAGCTTGTTTAGTTTTGGTTTAAGTTTGTTTTGGGTTTGCTGTTACAAAGAGGTGTTTACATCAACTATTAAAGAGTTCATCTTCAACATCTCATCATCCTCTCTTTGTGTTTATAAAGAAGTTTTCCTAAACTCAACTCTAGCTTTTATTTATAATTATTTGTTAATTATCATTTCTATTAAAGCTAGTTTTATATTGAGTTTAGATTTGATTTTATATTACTCATTGTTACACACACCCACATTGAGCTTTTAGTATTTGAGACGGGGTCGAATCCAAGAGGAGTGGCGTCGGTTGACGTGCCTAGGGAGAGGTTGTATCCGAGCACTTGAGGAGGAGGACACGGGCTAGGACCAACACTTAGTGTGTGAGGTGTGATTACATAGTGATTGTATTGTGAGGTGTAAACGTTGTTCGGGTGAACGTAGAAAACCCGGTTGTGATAGTGGATTTCTCCCCGGGAGTGGGGAGCGGAGACGTAGGACGGAAGGTCCGAACTCCGTGATCATATCTTGTGTTTGAGTGTGCTTTGGCGTTTATTTATACTTGTGTTTATATTTCTTGTCGTCATTGTCATTAGCTCATTATTTATATGATCCACTATCTAGCTTATATAGTTTACCCCTTGTGTTAGTTTATATATCCTTGCATATATATATTCATCATATAGGATGTATCTCATTGTTCATATTGCTTATCCTAGCTTACATAGTTATTATACTTCATACTTGCTAGGATAACCTGTTAATTTTTTTTATTGGCATATAATCGGATTAGATTAGCATAAGACCCTAATCACCCCCCCCCCCTCTAGGGTCTAACAGTATCAGAGCTTGGTGCTCTTTGATTTAAGGTCTAATCGCCTTGAGTTAAAGATCCAAGTTAGCTTATTGTGCTAATCTAATTTTGAGCTTTATTTGTATCTTGCTTGCCTTTTATATTATGGATATGCATGGTTTAGGTTATGCCATCAATATTGCTCCTAGATTAGATAATTTTCCCTATACCCAATGGTGTGTTAGATTTAAACTTTTTGTTCAATCTAAACACTTTGATTTATGGGAAATTATAGATGATACTTATATTGTGCCTACTATGGAGAAATCCAAGTGGAATAAAAATGATCATCGTATGTTTACAATGAACAATATTTTGTTAGAATATTTACTAAATGCTTTTGATTCATCTATGCCTAACAAATTTGTTCAATTTGATAGTGCTTACAAACTTTGAAAATTTATAGAAGCACATCAAGGAGACTTGGAGGTGATCCAACAAGCTTTGGAGGATCCGACTTCAAGTTCATACGGAGCATCATGCACACGGCCACTAGGCGATAGCCCTAGTGAGGTTTGCGAGTTCGAAACCATTAATGATTTACCTAATGATGAACTTGCTTGTGCTAGTGAAAAATTGTTGCATGCCTTTAACAAATTGCATAAAGATTTTAATGATTTAAAAAGCAAGCATGATGTTTTAAAATCCGATCATGAGAAGCTAGTGTCCAAATTTGATGTCATTGAAAATGAAAATACTATGCTTAAAGAAAGCAATGACTTATTAAATTTGGAAAATGGAAATTTGATCTCATCTATTGCTAACCTATCTCATGCTAAGATTGATGTCATGTTGGAAGTAGAGAACATAAAGAATGATACAACTTCTTTTATAAATGACTATTTATGTTCTACTTCTAAAAATGCATATGTGCCTTAAAATGAAGATTTGAATCTTATGAAAAATAGTATTTCATCTTTAGATTCAACTTTGAGAACATGCATTAATAATCATAAGAAGCTTATGGATATGTGTGCTAAGTCAAAATCATCCACTCATTATGCACACATATATAGCAAATATGTTTACAATGAATAATATTTTGTTAGAATATTTGTTAAATACTTTTAATTCATCTATGTCTAACAAGTTTGTTCATTTTGATAGTGCTTACAAACTTTGGAAATTTATAGAAGCACATCAAGGGGACTTGGAGGCGATCCAACAAGCTTTGGAGGATCCGACTTCAAGTTCATTGTGGTCGTTTTGGCCATTTGGCAAAATTTTGCTATGATTTGAAAAAGACTTCACTTTTGCCAAATGATTTTAAAAGACCACAAAAGTTTAAATGTGATGTTTGTGGTAGATATGGCCACTTAGGAAAGTTTTGTTTTGATAATGTTTCACATTTGTAAAATAATCTTAAAAGATCATCTATGGTTGTAAATGTTTCCCGTGCACGAGCAAATGATCCACAAAAACAAATGGATCTCTTTCATTGCAATTGGAAGGGTCATTTGAGCGATTATTGCTTTGACCGTGTTAGTGCACCACATGTGCCTAAGAGGGTTCATAGAGCGATTATTGCTTTGACCGTGTTAGTGCACCACATGTGCCTAAGAGGGTTCATAACCCAAGGGCTTTGAGCTTTAATGATAGGGGTCATGTCCCGTGCACCACATGTGCCTAAGAGGGTTCATAACCCAAGGGCTTTGAGCTTTAATGATAGGGGTCATGTCCCCAAATCTTTTGGTACTAAGAGTTCTTGGGTACCAAATAAATTTGATTTTAAACCAAGAATTTTAGTATTTTTATTTTTTCTTTGTCTTGGTTTTGAAAATTATGCTTTAAAATCTTTTTATATGAAAACAATTTATAATTGATAAAATCTTTTGTTTTCATGATTATTTGTTTTGTTTTGATGAGAGGTTTGTACTTATATAACCCTCCGGATTTATTGAGTGTTTATTCCCAAATCATGTTTACCGGATGCTAAAATGTTCATATGGGTTGATACTAGCTCAAGAGCAAGATAGAGTTGCCTCTCTTGATTTTTGAAAATCAATGATGATTTGGTTTTATGATTTAAACTTTGATTTATGATTTCAATTGGTTGATTTGTTTTCATTTGAAAACTTTTTACATGATTCTCATGTTTCTCTTCTTTTGATTTCATAAATCTATTTTATACATTGGCTTTTATGATATGAGACAATATGTTCATCTTGATATATTTATATATGTTCTCATTATCTCTTGAATGTGAGTGATTTTTGGCATATTATTTATGCTTGCTCACATGTTTGCTATGATCTTTTATTGCTTATATTTCATATGGCTTTTTGATAGGGGGAGCTATTCCCTATATTTGCTTTGTACTCACCAATGCTTATTGATAGGGGGAGCTTTCGCTCTCTTCATACATTTGTCCCCTTTTTGATGTTGTCAAAGGGGAAGAAATATTGTGAGTATATTCTTTCTTGTTTATATGCATGTGAATTATAAATTATATATTCATTTACTTCATGCATATACTTCTTTTTGTAAATTGTTTGTCATCATCAAAAAGGGGGAGATTGTTGGCCTTCTTGTTTTGATGATGTTTAACAAACAATTTACCACTAATGTTGTTTGTCTAGTATTTGTGTTTTCTTATTTATTATAGACAAACAACGTGGTTGGAGGATGGATGGATTGCGCCATAACGATCATATCAAATGGAGGTTAGCGGAATTGTGGAGTGAAGCAACGTACAATTCAAGTTAAAGATCAAGTTCAAGCTTCATCCGCATGTGTACCAAGTCGAGCTTAATGAAGATCAAGATCTAGCTTGGGTAATTTAGTTTAGGATTTATATTATGTGTGTTAAGTACGTTAAGCTCAATATCTATACACACACATTTATTGGTTTCTTCGTATATATATATATAGTTATATATATATACATAAGTTTTGGTTTCTATGCATATATATAGTTATATATATACATACATATGTTTTGAGTTTTTATGGTTATATATATGAAATTCTATATTTCATATTTTCTATTATGTTTTTGAAAACATTGCATAGAATATGCAATTTTGTGAAAATATTGTTTTCTTAGTTTTTGGACTTAACAATAATCATATACATATTTTATTAAGTCTACAAAATCATTGTACAAAGTTTCAAAACATGGTTTAGCCTAAATGTCAAAATTCATATGTTTACATTTTCGTGTTTTGGACTATTTTGCAAAATAATGATATTTTTCATTTGGGAAGTCCTTTTGGAAACCAGTCATTGTAGCATGTTTATTATCATGTCTAGCAATCATTCTCCAAAGTTTTACATTTTTTAGAATTTATTTGATATTTTTAAACAGTGTTTTAAAATCAGAAAAACAGTTTTTCATGTATCAGTTTTCGCGTCGACCGATCGGTCGACCGCTCATATGTTCAGCCGGCAGTAGGCAGCAGAGAGTTTGTCGGTTGACGCACGTGGGACTCGACCGAGTGATCTCGCATCGCGCACGGCCAGAATTTCCGGTCGACCGCCGCTCCGCCATTGACCGCTTGCTTTCTCAACGGGCTATTTTCTAAGCCGATTTTTTTTCTGGACTCTTTTGACTTTTACTTAGGCGGTTTTGACTGAGATTTAGAGTGGGTATAAATACCCTATTGCTGCTCTCTTTCAAGTTAATAAAAGAAGTTTTTAAACAAGGTTTTAAACAAGGGTTTAAGCTTGTTTAGTTTTGGTTTAAGTTTGTTTTGGGTTTGCTGTTACAAAGAGGTGTTTACATCAACTATTAAAGAGTTCATCTTCAACATCTCATCATCCTCTCTTTGTGTTTATAGAGAAGTTTTCCTAAACTCAACTCTAGCTTTTATTTATAATTATTTGTTAATTATCATTTCTATTAAAGCTAGTTTTATATTAAGTTTAGATTTGATTTTATCTCATTGTTACACACACCCACATGAGCTTATTGTATTTGCATACATAGTATATTAGGGTTGTGAGAGTTTGTAACATTGAGTGTGAGCTTTCATTGTGTTCTCATCCATAGTTGAGAACAATCAATTATTGTAATTGTGCTTATCGTGAGATACACTTTGTAATACACTTGTACACCGAGAGAAGTGTGTGGCGAGAGTCGGGGATCGTCCCAAGAGGAGTGGCGTCGGTTGACGAACCTAGGGAAAGGTTGTAACCGAGCACTTGAGGGAGACACGTCTAGTTCAACACTTAGTGGGTGTAGAGTGGGATTACAACAGTGTGTTGTGAAGTTTTCGGTGAACTAGAAAACCGATTGTGAGGAGTGACGTAGTTCGGTGAGCGTTGAAAACCGACACTGTGAGGTGTAAACGTTATTCGGGTGAACGTAGAAAACCCGGTTGTGATTGTGTATTTCTCCCCGGGAGTGGGGAGCGGAGACGTAGGACGGAAGGTCCGAACTCCGTGATCATATCTTGTGTTTGAGTGTGCTTTGGCGTTTATTTATACTTGTGTTTATATTTCTTGTCGTCATTGTCATTAGCTCATTATTTATATAATCCACTATCTAGCTCATATAGTTTACCCCTTGTGTTAGTTTATATATCCTTGCATATATATATTCATCATATAGGATGTATCTCATTGTTCATATTGCTTATCCTAGCTTACATAGTTATTATACTTCATACTTGCTAGGATAACCTATTAATTTTTTTATTGGCATATAATCGGATTAGATTAGCATAAGACCCTAATCACCCCACCTCTAGGGTCTAACATTCAAAAGGCATTCAATTTCAAATGTTCTTTATTTGCTTTAGGGTTGGTTATATGATAACTCATCAATGATATTTCCAGTATCGGCACACATCACCAATAGGCGTGAGGTGTTCCAACGGCCGCCCATTGAATTAGAATGTAAAGTGAGATTCTAAATAACCAGTTCATCCTCTGCGGTAAAGTACCAAGGACTCTAATCTATTCTCCTGCCTAATCTGTCGAAAAAGGCTATCACACTAGGCGATGAGCTCAACATGGATTTACTTAATCAAGTACCCCACTCGGCTTCACGAAACATTATGAGGTCCATCAGCATATGATTCCACAATATCATGAAGCCTGCAAACTCTGAAAAGAAATTGTAGATGCTCACACCGTAACCAATTTTCACCTTTCGAGGCTTCGAACAGATTCAACTGACGGTGATCGTGATAACAAAGAACAATAATTGACATAAAAGTTATCAATACCGAGGGCCCATAAAGAACATAAACCATGCCACTTCCGAGAACACAGGTTTCAGGCTCAAGAGAACATACGATTCCATTAGAACTTGCATGTTTAAAAGATGTTTGATGTCCAAAAGTGTCCACACTATTTCCTCCCCCAAATAATTGGAGTACATTTAGAGAGCCACATTAATCCACCTTAGTCATGTTACAGAACAAAACTATGCTATACATTTTTTTCATAATCGCCATCAAGCTACACCTCTCGCCACCTGCTAAAAAAATGAGGGACAAGGAATTGAGTCGAAAGAAATTATGGAACTAAGAAAAAGGAAATTCTTTATACAACAGTTGAGCTTAAGACTGCATACCTCATAAACCATAAGCAAACAAGTCCTGGTTCCCTAAAGAGTCTAACATAGCCTCCGCAATGATAACTCTGCCAGGAGCTGAAGACATTAATCAGCAGTAGAAATCAATTTGGTCAGACAAATCATGTTCCAGCAAGCAAAACAAGCAGAAAGCACAAACTACAAAAAGAATAATGTTATATAACTGTTCAACTATTCCGTTATGCGTACAATTAGCAACCGTATGGATACAATTTGCAAAGTAAAGGAAGCTTTCTTGGATATCTCCAACAGTATAATTCTCTCAGCTAGTTTATGCACACTAATTCCCCGCCAAAATTTTTGCACTCACTGCAATGTCAGCCTCTTCCAGATGCTTACAAGTTTGAATGGTTGATGATCGTTAAGTCGCGAGAGTTCCACCACACAAGTCACTCTTCTGTAGCCACAATTTCGTTAAGCAGATCCAAAAAAAGGGATCATCAAAACTTTATTTTCCTCGAGAAAAGAATTTTTTTTAACTCGTGAAATTGGTGATGTAGCATTCAATTTGTGAATGCATCAATCTCGCAGTTTTTGGTACAAGGATAACTATCTGAGCTAAGACCAGTGCTTGACCCTATCTAGGAGGGAACCGACCAGGATTTGATATCTTTGGCCTATCATTCCCAAATCGTCTAAGTTCAGGTGGGCCCCAACCGAGGATCCCTGCTGAGTTGTCTGGTTCAGGCAACCGGGTCCCGTTGCCAACTGGTGCCTGTGGATAAGGCAGATGCTTCTGGAATTGGTTACCTGTACCTTGTCTTCTTCGGCGTTTCCATGCTTCTGAAGATTAAAAAGAAAATTCATGAGATCTTTGTTTACTTTGGAAATTGTTGTTGAGAAAGAATAGTATGAAGTGGTATTATTGTTGTCCCTGGGAGTCTCACCTGGGCCAGAACTATTAAAATGGGAAGGACCAACTCCACCTCCACCTTTTTCACCTGGGCCAGAACTATTAAAATGGGAAGGACCAACTCCACCTCCACCTTTTTCCTCTCTGAGTTTTGAATATATCTCATAAAGCCTTTCCCCCGTCAAATTAGAAAATGTTGACACGTAATTCCATAATCTCATTGTCATTCCTATAAAGTACATATAATCAATCAAATGTTAAAAGAAACCACCATCTATGGTTAACATTCCATGTGCCATTAACTTTATTTATGAACAAACAACAAGCTAGAATTGTTGACAATTTACACTTGTAGGTAGTACTTGTCTCATATTTCTCTCTTGCCTAACGAAGTATCACAAGAATGGAAAACTTACTGGACTGTTTAAATTGATTGCATGATGCCTCATGTTGTTGAACTATGTCATCTATCTTTTTCCCAAGTTGCTGCAGATATTTACGAATTCTAGCAAGTACCTGAAAAACGTGCCTATCAAATGAAATCTCTGTGCTAAAACTGTAACTATAAGCAAGGATGAAATAAGAACCTACCTTTTCTTTCGGAAGCTCTAAACTGGTAGTTTGCAACCTTTCTAGTCGTGTCAGTGTCATCTGTTCCTCCTCCATGACATCTGCACACCATTCCATCCACTTTTCTTCCTTGTATTGCTCATAGTTTTCTTGCTCGGATTCGGATATTTCACCTTCCTCTTTGACACGAGGCTCCACACACTGATGTTTCTGAAGGGACTCTTTCTTTATCCGAGAATTCAATTTCACATCTTTTGATCGACCGTTTGATACTGCCAATTTTTCTGCTTCAACATTCACATTTTTACGAGATCCTTTACCTTTCGTGAGTTTGCCATTGACATTTGCAAACTCCTGTACATATACAAAATAATGGATGAAAATTTATTACTGCAGCCACTTGACCAAGAAAATAAGATCATATGTGCTACCCAACCTACGATTCTACACATAATAGTACAAATTACATGGTACACAAGGTACCATACCAGAACCAGAAGAAAATTTATAAGAAAAACCAAGTAGAATATTTCTTGAATATGTCCGTTTTTCACAGGAAGTTCATATGCTTAAGACAATTTAGTACTCACATCGGAAACATCAAATTCCTGATGAACATCAACAAGTTACTATCCATTATAGAGCAACCCCTGCCATGTAACTGAAGTAGTGGTTGTCAATTTGCTTCTCATATTTGATAGCAATATTGTCATTATTATAAGATTGAATGAGCTTCTCAACAAGAATTTGAGAGTATTTGGGAGGGCTTTTTTTTGTCAAAGTAGCTTATAAGCTAGCTTATTCGTATCTACGTGTTTGGTGACATCTCCAATAAGCGAGCTTTTAAGCCACATTTAAAAAAGTTGGGGTTCCCCATCTTTTAAATAACTAACTTGTAAGTTCATCTAAATAAGCTGGGCTTGACCAAGTAAATGACAACTGCAACAGAAATTACCTTCTAGTCTTCTACAAATTGCAACTTCAGCTGCAGTATAATATTCCCAAACTGAACAGTAGCAACCCCAATTCCAAAGATGATCATAAACCCACTCAATAGCTCTTACAAATTGCAACTTCAGTAGCAGTTAAATTTTCCCCAAACAAAACTAGAAGCAATCCCAAATCCAAAAATAATCATAAACCAACTCAATAGCACATCAAAGTATGCTGAGACACAAAGTATGAATAGACTACGAAAAACAAACAAAAAAAATGAAGATGATACACCAGCTTTGCATTAGAATTAACGGTGTGGAAATTTTCATAGAGACTATGCAAGAGAAACAGAACAAAATTCACGCAGAAATATCGAAGAACGCATATTTTGCATAACAATGGAAAGTGTAGGAACAATGAACACTTAGCATTAAAAAAAACTTTTTTTTACCTTCTGCAACAAAGCACTAGCACGATTATCTAAGTTTGGAGCACGAGGCAAGAATGTCTCCCGATCCCCAAGAGTCACAGGGGCAATCTTCCTTGCAAGACCAAGCCTAGGGTCCAATCTTATCTTTTCCCAATTTCCAAATCCATGATAATGTATTCCCAGAAGCAACCTCGCATCGTCAACTGATGATATTTTCAGCAGAAGCATGATAATATATCAGAATATAGAAGAAAGGAAATTAACACAAATGTTTGAGAATAAAATTTAACCTTGATTCCAGCCACAACTCTTAGACCACTGTGGACTCTTATGTTGAGTGGTCAATCTAAACTGGGAAACAGGATCTTCGTAGCGTTTAATGCGTTTTGCTAACATTTGAAGCTCTTCTACACGATTTAGGATTTCATATGCTTTTACAGGTACTCCAAAGAAATCCAACAGAGTTCCCTACAAAAAGGAGGATAACTGAACTCAGATAAATGGAGTCCTATAATCACAGACATCACCTAAATTCTAGCAAACAACTAATAATAAACGACATAATGAAATATATAGCACACCTTGAAATCCATATTTCCCTCTCTAACTGCTTCTCGACAGCCATCAATCAACATATCAAATAGCTCAGTTTGCGCTTCATGAGGAGCAGTTTCAATTACACCACCAACCTCAGCCACTATTAAACTAATCTGGCTCTGGTTCCCAAACCTCTTGACCTATACTCCAAAGCAAGAATGTGAATTAATGCTCATTTCCATTAGAAAGTACGGATGAACTAAACGAAAACATCCAGTCTCCAAAACCATTTTGGTCTTGGCCAAACAAAATTGATAAATTGCTAACCATCAGTAAACGTGGATTTCAATCTGCCATATCATGGTAACTCATCAGTGTTGAATTTTTTATGCAAGCGTAGCCTTGTACATTTTATTAATAATAAAGAATATAAATGAAATTTTGCATCCAGATTAAGGAACCAAATGCAAGATAAATCAAATGCTTTGCGGACAATAACAAGATGTGCATTTCTAAGTAGTTTTCTGAAGTTGTAACATTACGTAAAATGCAAGTACTCCCCCACTTCAATTGTTGCAAAAACTCATGGCAAAACACCATCAATGTAATAACAACAATCAAGATAAGCAACTCGTTGGATTGCCCTTCCAGAATAAGCTGAAACTCTCCCAGATAGATTATGTGGAATCTATGATGGAATGATGCCCAATATCAATTGATATGGGAAAGAAAAATCTGTAACAAGTTAAATTTCTTCATAAAATCTAGCTTAATATTTAGAACCATTCATTTTCTAAACGATGACTTTGCATGGAAATTCAACATGTTCAACAGATCCTTTACTTATAATATTTATATTAACTGCAAAGTACAATGAACATGTACTGAGGTAAACAATACTTACTGCTCGAACAAAATGAGAAGCATCTTTCTTTGTTAAATTTCCAAAGGACCAGCCCCTAACTTGAGCAAATGCCCCCTCAATCATGGGCAACGAGTGGGCCCCAGAATCAGAACCTTTGCCTGAGCGCCTTTGAGCTCTCTCTGGTGCATCTAGACCCCTTCTTTTACGTTTATTACTCGTCTCAGGCTGGCTAGTTTCGGCATAACTTTTAGTATTCCTTGCAGCACGAGGAGCGAGTGCTTCCTGGACCATATGATATAAGAAATATCAGTATCTGGTAGCATATACATACATACATACACATATGTGTGTGTACGTGTTGTCTAGGTATTCTGAAAGTTTATACTCCCAAGGCATATCAAGCTTTTGTTATGCCCATCAGCCAGAGTGCATGACAACAACAAAGCGTTTATCCTCAGTTTTGGGTCAAGGACATGAATCCCACTTTTCCATTGCGTTCTATTGAAGCTGTGTCCTTTACTAGGTTAATCACTACCCTAGGTAGCACAGATAAAGGCGTGTACACGTTAACAAACATGAGACATGGCAAATTTGAAAAATGTGGGACACTCACACAAAAAAAGAAAAAGAAAACAATTTACATTAGATCAAATATAGAATTAAAATACCTATAATATTTGTATGTTTCTTTTTATTATCTATAACAATTAAGAATCAAGTTAAATCAAACTAAGAATAAGCTTTAACAACAAAAGTTTAGTTTTGATCGCATGGAATAATACAATGGGTATTTTTTAAATATTCAAGTAAGGGGTTTCAATTTTGTTGTTCAAATAACTGATCGGTTTTGAACCTAATGTTACCAAAGAAATTAGTTTAGGGTATAAGTAATAGGGAAACCGGGTTTTGCTTAGGACCAGACGTGTCCATGAAGAATCCATGTCCGACACGTATCGGACACGGACACATCATCCAAAATGCCGT
The DNA here is from genome assembly GCF_001876935.1 of Asparagus officinalis. Classification (NCBI taxonomy): domain Eukaryota; kingdom Viridiplantae; phylum Streptophyta; class Magnoliopsida; order Asparagales; family Asparagaceae; genus Asparagus; species Asparagus officinalis. Next base: position 53,335,446 of record NC_033800.1, read on the forward strand.
GTCCAAGTAACCTAGTCACTACCATATCCTTTATATAACTGCTTCTAGCCAAAGTGCATGATGTGCTATCAAATCCACTCTGTCAAGTTTGATACAAATTTCATGGATGTACAAAAAAAAGCACTTTGAGGACGTATTAGCGTGCATGAAGTTTTTGAAGAACTGAAGGCTTTTTTGATTATATAACTAAAAAGACCTTGTGTTCCATGGCTTTGCAGTCTCCAAAATGCATAATGTTTCTCTTGCATGTGCTCTGGTGTATACCATGATAAATGATAAATAGAATAGACTTACCATTAGCGATGGCAGAGTTAGGACCAATAGGTTAGTGGGGCAATAAATTATAAATGTAATATAATATAACATTTATAATCCACCTAAATCAATTAATTAATACATTCTAATATCAAAAGAAAAGACATTCTACACTTGTCATGAACGAGTTTTTATTTTTAGAAATTTTTGTACAATCAACTCATTATCAATCGTCTCATACACTTCTCTCTCAAGTGCTACCTACAATATATAAAACAATAAACAATAAGTTCCGAAACCTGACGTCCTAACACTAAGTTAAAATCATTCGATAATGAGGCCGTGTGAGACATAATAACCTTGATAGATCTTGGTAACTTAAAAAGCCCATCTTTTGTTCATCATAATAGTGAGGAATTATCCATTACTTGTTGTAATCAACAACCAACACTTCCTAAACATGATCATTGTTTTTTGATCTTATGCAAGATTCTGACAATAATTTCGTTCATTATACAACTAAATAACTTATCTTTTCCCTTAGTAGCATAAACTTCAATCTTTTTCACAAAAAAAGGCATCGTCCTCTTCTAGTCACAACCTCCTTTTTCTTTTTCGATTTTTCTCTTGAAACAAAACAATCCAGTTGACTACAATGGAAGAGCAATTTGATTAGAGATAACTAGGATGAGAACTAGTTTTTTTTTTTTTTTCTCTTGACCGAATGAGAGCTAGGTTTAACTAATGAGTATTTGTATTTAACAAAACGGGTTATATCAAAACCTAACAGCAATTAATTAAAACATCAATTATATTTAATAATATGGACCTCTATTTAAAATACATGTCATAAAAAAGTGTAAATTATTTAAACCTATGAGTTGCCTACAATGAAATTAAATATAAAGCAACTATAAAATAGTCATGTGTGAAACATCAAGTAGGGGCAAACATTAAGCTAGATCTCTACAATAAACTAAATACTTACATAGGGTATATTGCAAATTAAATTTTCAGTGGGTGGGATTTGCCCCCACTAGTGTGTATGTGTGACCGCCACTGACCATTGGGATAATCCAGGAGCGGAGCTAAGTACCATGTTCGTCCCTCCCCCACCACCCACCCGCAAAAAAAAGGAAAAAGAAACCGAAGAAAACTGATTGAGTTGAGTAGGGTTTTATGTATATAGAGATTTGTAGGTTAGCTTAAGTTGGTTTAAATGAATGTATTTTCTAAATTATTATAGTTGGATTTATTTGTGGGTTTGTCAATTATGGCTATGTTTTACAAAGTCATTATCCAAGTAAATAAGTTATAAAATCTATCTAATAATGTTTTTGTTGACATTCAAATAATCATATTTTTATGTCATACAATAGCAACTCATGGGAAAACTTAGAACTATAGAAACTTTCTTCAAGAAAATTGATGACAATCATGTAGAACAAAATCATTTCCCACAATGAAAAGTTTGAAAACAAGGATTGCAATAAGATGGTTGATCGTTTTCTTGCGAACAACTTGGTTGTTTAAATTGAAAAGGAACTTGATGAAAATTTTACCACCAACATTATCAAAGAGAAATTTGATTTCATGAAGTGTCGCAAAGCACATCTTCTATAAGAAGTCTACTTTTTTTCTTTTTTTTAATGCCCATATGACTTTTAATATTTGGATTATATCATGAATATATTTGAATGAAAAAACATACAAACTTGGTTTGACATTATCGTCATTTTTTAAAGAAATAAACAAGAGAGCCATTATGTATCTTGGTCAACACTGTAAAAGGCAATCTAGATGCCTGCCTAGGCCTAAGCAATACCTAGGTCGCCTGCCAAGGTCTTAAAGCGCTTACACAGACTGCACCGCCTATGTTTTAGTCGTGATTTCTCCTGTTGCCACTTCCACGTTCCCTCACCTCCTCCGGCATCCTCCATCCTCCACCAACTACAAACACTTCCTCCAAATCCTCCAGCTTTTAGCAAAACTTTCTCCACCACCACTTAAAAAAAAAAAAAAAAGAAAACCACATAGCCCCACCTAGGCACTGGTCTGCCACCTGGCACCTAGCGTTATCTAATGCTTTCTATAACAATGATCTTGCCCCACCCCCCAGCCCGAAAAAAAAAAAAATTGGCTCCGCCACGGGGATAATCTGAGCATTATCACAATGCCTCTTATATAGCCCTCTTATATAGAATAGCCAATAACAGTCGATGATATGTAGACCAAAGATTGGATCGTCCATTTTGATAACATATCACATACTTCAGCATGGCCATACCTAAGCATGTTACTCCAATATATAAGTGTGATTTTGTGTGTGCTTGTATATAAATATGCACATTTATCTATCGCTAAGATAATGTGATATGAGCTGAAAGCACACAAAATTTTTGTTTTACAATTCAAACCCACCAATACTGGTCATCCAAATAGATGATTCTCCATTCATCACGATCAACATCCAATAGGTGGTTATGGGTCTATATCATGAGGTAGCTCGATGAACCCGTAAGATATACACCTTGAGAAATGGGTTATCCTAGATGGAATATTTTTGGAATCAGGATATTCCTTTAATTATGTCTATAAGATATCCTATAATCTGGAGACTTCTTATGGACTATTGCTTTGTCCCGAAGATCTTTTTTGGGCTTCTCCTAAGTGGACAACCTTGTAGGATATTTCCCCACTACTTGACTTTGTTTGGTGAGTGACACTCCCCTTTATTTCCCATAGATACAGCAATTCAGACAAATAAAATCAGAACAAGAGCCACCTATAAAACTTGGATAACAATCTGTGAACAGCCTCAATAGGAACAACACCCTATCTGTTGGGAAGACCAATGGCTGTGATGATCAAAGACAACATTATGAGATCTAACAAACTTCTTGGAAAATCAATAATAAAGATTGTTCCAAAAGTGATAATCATATAAATAAAATAAGGTAGGAGTTCCACCTGATAAACGTTCTACTGTCACAAAATACCTGGTTTTGCTCCCAATCCCACTGTTATTCAGTTCTCTTCATTAAGTAGCAAATGGTTCAGAGGCAATTTGATGGTTTGAGTGTAATTTCTGGTTTAAATTTTTTTCTAACGAGGCTCCTTACTAATAAGGCTTAATCAGTGGCACTTCATTGTTCAGCTAAATACGAGGGTCCTGAAGACGTATATAAATGGCACCCAAAAGTGAATTGTGATGATCATGATGATACAGAAAATCTCTTTAAAACTGCGTACATTAGCTTGATCTATAGCTTCTGTCTGTATCAATCGACTCCAGAATGTTCCATCATCTTCAGCACTGCCAAAATTTGCAACCTAGTAGAAAGGAGAGAGTAAGTGGTGAAATTAATATTGAATATGCAAGAATACCTTCCCAAATTTTCTCCAACAAATGTTGGCAAACAAAATATCTTGCCTTGAAAGCACTAAGCAGTTCACTTCCAGGCTCCTCATCCGCCTCTTTGGATTCAATTTTCTCAGCTCTCTCAAGAATTTCATCTATATCCATGCTTTCAAGTCTCTTTTTGCTCTCTTCATCATTCTTGTCCTCCTTGAACAACTCCTCTGCTCCAAATTTCAGTATTGCAGAAAGCTCATTCTGCAATTAGGATAATAATGGATCAAGAAACTGCTGTTACTCAAAACTGAATGCTAAAAGAAATTTTTATAGAAACAAGACATAGCAGCATGTAAATACAGGTAGAGTCTGGATTCCAATTTTCACGGAGAAAGCATTTGGTATGAGTAATACCTGCTAGAATTCTAATAATAAGACAATATCCCAATGATGCATAAAATAAACGGTGTCTCAACATCCAATTTGGACTACACATTAGGTAACAAAGTTACTGCCTAATATACAATTCCCCTTTCTGTTTACCTTGTCAAACATAGAAGTACCCTTTTTCGATTCTTTCTTTTCCAGTCTTCCCTCTGCATTTAGTTTCTGAATCACCAGGTGATCTAGAACCTATAGATGTAAAAGAAGATAAATAAATAAATAAAGATTATTCACATAAATAGAAATGTAACAGCATCTGAAACATCTCAAAATCTTGCATTAAAAATTTTGAAAAATTTGAAAGAATATATCCATACCATTTTTTTCTTTGCACGCTCTAATATATCCTCCTCAACACTTTTACTAGTGACAAACCGATAGATGTTTACAACATCTTGTTGTCCAATCCTGTGAGCTCTACTCATCGCCTGTATTAACACACTCTCTATTACGACACAGAGATACACACATGGAAAAGGAGAGAAATGCAAAAATATACTAATCACTATAAAATTAATCAAAAAGGAATTCTAATCATTACACATTCTCAGACCTGCAAATCATTCTGTGGATTCCAATCTGAGTCGAAAATTATGACAGTATCTGCAGTAGCAAGGTTAATTCCTAGTCCACCTGCACGTGTGGAAAGGAGGAAGCAAAAATCATCACTTCCTGGTGCATTAAAATGCTCCATTGCCTGGTGACGAAGATCAGCCCTTGTACTGCCATCCAATCTCTGAAACTGGAATCCTCTAAGTGATAAATACTCTGCTAGAATATCCAACATCCGCACCATCTGCATGATAGGTAAGGAATATAGTCGTAGTTATAAGAATCACCTTTTTTCAACCCTATGTTTCACTGAAGGGCTATATATGGAGCAAAAAAAGAATGTGGTATATGAAAGGCTAGATTGCACAAAGAGAGGAGAGAGTAGAGAGGTGCAAATATGGCTTAGAGGTCTTAGGAACAAAGGTTTAGAACCTTTACCTTAGATTTCATATAAGCTCCTTGTTTACTAATTAAAAGAAAAATGTACCTCCTAAGAAACGTGTAACTGGCCCATAAAGGTGCACCTCTGATCTTTCAGCGATGAGATATTCCTACGGCCATTTCGAGCCTCCAAGAGCCATAGGTAGCCTCATTTTGACTTGGAAGCTGTAACCCATTTAAAAATCTGGTGGCGTAACATTCTTTTTTTTTAAATGATAGAGTTTAGCGTGAAGGTTCTTTATTAAATTATTTCAATAAACCTAGCTTAAATAGGTGAAGTTGCTTTGAACTTCGTTATTCTTGAGTTATTTTGAAGCTAATCTGATGCAAATAAAGTTTATTATACTCTTATAATTCTGGATGTATCTGACTATCTGTAGCTTCACCAGAAGTCAAAGATTTTGGTGAGAATTAGGGGATCAAAATTGAATTTTGAATGTTTCTTGCAGGATGATGGCCAGTTTCATGGACTAAAACCTTTCCTATTGAACATCAGCGATTTTTTATTTTTCTTTAAACATAAGCCGCGCAAAATTTGAACTTGGACTTCTCACTTCTCAGATACCATCTTAGCTGATGTTATGTCAAAATTCTAAATTCAGTAGTGAGAATTGAGGGATATGTGTTTGATTCTATCAGTAATAATACTTATGCAATTCTTAACACCATCAATAGAAAACGAAGGTAGATTTTATGACTACAAATAATGCAGCTAAAGGCCTGGTTTTGAATAAATGGATCAATTTAATTGACAAAATTTCCTCAAACTGGAGTTGCCGAAAGGCAACATAGCAAGGATGTCAATATCCATGTTGCTATAAACGTTTTGCTACTTATCAAAACCATGCTTCTTATCCATGCAACACCTTTTTCCTCTTGACACATATATTAGATCATGTAAACTTCAGAGCGTCAAACTTTATACACTTGTACTTTTGAAAATTAGTAGTACGGCTTTACAATTAGGGGTTGTCATTGTACTTCTGAAAAAGTAGTAGTATGGCTTTACAATTAGGGGTTGTTTTGGCAACCAAAATTGAAAAGTTATGAGAAAGTACTTCCTTTAGAAAGCACTTTCTCTCTTTTATTTCCAATCTGCAGATCTTGTTTGGATGATAGCAAGTGAAAATGAGAAAACTTGAGGTGGAAGCTGATGACGTGGCATCTTCACTTTCTTTGTCATATTTGGTTGTCAAGGAATGTGAAGAGTGGGCACTGGCAGTGGATATTTAAAAGTGATATAGGAAGGACTAGGATAAAAAGATAACTCTTTCTCATTCACTTTCCATCCAATGTTGCTTTACTTTCTAAAATTTTGGAGAAGATGAAAAAAACTAAAATGTTGATGTGCCCCCAAGGATGGATCTATGTAGAGGGTCATGGGGTATTTGCCCCCACAGAATTTTAACCATTTTACTTGGGGTATACAAATTTACATAGGTTCCCCCATACAATTTGTATAGGTGCCCCCATAAAAACCGGTAATCTCATACAATTAAAAGGCTATTGCTTGGAAACCAAGTAGTATTCTTTTTAGTTCTTTTACAATGAAAAAGAAAATAATCATGTGTTGAAAATGATAATGAAAAATATCATGTGTTGAGATGTGTTCATTTAACTAAATGAGCTACCAAGAGATAGACTAGTGGTGAGGCCTACCATGGTTGTCACAAACAAAAGGAATGGACCTCAGCACTTTGTCTCTTAGCAGCTCATTTTGCTAAATCCCCATACCCATGAAACTCTTATGGGTACAATTGTACACGTGCCCCCATAGAAAAAAAATCTGTATCCGTCCCTAGGCACTCTCCACTTTTCAATCATTTTCCAGTAGCCAAACAGGGGGATAAATAGAAAGTAAAGCCACTCTCCAATGTTTGGTCCACTTTTCATTTACTTTCTTGTTACAAAACGCCTCTTTACTTTAAAAGCTTGATTTTCCATGTAATAGTACATCATATGTGAATCTCTGTATCCATAACCATTATTTAAAGCGAGCATGTACATTAAGTGTACCACTAAATTTATCTATAATGCTACATATTAAGTAATCAAGCAAGCACTCTCTCTCACAGTTTCTAGTGAATATCTAGTTTGCTAAAGCATAAAATTACATATAACCATATCTAACAGGACACAATGAATTGTTTATCTTGATCAGAAGTAAGAAGTGTTTCCAAGAAGCAAAGTCCAGCTTTTCTCATACCTACCCCACAAGGAATTTAGCATCGACCAGAAGCAAAGCTGACAGTTATTGCAAACTATGACAGTTATTGCAAACTATAACCAATATTGCTATAAGTATTCAATGGTTATGCTTCATAGCAACCTACATGTCGATGGGAGTAGGCTTTAATTGTGGGAGTAAATTTTTCCACAATCTTCAAACTTACAAAGTGATATGTTGATGCATCTTCTCCCAATGCCCACTTAAGGTAAAAATAAAATAAAATCAATAGTATCAGCTACTGCTTGAACAGAATCTTAGTTAATAAAGAAAGAACAAGAAGGAGAGAAAAGGCAAGCTAAAATGTATGTAAATGGTGATCAACACAAGATAAGGAGATTTTTTATGTCTACCAGATATAGCATAAGTGTAGCCACAAAGAAAAGGCCCAACTCGTATTATGCATAAAATAAACTATCTGGTACATTTCAGCGTCCTGTATGCGAGTATGGGTACGGCTTCATGATGGAAGTACCCAGGTAAGATAGATGAATCCCATTAAAAGATTTTAAGCCCGGTAAGTGTTAAGAGTCCGATATGTGGTGGGTACAGGTACAGCGTCATAATAGAAGTATCCGGGTCATATAGATGAATCCCATTAAAATATTTGACAGAGTGGTAAAGCATTAAAGATATTGGCTTTAAGATATACAAAAAACAATATGTTTAATCAGGTAGGATTATGTGAACCACTTTTTTAGATACAAGTCTGTCTGCTGCGCAAGCATTCAAAAATAAGATCTACTACTACTACAGTAAAAAAATCTAAGAACGAAGGAATAGCATAAACAAAGATCAAGCAAGAAGGAAACCTGAGAGAATATTAACACTCGATGATTGGTCTGCCGCAACCTTATCAATAGTTTATCAAGTATTACAAGCTTCCCACTACTCAAAACTATGCGCTCGACTTTACTGCTGTCACTAGTGCTGGTATCTCCACCATAACCATGATCCGCGCTTTCAAATAAAAATGGATGATTGCAGCATTTCTTCAACTCAACAACAATGTTCAAGAGTGAAACCTGAAGGAGGGAAATATTAGAATAGAAAAGCATCCAAAATAAACTACATATTAGAAATGTCTATAACTGATATTTTTATTATTTTTTTAAAAAAAAAGGAGCATCGCCATCATATTATTTAAACTATGACAGCTAGAAGACTATTTCACCTAGAGGGAACTGAGGCAACTGACATTTTCTGATTAATTCTTATAAATGGATAAGGTAAATTGTATGCATAATAAACTCAAATTTTACAAGAAATTTTTAAAAAATGTGATATTACTGTGTTCCTCGACTACAGACATCAAAAAATTAAAAGAGATCAATAATACAACCATAAGAAATACAATAAATGACGTGATTCTCCAAACAGTGCATTGCATGATAGATTATAAAATTAAAACTTTCAGAAAAAAACAAAGTTTGCGTTATAAGGAGACCATAGTCATTCACAAACCTGATTTCCACGAACTCCTTTATTCAGGTTGTGAAAATTCCTCTCCAAAATCCACTTGTAATACCTATTAAGATGTAAGACCATCAGCTAAGTCTTTTTTTTTGGACAGAAAAAAAAAACATGTCAACTAATGGAAGCTTACTGTTTCTGAAGAGGAGTCATTTCCACCCTAAGTATGCGCTCAATTTTTGGAGGCAAGGACTTCTCCACATCCTTGATAACTCTTCTGAGAATGTGTGGCCTCAGCTCCTTATGAAGATTAGCCAGCTAAAGAATAACCCAATGCAAATTTCAGCATATAGAAAAAAGTTCAGTCATGTAACCAAAAAGAAGAAAAAGATACTTCATAAGCATAAAGATAAGGGGTGTGAGAAAGAAGCAACATCAGGATAATGTCTACCTCAATTTCGTTGAAAGAACTAAGGTTCTTATAGTTCTCAACAAAAACATCCTTACTATTGAACTTGACAGGGTCAAGGAAGTGAAGAAGGGCCCTGTAGCAGTGCAGGTAAAATGAAATAGTAAATCAAGTTGCACTTAAAAATAAGTTAAAATATATAGGTAAACAGTCCAACAGAGTTATTTATGAAGTGAAGAACGGCCTGAATCAGTGCAGGTAAACTGAGATAGTAAATCAAGTTGCACTTAAAAATAAGTGAAAATATGTATAGGTAAACACTCCTGCGGAGTTATTTGTCAATATGACATACAGCTATGTTGCACAAAGTCAACTATGAGATAGTGAGAATGCAAAAAAATCACACAAGCACGCACACAGATATACATATATACACATGATATATCATACTCCCTTTGGAAGTGTGGGTTTGGGAAAATCTTTCCATGGATAAAAGTACCCTTGATCCTTATGGATATCACATAACCTATCCTATCTTAATTAATAGGTATAAGCTTCAATTATCCTATCCTAATTAATACGTATGAGCTTTAGCTTCCATTATCCCACATGAACAGATTTCAATGATTAATAGGTATAAGCCTCAATTATCCTGTCCTAATTAATACGTATAAGCTTTAGCTTCAATTATCCCACGTGAACAGATTTCAACAACTAATAGGTATAAGCTTCAATTAACCTGTCCTAATTAATACCTATAAGCTTTAGCTTCAATTATCCCACGTGAACAGATTTCAACGAAGTTGGATCATAAGCTTTGGCTTCAATTTATGTGAACAGATTATCCTAATTACAACTCTATGTATACAACATGTATTTGCAATTTCAACTCCCTTGTGACTACTAGAACTCTATTTACAACATATCAACTCCCACATTATCAATTCCCACATCAACTTTATTTACTGGGTAGCTATTTTGCAAAAACAAACTCTTATGTGAAAGGAGTACATCAGCACATGCCTATAAATACACCAAGAAATTACGCAATTTTTCATGGTAATTTCTCCTCTTGATTCAGAATCTCTTTTGTTTTTGTTAGTGTCTTTGATTGGTAAGATAAAACAAATGCTACTTCTTAATGCTTATGTTAATCATTGGATTATTAATTATTTTATTCACATTAAATTGGAACTCCAAATAGAATAGGGATCCTTCTCCTTTGTGTTCAAACCTATTTTCTTGATATGCACTATTCAATAAAAAGTTTGTCCTATACAATAAGGTTATTTAAGACCAAAACAATCTGAATATCACCAAAATTTATTTAAGACCAAAACAATCTGAATATCACCAAAGTTTAATTTTATTTCCTATCACATACATTAGCCTATTTTATCATGCAAATTAAGCACGTATACCTCACCCTATGTAGCACGGACACGGATCCGACACGGCCATCCGACACGCCGACACGAGGCAAATCCTAAAAAATACATAGGATACGTGTGTTCGACACGTGTGTCCGATACGGACACGACACGACACGGCTTCATGTTATGCGTGTCCGTGCTTCATAGACCTCACCTATTCAATAGTAAGCCTACTTGAGGCCACAGATGTTATTTGAAGCCTATCTACTTGATAGGATACTATCTCATACATATAAGTATCACATATAAATTGTTAGAATATAAATCATAGTCTTCTTATCTTTTACATATAAGCCTGTCATCACAGAGTATCTCAACAATATACATCAACCCAAATATACAACTTGCTAAAGACATAAGAGAATGGTAATTCAATTAAGCAAACATTCATATAACACAGTAAAGAAAAACATTACATGTTTAAGCTAATATGTAGGGGTTCATTAAAAACAAACTATCAAGAGAAATGCATCTCCATCGAGGCTCTTTAAAAATGCTATAGAAATTAAAATTAGTGACGCTATCTACGCATCATAGAGGTACGATCTTACAGAACTTGCAAAGGCTACAACAAGAAGGTGAATAAAGATGTTGATAACAAGTGTCTGAATGAAAAATGTTGCAGAATTGCCGACGACTCACTACCAAGGTTAAATAATATCTCTTGTTCATGAAAGAAACATGTCAAAATCCTATATAAACATATAATCTAAGGCAAATCGACAATGAAAAATGCAGGTGTCTAGTTAAGATCCTCATGGAAAATGACACAGACAATGCAAAGGTAACATTGTTTAACGTAGCAGAAACTTTTATTGGATGCAAAGCAGAAATTTTCATTGTCGAGAAAAAAGAGGCAACTCTTCACTTTATTAAAGTAATAAAATTAGAAACCTGGAAAATATGAAATTTTACTTTTGTTCTCATTGAAACAAAAAAGGTGGGGAATGATTGATCTCAACTCAATAAAAAAGGAAATGAAAGGCGATATTTTTTGGATATTTTATAGAAAAGTTTAATTCTTTTGAGTAAAATTAGGCATTTTTAGAAGGAATTTCATGAATTTTTTTTCAATATTTTCATATGGTTAGGTGAATACTTTTATCATATTTTTTTTGAATGTTTTTCATTAGGATAAGTTATGGTTTGTAAGTTCTAGTATATGTTACTGGATGCACAAGTCCATCTTGCTTAAATTTATAACCTTGACTTTTAAAACTCCAATTTAAATGATAGGTTTTCTTATTCTATAGTCATTAGGGAGCAACATGGAAGATATTTCCCTCTTTTCTTTTTACATCCATAGGAAGTTAACATCATCTATTATCATAAGCTTTGAGGTATTGAAAAAACAGATTGCCAAATTGGGTGACTAACCTTTTCTGATGATTTGTTTCTCACAACCCTTATGGTCATAACATATAAAATGAAAGCTGAACATACATAAATGTAAGTATTATGAAAGTTTACACACAAGACTACACCATCAAGTGGATGTTTAAAAGAAACAATTTCACAACATAGTAACAAAAGAAACCAAAAATAAACAATCCATAATATCTAACCACGTGCACTATACGTGCATCCAACCTAGAAAACACATGGATGTGTGTGTGTACAGAGTATACACTGGGTCATTTTGGAAGATAGTTCTTTCCATTCAAACTAGATGTTTAGGAACATGAAAATCCTCTCAGTTCATCTTCTCTTTTCAAAATTTCAAAAAACCAAAAATCAGTAGTTAAAGCTTTTCGTGTGTGTAAGCTTGAGCAACCATGAGGCAGATTTGTGATTTGTCTGTACATGCTTCAAACTGAAAAAAATGATAATAATAATAATCACATAGAGAGCATAGTCACCATAGCTCTTCGACGCTATTCTGCAATGGAGTACCGGTAATAAGAAGCTTATTTTTTGTGTTAAATTCCTGCATGAAGGGGGAAATTAAAATACAGATACTTCAGAATAAACAAAAATACCTCAACTGAAGTAACGACATCAGACCACACATATATAATAAAATGATAAACAGAACATGATGCATGCATACCGAGAGAGCAATATACAAAGATGCTTCACTGTTCTTCAGTCTGTGGGCCTCATCAACCATGAGATAATTCCATTTAATCTTAGAGAGGATAGCTTTGTCCTTCAGTATGACTTCATATGTAGTTAACAATGCATTGAATTTTATCAATCTTCCAGTACTCTTGTTCGTGTAAAACTCGTACTGTTGACACACCTGCTTTCAGACAGAAAGAAAAGTTATCATGCGCAATTATCCAACAAAAAGATCAAAATGTAGCCATGAAATCATAACAGCATAAATGTACACTCAGAAGTTTGAAACCTTGATGGATAGGAAACAATCAACTTCAATGTTACCACAAAACACAGGTTGAACTCTATGTTAAAAGATCTCTTATCTTGAAAGTGGCTTTATTAAGTTTACATGTTGAGGATTGGGATCACACTGGCCCATCACACCTTTATCATCAAACTCATTTACACAAAATGTCCTGTACATGATTCTCAACTCTCTCGAGAAATCTAATAAATAAATAGTCCACGATAAAACAACTATGTAATGGGCCCAAGACAATGGTTAAAAGGGAAATAATATATATGAGGATTGACACTTCTCACACAAAATCCATGGTTACATCAACACATAGAATCTGCAAGTACAAGCGCAGAAGCCCTGACCACTTCACATCTGTGGTATTTACTTCATTAAAACAGAGAGAATACCGAGTGCACAACACAATTCATACCCTCATATATTAGGGAAGCATGAACCGAAGACTATGTTGAAAAGGGCACTAATAGCAACATGTCTATGCTTTGAATCTTGAGGAAAGTTTGAACATAATAACATCACCTTATGGTTCCAGACCTGATATACATACTAGAAGTGCTTAACAATAGTGCAAGTGTTGCGGAGAAAAAAGATAAAACAGATGCAGTTATATATACATATGAAGGTTCACCACAGAATTCCAGTGGTCAATGGCGCACACGTAGCCCAAATTATGATGTGGTAAACAAGGAAATGACTGCTATTTAAAAAATAAGGATATGTGAGGATATGTGATCCCAAAAAGATATAAAGTTTTATAACCAGGATACAACTGAGGAAGCGATTTTTGCTCATCACTGTACTTCTCTTAGGTGTCAAGTAATTGCTTCTCATGTTTCAAACATTCAAGTTTACTCAGATATACCATTACTCATACAAAGAAAAAATGAAATACCTCTCTACTGGCACGATTGCCAACATACACGACTATATTCATTTCAGGGAGCCATTTCCTGAATTCTTTTGCCCAATTTGACAAGGTTGAAAGAGGTACAACAACAAGGAAAGGCCCATGAATTTGTTGAGAATTCTACAATGAGAAAAGAAAGAAGAACGTGTCTTACAAACAAGAAAGGATGCAGAAGAATATGAAAAAATAAATAAATTTTGAGGGAAAAAATGGAACAAACCTGCAAGAAACCTAACATGGAAACTGACTGAACAGTTTTACCTAGACCCATTTCATCAGCCAGAATGACATTTGTATCATTCCTCCAACTGTAGGACAAAAAATCATTGATAAAGGACATAAGCTATGGCTACAATGTGCATGAAATAACTGGATACAGAAAATCACAAGAATGAAGAAGCCAGCTACCTGTTAACAAGAAAATTCAAGCCCTCAAGCTGATAATCACGAAGTTTACCGCCTTTCAACCATGCAGGTTGTTCATCAAGCTTTCGCAGGCTAGCTGGAGAAGGGAGGCAAACACCAAATTATGCACCTCCTAACTAATTACATGGTGCAAAAAGGACACATTGGAAACAGCGCAGTTTAATGCAAAAGAAAAGTAACAGATGTTGACAAGCAAACTAATAGATACCTTTTTTATACTGATGAAGGCAATTAACCAAAAGAAAAGCAACTTCAAAATTAACCAGTAATACATTGTTGAACAAAGAAAATGAAGACTATGGTTACCATAAATATTGAAGAAAAGCCTTTCTTATCCCTTCGGTACCAAGTTACTGAATATAAGATTATGATTACCATAGACGATTGACCAGAGCCTTTTCGACTCATTGTGCACCTAGTTAGAAAGTACAATGATAATTATCATAAACTACCGAAGAGGAGATGTTTGCAACTTGATTCCTATAAAAGGATCAAATTGACTAAAATGTCAAAATTATCCTTTTGAAACCAATATATGTTAACACATATCAAACTGCAGACATAGTGAAACCGGAGCAACTAAATGACTACTGAAGAGGAAAGTTTATGATTCCAACAATAGGATCAAAATGACTAACGTTGAAATTGTCCTTAAAAAATCAATTTAATCTTATACATATCGAAGTGCGCAAACCATGAGCAACTATATGTAAAAAGACGTGAAAGTTGGTAACAAAAAGCCTTCTCTCTCATTGGTCGCTTTAACTAAAAGATATTATGTTGAGAATTTAAACATAGAAGGAAATAGAGCTAATGACAATTAACTAATGATGTCTAGTTTGTGCAACCTAATAAGGAGTCTCTATTAGATGGAATCAAGTTAATATGCAATAATTTCCATCAAATTACTTCCCATTCTCTCTTCCCATATAATGCTAGGATAAGGACAGTATGAAAATAGAACTGCATGAAATGCATAAGACCTTTGCTTTTCTTCCTTTGAAAATCAACCATCTTTCCTTGCACAGTCATGGCTTCTTCACGAGCCTGCATAAAAATATAATATAATAAGGAACACAAAGCTAAACCATTCAGGGAATGACGAGATTATGCACTCATTGCAAACATAGATAAATAAGACAAAAGTTGACAGCTGATATGAGACCAAAATTTATGTTAATTATCGCACTTCACTAGCAGGTACGAAACTCTACTTACTACTGAAGGCATGGGTAAACGCGTGTTGGATCCTTTGAATTCCTCAAAAAAGGATGTTGACATTTTCCAGAGAGGTGTGAAGATATAGGCAAATAATAAGAGGTCTGATACTAATGGACAAAAAATGTTAAAGGGAACTGATTAAGCTAGCATATGCATGTACAATGAAGAGTTCAAGACAAGTGCAATAGAAAAGAAGCATGTTGGACTTGTATTTGATATGCAATGGATGTTTGCCATAATAGTTGCTACCAAAGAAGGTTAACATAAACTAAAAGCTATTCAAACAGGTGTTCAAACTTATCCTATATGTAAAAAATTATAACGCACAAAAGGGTAGTCTGCATTTCAGTTATGCCGTTTAACAAAAGTTCAGCATGATTCCTTTCTACTAAATGGATGGGCCTGAATATGAAAAAAATCAATTAGATCAAGGTATACCGCATTTATCAAACAAGTGAAGATGACAGATAGAGATTAAATAATTGGAATTTCTCACATGAAACCACATGGAGAGTAAATGCAATGGTCATAAGGTACATCACATCCTAGGAACCTCCAGTTCCCCCTGCAATCTCATGTATCACTTGAATAATATTTAAAAGCTAAAACTCCATGTTACAGTTTGGATGTGATGCAGAAAACTCCCAAATTACTCTTAGACAAAAACATTTAAGAAGGTACAACATTTGGATATAAATAATTTATACAAAGATGTTTTTATGAATGAGATTGTATGTTAAGAGTTATGTGCATGCACACACGCATGTGATCTAAATATGGTCATGTTACCTTGTATTCATCTATGGCATCCTGTGCAAATGCAATATCTGTATCCTTTTCCCTGTGGTAACACATTGACAACACCCAAAATAATAAAGATACAACACTAAAGAAAGAGTATAATACATGTTGTATTAAAACATCAGTAACACTCCAAATCAATTAAAACATTAAAGAGAAAATGCAATATATGTATCATTTCCTGCAGTGAAACATTAATATGCAAAAGATCAATAAAGTTGCGCTCTTAAACTTGAATTCAAAAATAAACAAATAAATAATTCAAATAAATCTAGTACCGATGGATAAAGCTGAAACAAATGATTCATCATTTATCATTTCTTTTTATATAATATAAAGTATAAACCATCAACCCTGAAGTTGGAAAGGTAAAATCAGGAAACAGTCAGAAAAAGAATGCATATATATATATATATATATATATACATATATATATATATATACATATATATATATATATACACACACACACATATATGTATACGTATACATGTATATATACATATACATGTGTGTAGCATGATTCCTTTCTACTAAATGGATGGGCCTGAATATGAAAAAAATCAATTAGATCAAGGTATACCGCATTTATCAAACAAGTGAAGATGACAGATAGAGATTAAATAATTGGAATTTCTCACATGAAACCACATGGAGAGTAAATGCAATGGTCATAAGGTACATCACATCCTAGGAACCTCCAGTTCCCCCTGCAATCTCATGTATCACTTGAATAATATTTAAAAGCTAAAACTCCATGTTACAGTTTGGATGTGATGCAGAAAACTCCCAAATTACTCTTAGACAAAAACATTTAAGAAGGTACAACATTTGGATATAAATAATTTATACAAAGATGTTTTTATGAATGAGATTGTATGTTAAGAGTTATGTGCATGCACACACGCATGTGATCTAAATATGGTCATGTTACCTTGTATTCATCTATGGCATCCTGTGCAAATGCAATATCTGTATCCTTTTCCCTGTGGTAACACATTGACAACACCCAAAATAATAAAGATACAACACTAAAGAAAGAGTATAATACATGTTGTATTAAAACATCAGTAACACTCCAAATCAATTAAAACATTAAAGAGAAAATGCAATATATGTATCATTTCCTGCAGTGAAACATTAATATGCAAAAGATCAATAAAGTTGCGCTCTTAAACTTGAATTCAAAAATAAACAAATAAATAATTCAAATAAATCTAGTACCGATGGATAAAGCTGAAACAAATGATTCATCATTTATCATTTCTTTTTATATAATATAAAGTATAAACCATCAACCCTGAAGTTGGAAAGGTAAAATCAGGAAACAGTCAGAAAAAGAATGCATATATATATATATATATATATATACATATATATATATATATACATATATATATATATATACACACACACACATATATGTATACGTATACATGTATATATACATATACATGTGTGTATAAATACATACATACATACATATACATATACATGTACATGTACATATACATACATACATATACACACACAAAAACTTCAGCCATTCATTAAGGTAAAATCAGAATCATATGCCTAGCATCATACATATAGCACAAGACTAAATCTCTTCTTCATCCACCTCAATTTATAGTGTTCCTGACATAAGGAACTGCATTTCAAGGAACTATGATGAAGGTACGGGAGTTCTAATGTTCCAGCCAAATCTTCCTTATTCTACAATAAATAACTAATGTGTAAATATAGGTTTAAGTGGAGAGATCGTCATTACTATACCCAATAACCATCTACATCAAAAATGGCCCACAAGAGACTAATGTGATATTGAACATACAATAGGAACAAGGACAAAGTTCCACCAACTGGACTCTTTAACAAAAGAAAGTGTGTGCTATTGTTCGCAGAGATTTGCAGATTTTTCCCACTTAATATTGAGAGATACAAAATTAACTAAGTGAACAATGAATGCTCCCTAGACAAAGCTTTCCTCAATCACTTCCCAATTCCTTACGCTACCAATATTCTTTCCCCTGAGAGCACTCTAGGCATACAATAGGAGCAGGAACTCAGGCCAACCAGCCTTCAACTTGTCAATAGGGTTTCAACAGTTGATAAACCACTATAAATATTTGGAGGTATCTGTATCAGTGTGCCAATAAAACAGATTAGTTGCCACATAGGCGTCCGGGTGCCACTCTGCATTGTTTTTGGGCTTGTGCGTCCTGAAAAAGGATACACCCTGCATAATCAGACGCATGTGGGCTAAGCTCCCGCATAATGATTACACGAACATGCAAGCAATTAGTCCGGTTTGTCCTTAACCCTTAGACCATCTCCAGCAGGTAGGCAAATTTTTACCTATTTTGTCATGCCACATCAGCTTATTCATCCAACACATCATTCAATAACACCCATTTCCCTTCCATTCCTGCAGCAGCTAGTTTTTCAGAAAGTTTTTTACTTTATTAGGGACCCACATGTCTCCATCATATACCCCACCATATTTCTCCACCATATTTATTCATTTCTTTTTCCCTATTTGATATATGTTATTATTATTATTAAAATTATTATTCATATATTTATAATTATTAATTTTTTTAATAATGCAATAAAAAATATATAATATTTAATAATATATTTTTAATTTAATTTTTTATATCAAAAATTCAAAAAAAAAATAAAAACAAAACACACGATATTATTAATCACACCCAATACCAAACATACACGAATTATTAAAAATATTGAAGAAAACACATAGTAAATTGGTAAATCTAATCGAGGGTTGTTCCAAATTTCTGCCAAATGTGCTCGACCAGATCCTTCTTCAACTGAATATGTTGGACCCTATCTCGCAGCTCGGCTCTAGTCGGAATATTCGAATCGGACCGGCCTTGAACATGCACTTGAAACTCAGGCAATACTTCTGTTTGAACATTGAAAGAGGCACTAGAGCCTGATGACTGTTCGAAGTCTAGATTTTCCCAGTTTCGGGAATACGTATCTCGTTCATCCTCTACTATCATGTTATGTAAAATAATGCACGCCCTCATAATTTTCCCTAAGACATCAAGGTCCCACATTCTAGCTGGTTGGCGGACAATAGCAAACCGTGCCTGGAGAACCCCGAATGCGCGTTCCACGTCCTTCCTGCATGACTCTTGTTGTTTGGCAAAAAATTGCTGTTTGTTTCCTTGGGGCATTTGAATTGACTGGACGAAGACAGGCCATTTAGGATAGATTCCGTCAGCAAGATAGTATGCAAGATTGTATTGTCTCCCATTCACAGTGAAGTTTACCCTTGGAGCTTCACCCGACTCAATGTCGTCGAAAACTGGCGACCTATCTAGTACATTTATGTCATTTAATGTACCAGGCAGCCCAAAAAAAGCATGCCATATCCACAAATCATATGAGGCAACTGCCTCAAGGATAACTGTTGTTGTTCCCTTGTGTCCACTAGTAAACTGTCCTTGCCAAGCCTTTGGACAATTCTTCCATTGCCAGTGCATGCAATCGATACTTCCAATCATCCCAGGAAAACCACGATCATCGCCAACTTGGAGCAACCTCTGTAAGTCATCCAAATTTGGTCGTCTTAAGTATTCATCTCCAAAACAGGCATCTCCAAAACAGGCTATTACCCCTTCACAAAACTTGCGAGTACACTCAATTACAGTGGATTCCCCTATCTTCACGTACTCATCACAAGCATCCGCTGCCACTCCATATGCAAGCATGCGTATGGAAGCCGTACACTTTTGGATCGGCGTTAAACCAACCTTTCCCGCATTATTGCGTCTTTGAATGAAGTAGTTATCATAATTTGATATAGAGTCCACAATCCGTAAAAAAAGTGGCATCTTCATTCGATACCTCCGTCGGAATTGTTCGTCAGTATAGGTGCATGACTCGACAAAGTAGTCTGCCATAAGCCTCTCATGAGCAGCATAGTGATCTCTATATATTGATTTTCTCTTATGGGGTTGTTCGCTTCTCCTTTGCAATTCTTCAAGAAGTTCTTGCTGCCTATCAAGTATTTTTCCTTCTAGCTCCCATTGTCGTTGGAACTCTTCGAGATCAAAGCCATTTGGGGGTAGATCCATTGGGTTGTTTGAAGAAGAAGGTTTGAATTGCTAAGTGTTGATAGTGAGTGGTTTTCATATGATGTGTGATACATTATTTATAATGAATGACCTACGGATTCCAATAAGTTGAATGAAAGGATTAGGTATGGTTCAATTTCAGAAGCTAGTTGGTAGATATGTCCAGATTCATTTTTGTAGTATAGTGGCTAGTCTTGTCACTTTCAATTTCAGAAGCTAGTTGGTAGATATGGCCAGATTCATTTTTGTAGTATAGTGGCTAGTCTTGTCACTTTCAATTTCAGAAGCTAGTTGGTAGATATGGCCAGATTCATTTTTGTAGTATAGTGGCTAGACTTGTCACTTTTAATTTCAGAAGCTAGTTGGTAGACATGGCCAGATTCATTTTTGTAGTATAGTAGATAGACTTGTCACTTTCAATATCAGAAGCAAGTGGGTAGACAAGTCATTTTCAATTTTCAGAAGCAAGTGGGAAGACATGGTCAGATTAATTTTTGTAGTATAGTGCATAGACTTGTCACTTTCAATATCAGAAGCACGTTGGTAGACATGTCACTTTCAATTTGAAACAGTAAAACACACAATATGGAACTTAAAGATCAAACAGATCCTTCTTCAACGTGTTATAAACATACTCATCTTCTTCATCACGATCTTCTTTGTTCTTCAAGATCATCCACACCTCCAACTTCTTAGCATAAGCAGCTTGTTTCTGACCTGCGGCGTACTCCAACATCGCTGAAACAGTACTTTCCATAGATTTTTCCCCTTGGATATGTAGTTTTCATCAGACCAACCACTACGCCTCTCTCTACAAGCAGTACTGTAACAGCCAACAAAACTGCTTATCTTTCTGTTAATGTCACGGAAATGACTCTGGCATCGAGCTACGGTCCTTTTTTCCCACTATTGGAGTTCTCATTCACGTAGTCTTTAATTTTACCCCAAAAGGTGTCACCTTTTTGATTGTTACCCAATTCACTATCATTGCTAACGTGAAAATAACCAGTTAGCAAAATGATGTTGTCTTCGGTGCTCCAAGTATCGTAAGTAGTTTTCTTGACTGATTGTTGGGTTGGAGGTAGAAAACTATTGGGAGTATCCCCACTAACATTTCCTAAAGATACCTGGGTGGAAAAATCTGGGATGTCTGTCGATCCACTACTGAAACGAGGAGTCGTTGGCTGGCTCGACTCCGGATTTGGAACGTTCATATGGGAAGGAACATAGCTGTTTCCAGGAGATGGTTGATACCCATAAGGAAGATAAGGGTATTGCATGCCAAAATTTGGTTGCATCATATAGGGCATTTGAAAATTGGGTTGCATCCCGGTATTTTGATTATTTTCTGGGCGTTGCATATTTGGATGTTGAGGTTGATTAGGAAAGTTGTAATTGAAGGGGAAATTAGGAAAGTTTTGTGATGGCTCCATGAAGAAGATTGAAGAAAATAGTTTCAGAAACAAAAAGGAAGGAAAATAGGGTGTTGAAAACTCAATTTTTTTTGGGTGTCCAAATAATACAAAGTTAGGCTCTATTTATAGAGCTCGAAAACTTATGAATTATGGTGCAAAAATAAAAAGTTAATTCTGAGTAAATTATTGTCAAAATATCAATTAATAATTGAGGATGGGGTAAAAAAGCATGGCCCAATCAGAGGGCAACACGCGTCCGCGTGCAGGACAAGGCTGTCAGCAGCCCTGCACACGGACGCGTGTTGCCCATCCATTGGGCCACGCTTTTTTTCCTTTCTTTTTTAATTCCAGCTGCTGTATGGTGGGGCCCGCTTGAGTCAGATTTGTGCAGAGAAAACGGTAGGGAAAATTTTCCCTCTTTGCCTCCGTTTTTCATTTCCCTATCCCAAAAACTACCTGCTGTACCAAAAAACTCTCCCAAAAACCACCTGCTGCGGGTGGTCTTATAACCAATCCCTCCCTCCCTCTTGGTGCGTCCTTGACTCTCCTAAGGATAGTAGATAATGTGGCTTTGATGACAGTGGAACGTGGACGGCCACGACGATGGTGCTCCCACAATCTGCCGATGTAGGGGCTAATTCGACAATAAGTTCCCCCTTTTTGTGCACATTCAACAAAAAGACTTTTTATTTCTTTGGTTTTAATCTCCATATGCTCTCTCCTCTTCCATGCGACAAGAAGAATTGAGCAGGAGGTACAATAGTTGAGATCAGGTTGTCTTTTAGTTATTCCCTAATCATAGGAGTTCTTCTCCCTTTGTTGTCTCATACATATTCTTTTTTAAACCTTTCATATATTGGATTCAGATGTAAAACTAATGAATCATATAAGAAAAACACACAGGCACACACATGCTCATGCCACAACACACGCGCGCACAGAGATAAACACTCCCTCAATCACGCATGCATAATTATATTATAAAAAGCTCAAGACTGTGCAATTAAATAAAGCCTTTTGATCGTCACATAATCAAAACTACCTTATACAATGTTGATCAAACTGTTAAAATGGCTAATGGTTCTAGTGAAGCTAATAGAAAATTTCACTAAAACTTAGAGAGGTGAGCTACAGTAAGACAGGACAATTCAGACAGAAAGAAGAATCTCACGTGGCAAGATACTTTTACAGCCCATGAGTTACTATCTACGTCAAGTCATACTCAACTCTTTGTTAAGAAAGAAATTTTAAACAGGAAATATTTGGGTTTCACAGCAAATTTTCACAGACCTAGTAGTACTTAGTTTACCATCCCATAGAAACTAATAAACACACACATATTAAGGGCTTGATCCAATAGCTTCAGGTTTAAACAAAATAATAAATTATACACTAAGAGAATGAAAACAATTAATTAAGAAGGCTAATGCAATATACCTTGAAGTAAAAAATCTAACGGTTTCAGGGTTAGCTTACAGAACTCGAAGATCTTAAAAATTTCATAAGCAAAGCTGTTAGAACTTAGAAGTATAAACTCCACAGAACATACAGTTCATACACATTTTTAAGTGTGTGCATCATGCACAATGGAACTTTCTGTAAAAGGGCTTGACGCATGGCGGCATGAGATGATCATATTCCCAATTGACAAGGGCCTGGCAGTTTGAATATTGGTTTAAATTCAAAATTGTGTAAAAGCATCTCACGGAAAGGTTCAAGCATTCGGACCCCACAGTTGCTTTAGTTAAGCGGCCTCTAAGGTGGTCTTCATTGTAAGGAATATGATACTTGTTTGCGTCGAAAGTTGGTTTATTCATGGAACTCATTACAACTTCAATCGTTTACAACAATCTCAAAAGAGTTAAGTGTTTTTATAAGACTTTTCTTACACAAATAAAAAAAATGAAAATACAACTCTCTAGAAACACACGCAAAGGACGTTTATCACTCGTTGCTTGCGTGGGATCTTTGCTTATGTCGGGGTTTATTCGTGGACCACCGCGAATCTGATCCGGTTGATCGGAATAAAAGATCAATGATCTTGCTTCACAAAGGAAACAATTGCAAAAGTAAATAATCTCAACAAAGTGAGATTACTACTCTTCTCAAGATCAAAACAAAGTATGATCTCAAGGAATGATGAAACAGACTTCAGATCTCTCGAAATCTACTCTTTATGCACAGGAATTCGCCAAGATCTCGCTAGCCTCTCTCAAATTCGTCAGAACCTCGTCCTGGCTCCTTTGAAATTCAAGGCTCCCTTTAGATCTGCCTTTATGAGGGTACTAGGGGTGTATTTATAGATTTTAAATATCGTGTTTGTGGATAGGATCGAAGAACAATCGTTATTATCCGTTTAGGTGGGTTTTCGGTTGTGTAACAGCTTCCACACGTTTAAGGATAACCCCACATGATTATTGATGACCACCAGGAGTTCTAGAAGTCAATCTTATCAGAAAACACGTCGAGAGCTGACCTGGGCGCGAGTCACTTCAAAGTAACTCGGATTCTCCGAGACAGTTTGTACTATCTTCGGTATTTTGGCTTTAATTTTCTCGTTCGACCTCGAAATGAAGTGATTCAGATTGCGTTGGAAAGCTGACGAAGAGACCTACAACTTTTATCTTTTGAGCTTTTTCGAATTCGAAGCGAATCATGATCGAAATTTCAATTCTTCTCGAACCATGCATTCTAAATCTCGTTGTTGCTTCCTCGCTTCGTATTTTCACGTGTTTCTTCCGCTTTGTGCACTTCTTCGCCTTGCGCGTTCCTTTGCTTTCTTTTGGCATCGAATGATCATCTTTGACTTAGAAAATCCTCTCTGATTTGG
Source organism: Asparagus officinalis (assembly GCF_001876935.1). Classification (NCBI taxonomy): domain Eukaryota; kingdom Viridiplantae; phylum Streptophyta; class Magnoliopsida; order Asparagales; family Asparagaceae; genus Asparagus; species Asparagus officinalis. The sequence continues at coordinate 53,360,046 of NC_033800.1, forward strand.
ATAATAATGTTTATCATCTTCTCTTCGTCTCAAGCTGCGTGTGGGAACCCATAGATAATTTTTGACGCCTACAGATACCCCCTCAAAAGTGTTGCAGTCTCATTCTTTTATAGAAGAGGCTATAATACTTTGGATATGATGGGCTCAGCTTTCAATTCTTTGATTTCTTCAGCTTTCATCTTATTCAATATTTTTGTCGAATAGTCTGAAATTTTTTCGGTGCTGCGTTTATTGTCCGACCGTTGTCGAAATCTTGAACTGAATAGTATGTTGATTTCTGAACTAGTATGCGTCGTTGAATCGACGTTGAACTGATTATCTTCGTCGGGAATTCGTATCTGAATCACGATTGAACTCCCGAGGATTATCCTTTGACCTAGAATTTTTCCGAACCTTATTTCGGCGAATCTATCGCTGCGTTGATCGGCATTGACCTTTCATTGTAGCGCGTTGTCCGACGTTAACATAGTTTATACTCGTACGTTTACTGGAGTCTACACAGTTTAAACTCGACCGGCGTTGTAACGCGTGGCAGGCCCAAGTGTAGAGGTTGCAGGACCAACCGTTGATGCTGTTTCATCTGCAGGTACGGATCTTACCTTTACGTCCCGCTAGTTATTTGCATTGTTTTAAATATCCCCGACATGGCTCGATATATCCCCCGATATATCCTTTTACAGGGCTTGTCGCAACCGATATGGTCTTTAAATATTTTTTACCCTTTTTTTGCTATTTTGAGTGATAAATCTCCGATATAGCCGATATATTAGTCGATATGTGGACCAATATATCTTTTTATATAGCTTGTTGCAAAATAATATACCGTGTTTAGAATTTTCGGACGAGATATCAAGATTTTCCCATTATATCAAATGACATGTTGCCCTAAAAAAAGCAGATCGAATGTTGCAACGTTGCTTTACACTTTTGTTTGTTTTAGAATGTTGATTAGTGATCCTAAACATATATTATTCATATTTTGTATGCTTAAATTTTATTACATATGTCGAGATTATATTTTAATGCATTATACTATGTATGCAAACATTCATTATGGCATTCCGATATTTACCACATTACTATGTATGCAAACATTCATTATGGCATTCCGATATTTACCACATATCCCCGATATTTCCCCAATATCTGCAATCCGATATGAATTTTGGTCATCCGATATTTTTTTCCGATATCTGATATTTAAAACCTTGGTTATTTGCTTAACTATAGGGGAGTTTTGATTGTAGGACCAGCTACTGGAGTTGATACGGCTACCATTACGAATGTTTTAAAGGTTCCTCATGGAGACTTCAGCTAGAATTGATGTTGTCTCAGGTGCTTAAATCACGAGACCAACTGATGAAGTTGGTGCGTCAATGACTATCGTACTTATAGAATTTTTGGCAAACCCTCAGTCATCAACGGATTTGATAGCTTCTACCGACTACCATTTGAGTTGGGCTAACATGCGGATTGTCTAAGTCCGTTCTGTATGTAACGTTATGCTAAAAAAATTAACTCTCTTAGACTTAGTGCTATAATATTAAATACATAGACTTCGCCATTGTTACGGGAATAGACTACCCGGTAACGCGTGTTGGACGTAGACTTAAACAATCCTTCGATCTCGGGTTATCCTTAAGAATATTATGTGTAATATTCTTCAGGAACTTCCCGTTAAAAATAAAGAAAGTAATTTATCCTCATATACCGATTAGAGGTTAGTTAAATAATTTATACTCGTATACCCATTGGAGTATGGGAGTAGTTTAACATTATATACATGTTGGAGGATTTCGTTCTCATTTGGTTAATTTTGTCGTCATGATACCGACGTCAACCAAGGCTTGAATGCTCTTTTTCAGAGTAATACAAGCTTTGGTGGGGTGACGAACCCTCCTGTGATATGCACAGTACTTCAGATCCGAAATCTTATCTGTTTCCTCCTGATTTGTAATCGGTGGTAGCTTTATGTTATTGTTGGCAAGAAGGTACTTGAAGATAGCTGGAATTTCATCATCTTCGAAAAAATACTCCTCCTAGAACTTCGGATTAAGAGTCGCTTGTTGCCTCTAAGATTGTTGATGAATGTCGACAACAGTTGTAGGTGCTTTAGTCGTCGGTTGGCCTCTTTCGGCTTTCTTCCTTTTGAGAAAGCGTTCGGCCTATTCACCGTACAGTTTTAACTCTTTTCAAGTTTTGGATGGTACGACCCCTAAGACTTTTAGAACATCGATAGAAAGATTGTTGTGACATGTCTACAAGATGAACTCCTCTGTAACAGGATCTCTGCAATTCATTGTCTTGTTGCGGAAACGTTAGACAAAACTGTCAACTGACTCACCGTCCTTCTGTTTCTCATCCAGAAGAGCTCTGATCAACACTTCGGTGTCATCGTCGAAGAAATTGTTGAGGAACGAGCTTTTCATATCATCCCAACAGTTGATGCTCCCCGACTTGAGACGTCGATACCAATCGAAGGCAGCCCCACAAATGGTGCTCACGAATGACCGAATCATCAGGGGCTCATTCCTGGAGATCACTCCCATGTGGGACTTGAAATAAATTAGGTGCTGAGTAAGTAAACCTTTACCGTCAAACGACATGAAGTTAATTAGATTGAACTTCACCGGGTACGAGATTGAATCTCACTCTCTTGGATATGAACACGGAATGTCGGTCCGTTTCACTTCTTGAGCCGATAGCAAGGCGTTAACCTTATCCTCTAGCTTATGCATCATCTTGTTGTCCTCGCCCGCATCTTTCTTCAGAAGATGTCGAGAAAGATCAACTGAACCACCCCCAGCGATATTGAGGGGTGCAATTGAGCCACCCCTAGTGTTACTGGGGGATGCGATTGGGCCATCCCTAATATTTTTGAGGGGTACGTCAGCCATGATGACTTCGTCCACTTCTAGATCGTTGTCAACTGCGACTTTCTGAGTGCGGCGACTGGATTCAGTCCGCTGATTAGACTCAGGTGGTGGTTGAAGTTGTTGAGCATGTAACTCTCTTATTTGATGCATGGTTAACTCCATCTCCATTTTTATTTCAGCTCTGAGTTCCTCTCGCTGTCGAGCTAAAGCTTCTTGAAGCATTTGAATCACTAGATCGGGAGTAATTGTGAACGATTCCCTTGCTTCCCCATGCTGGATATTGTATCTTTGGAGGCAATTGCGGAGCAAGTATCCAACAGTTCGTCTTCCGAAAATAGTCCTTCGTGCATCCTCGGGTAATCCCTATGTCCGATGGCTTCTAGCTGGAGCCGAGACATTCGTTGGGCTATTCCTGAATTGATTTTTTTTCCGGGAGAAAAGTCAGGATTAGAACCGTTTGAAGCAATCTTCAGGGAATTCATTATCCTGGACGGTGGATTTTCTCTTATGAAAACGTCTTGGCTTGGGCTTCAACACTTCGGTGGCAAGTTTTCCAAATACCAAGACCCTTTGTGAAATAGTTCTGGGACAGTTATATTTTGATAATACTACCCTGATAGATCTCCCACATGGATAGTGAGAGCTGATTTTTTGGACACCCTCCTTTTGGGATTTGTTCACACCCCCAGCCTGATGGTGCAGCTCATTGGAGTAATTCATCGCTTGTTGGTGTGATGTCCTAAGTATAACGTTGTCTTTTGACGGACACATCTTCTTTTGAGGATAAAAAACCTTGTTGATATTCTCGGGACGATTTGTTGTCGCTTTTGAACGATCTAAGGTCGCATCAGGAGTCGCACGTTTAGAATCACCCCCTTGCAAGCGTGGAACTTTAACAGGCTCCTGGGTTTCAATACGAACTCTTAGGCGATCGATGCCAGGAGTCCTCTTGTGCACAGCACACGAACATGTGCATTGAGGTGTCCCAGTTTGTTTGGAGACGACGGGACACTTTTGAGCAACAGAGGACTTGACGGGAGGACGTGTACGACCCTCAAACTGTGGAATTACTCGAATTTTGTTCACCAAAACTTTGTCTCGATCTTCGTGTGAAGGGCCAAGGCGATCCGTTATTTTCATCTAGGATTTTGATGGATCCATACTGCCGTGAAGCTTCACCGGAGGTATGAGAGAAGACGGAGCGGGAACACAGGCTGACGGAGGCGAGAAAACAATCGCAGGAGGCGGACTGCGTGAGCCACTTTGAGGTGGCTCGACTGCCAGGGCCTTCTCCCGCCGCCTTCGCACTTGATTTTCGTGTCGTTTTGGTCTTTAGCACCTAGATTTGGCGGGACTTTGACGGTTCTTTGGCCACCTTCTCCTTCTTCATGTCTTGCGCCTTTCGTACTAAGGCACGTCAACTCGGAGGGAACGCATCCAAAAGCGCTGTGCACGTACCACATATGCGCGTGCCTTAGTACGAAAGGACACACCCTTCCGTCGATGGTTTGGAGGAAATGACAGCAAATTGTCATTGAGACGGCTGGATTACTTGACGTTTTCTAGACTCCAAGTTCGTATAGTAACGAATCGCATTGACTTGTTCCAATGCCTGCTGATTTGACGAGCTTGACGTTGGCGTCGCCTCTGACGAGCCCTCTTCGTCAGAGTTAGCATACTTTGATTGAACAACTTCTTGATTGGAGAGGAGTTATGGCAAGCGGAGTCACTTGTAGCCTTCTTCGGTGAATACGCCTCCTTCAAAGACGAGATCTTTCCACACTTGTAGGAAGAGGAGAATTTTAATGAAGACAATGAGAAATATTCCTCGAACTTGGCTTCGTCGAACTCGTACTCGACCGCTGAATCAACCGGGATCATGATCTTCGATTGCGACACGACAGCCTCGGTGACGAGACTATTGGCTCCCACTGTAGTTGCCAGCGTGTTTGCGTCAAAAGTTAGTTTATTCATGGAACTCATTACAACTTTAATCGTTTACAATAAATTCAAAAGAGTTAGTCTTTTTATAAGATTTTTCTTACATGAATAAAAAAAATAAAAATACAACTCTAAAAACACACGCAGAGGACGTTTATCACCTGCTGTTTGCGTGGGATCTTTGCCTATGTCAGGGTTTATCCGTGGATTACCGCGGATCAAATCCGGTTGATCGGAATAAAAAATCAATGCTCTTGCTTCATAAAGGAAACAATTGCAGAAGTAAATAATCTCAACAAAGTGTGATTGCTACTCTTCAAATAATCTCAACAAAGTGAGATTGCTACTCTTCTCGAGATCAAAACAAAGTCTGATCTCAAGGAATGATGAAACGGGCTTCAGATCTCTCTAAATCCACTCTTAATGCACAGAAATTCACTAAGATCTCGCTAGCCTCTCTCAAATTCGTCAGAACCTAGCTCTAGCTCCTTTGAAATTCGTGGCTCCCTTCAGATCTGCCTTTATGAGGGTGCTAGGGATGTATTTATAGATTTTAAGTACCGTATTTGTAGATATGATTGAAGAACAACTGTTATTATCTGTTTAGGTGGGTTTTTGATTGTGTAACAGCTTCCGCACGTTTAAGGATAACCTCACATGTTTATAGATGACCACCAGGAGTTTTAGAAGCCAATCTTATCAGAAAACACGTCGAGAATTGACCTGGGCGCAAGTCACTTCGAAGTAACTCAGATTCTCCAAGACAGTTTGTATTGTCCTTGGTATTTTGGCTTTAATTCTCTCGTCCGACCTCGGAATGAAGTGATTCAAGATGCGTTGGAAAGCTGACGAAAAGACCTACAACTTTTATCTTTTGAGTTTTTTCGAATTTGAAGCGAATCATGGTCGAAATTTTAATTCTTCTCGAATCATGCATCCTAAATCTCGTTGTTGCTTCCTCGCTTCGTATTTTCACGAGTTTCTTCCACTTTGTGCACTTCTTCGCCTCGCGCGTTCCTTTGCTTCCTTTTGGCATCGAATGATCATCTTTGACTTAGATAATCCTCTCTGACTTGGATAATAATGTTCATCATCTTCTCTTCGTCTCAAGCTGCGTGCGGGAACCCATAGGTAATTTTTGATGCCTACAATACTCTCATTCGGCCAGGTGTGAAGCCCCTTTCTAGAAAGTTCTACCGTGCATGATGTACACACTTCAAAATGTGTATGGCCTATATATTTGTGGAGTTTACTTTCTGTGGAGTTTACAGGCACAATTTTTCTCGAAAAGACGACCTACAACTTTTATCTTTTGAGCTTTTTCGAATTTGAAGCGAATCATTGTCGAAATTTTAATTCTTCTCGAACCATGCATTCTAAATCTCGTTGTTACTTCCTCGCTTCGTATTTTCACGCGTTTCTTCCGCTTTGTGCGCTTCTTCGCCTCGCGCGTTCCTTTGCTTCCTTTTGGCATCGAATGATCATCTTTGACTTAGATAATCCTCTCTGACTTGGATAATAACGTTCATCATCTTCTCTTCGTCTCAAGCTGCGTGCGGGAACCCATAGGTAATTTTTGACGCCTACAATACTCTCATTCGGCCAGGTGTGAAGCCCCTTTCTGGACGGTTCCACCGTGCATGATGTACACACTTCAAAATGTGTATGGCCTATATATTTGTGGAGTTTACTTTCTGTGGAGTTTACAGGCACAATTTACAAGGGCCTGACAGCTTAAATTTTGGGTTATATTCAAAGTAATGTAAAAGCATCTCATGAAAAGGTTTAAGCATTCGGGCCCCAAAGTTGTTTTAGTTAAGCGGCCTCTTAGGTGGTCTAGTCAGCAACCTAGGTGGTTCTAAAGAGTTTACAATTTACAAAAGGGCTTAAAGCTTAAATTTTGGTTTATATTCAAAGTGGTGTAAAAGCATCTCATAAAAAGGTTTAAGCATTCGGGCCCTAAAGTTGCTTTAGTTAAGCGGCCTCTTAGATGGTCTAGTCAGCAACCTAGGTGGTTCTAAGGATTAAGGACTAGCACTATCTTAGGCGACATTACCCACTTAACACTAATAAAACAGATTTTAAGACAAATATATCATGCACACGAGCACTGAAAAAAAGTCGGGCGCCAACTAGTTGAGGTGGTCATATTGCCCCTTGCCAAAGGCCTCAAGCCTAATAAGGTGGTCCCTCCCGAGTAAGGAATATTAGTGGATTGTGTTTGGCAAGTGGGTCAGGCTACAACAGATGTTCAAATCCAGCCAATTCGAACCAAAATCCAAAAATAGATTAGAGGTACGGTGTAGAGTTTCTATGGTATACCTTGTCACCACACATAAACCACCATTTGTGTGGACAATAAACACCATCTCCAACCTGGAGTCATTTGATTACAAGTTTACAACAATCACAGACAACTATGTGAACTCCTACACCTTAACCCCGTTATTCAAACAACCAAAAAAAAGACAATATGGAAAAATTGACAGAATCTTGCTGAACATTTCAGAGTTAAATATTGGTGCCCGTCATATACGAGAACTATTAATTTATCTTTTATTTAGATAGGAATCATATGTTGGTTTAAGTGTTGTTCTAGGAGTTCTAATTGATATGGACTTTATCTTCAGAATCATTTTAATTGGAAGTTGGAACACTATCAATATTAGACTAGTAATTGAGTAGGAAGTTTTAATCCTTTTGCTAGCTTTTCATATACATACAGTGCATTGTGAATAGAACAAAAGATATACTAGAACTCTTCATGATTTATCTTTTATTAAGATAGGGATCTTATGTTGGTTTAAGTGCTGTTCTCAGAGTTTAATTGATGTGAACTTTATCACGGTGGATTTGTTTTTTCTCCTTCAACCCTCTCTTTTTTACTCATATTCTTCCTCCTGCATCAACCTTCTATCTGCTACTCTGAAACACATAGAGCCTGCACCTTAAACTCATTTACCAGATGAGGAAATGTGGTTGACAAGTGATTAGGCTGGAGTTAGCATCCAACTCCAGTTAACACCATCCAAACAACTGAAAATAGTCTAGATCTAGCTGTTCAAATGCATGGGAGATTAGCGCAGACTACAAAACATACCAGGTTGCTTCAGCATATGAGAGACCTTGCCACTTAACTAAATACTCTGGTATTACATCATCGCCGCTAGTTTTGCTGATCCTGTCCGCAAATATTCTTTCAACCTGATTATTTACACAATTACACCATGATTTCAGTAGAGAAAACCATCAAAGAAGAAAAAAACCTAAAACCATAAATACATTAAAAAATTCATGGTAACAATATAAGAAAGGGAAACCTGACTGTATTGCTTGAGGAGATCTAACTCCATTTCTTTGCTGACATCATGAACCTCAACCTGTATAAAATTTGTAACTTAAAGTTAAACTGTACATCTATACAAATTAAAAACTGGGTCAAATAATAAGGAATTCCTCTGGATCAACTGTAATTGGCAAACAATAAAAACACGCCTGAAGGCATAAACACATGCAGCGTAGTATAAACGTAAAAGTCAATGCACCATATGTACATCTATGTGCCCTTATAAACACTTTACTATTCAAGCAAGGACTGCTGTATCAGTTGATACTTGATACAATAGACATTTATCATATCGTTGGATTATAATTATGCTGATTTGATCCAACCAAAACTCTGTCAACACTAAAGCTATTGGCTAATCACAACTAATACAGGCCGAGTTGCATAATACAACAAGAAATTCGAGTTTGAAGTATTGAACTTGAATTATTATATGCAGGGAATGAAAAAAACGATTACAAGAAAACTTGTGATTAGACTGACTTGCTCCATTTACCAACAACTTTTAAAATCTAAAACCAGTGAAACTCTCAATTCTGATACGAAAGAAGGTGAATGGTCAATCGAAAATCTCAAACCTTCATAAAAATTTAAAATAAATTGCTAAAAGTTCAAGCTCCTCAGTGGGCAAAGAGCAGGTTATTGACCTTATAATCTTAAGAAGGTGAAACTCCTTATAAAGGTGAGTTCCTATTATAGAAACTATAATTTTTCACAAATTGCAGCTCATTGTGTCGTATATTTTAATGAACTGAATACTTGTAGTATTATGTCAAGATAGTCATGTTAGATGTGTCTTCAAGGTTCTCGTTTAGTCAACAAAAGGGAAGTTATTAACTGACAAGGTTTAACTAATGTTAAATGAGGCTGTCAGCCTGTCAGATTGAACTCTGCTTTTTCATCCAATTAGAAATGCATTAGCAATAACATAATTATCTTATAAAATACCATCATATGGACAAGACTCAAGAACTACACTTGATCCACAAAAGTGCGAAAGGAAACTTCCTAAGCTTCTAACCTATGAGCTGCAACACAGCAGGCCGTTCAGCTAAGACTAAGCACCAAACTGTCAGTGTCAGCCATTAGACAAGATTAGTTTTACTCTTGAATGCAAAATTGAAGCACAAATAATAATAATAGCCACGGGCGTATTAAACTTATCTCTTTTGCGCCATTATAACTTGTAGAGTAACCACCTATGTAATTACCTCCTCGCGTGACAAGGCAACCTTGTATTTCCTCTCTTCGCTTGCTCTTTTTATGTAGTTCAGAACCTTCTTGAAGCCAGTAACCTATGAAATTTCATCATTGAGCAAATATGTATTAACATTCAGAAAATCAGGCACATGAAAATAAAATAACTATAAGTTGGCAGTTGAAAAATGCTTTCCGCTTACATTTTGGAGATCAGAGAATGGTTTCCATTGACAATGTAAATATGACTGGCCTTTCCATTTTATATAGAATTCAACTTTATCCCATTCAGGTTCAGAGTCTGACATGGTGCTTAAGACACTGGGTTGCGCTGATCTGTTGTTTCTTATAGCATCTTCAGCCATGCCCTTTGGCTGGTGCCAGAGTACCCTCTCGATTGAATCAGCGTCCTCTTCATCAGCATCATCTTGAAGAAGCTGTTTAGAGAAATGTTGTTTAAGAGGTCCAGTCATTATTAGACATTATGGCTTGGTTTGGTAGGGGGTTTGAGGAGGGAAGGTGAAGTGAGGGGAGGTGCAATGAGGTGGAGGGATGGACATCCCTTTAAGCCCTTTAATGTTTTTTTTTGGGGCGGTTGCGGCTGTGCAGTTGTGGGAGGGCGCGGGTGGAGAGGGGGGACCGGATGAGACAGCATGTTTTTATCAGTTCAGTTGTTCTCTCTCTCCTCTTGTGTCCTCCCAATTGGATTTTTCTCTCTCTAACTTTTTAGTTTATTTTGTGGTGCCTCCTCTCTCCCCTCACTCTACCTCCCCTTTTAAGAAAACCCCCTACCAAAGGCAAATCTAATTTTTTCCCTCCCCTCCCCTCCCCTCCTACCAAACCATTATTAACAGAAACAGGGAATGAGAAAATAGAGTAAATAAAAGTTTAAAAGTTCTAATGACATACATAAGTGTACAAAAATGTCAGCTAAAAGTAAATACAGCTATGGCGCATATGATAGCTTGTAAATAGGAAATACATCTAAAATTGCATCTCCAATTTTCTGAATGAACAGGCAAATCATGCATTTTTGCTAGACGCCGCAAGTTGTGGTTTGCCAAGATGCATTCTCTAAAAAAATCCAAAACTACAATTCACGAGGTTAATTATTTATTGTTAAAGGTATGATAACTTTCCGAGACACATAGCAAAATTTGCCTTCCTATTTACTAATATCTGAATTTACGCATTTTACGCGGGAAATCCACATGAATAGCTTTCATAACTAAATCCTGGACTGAGTAAAAGGTTCAGACCGGAATCCAGGCAACTGCAAGAAAAGATACTATTTGTATCTTTGCAATACTCCGACTTGATAATTCTTCTTCTTTTTAACTCAGGAGTAACCCACACGACCCCAAAAACGATACCTTCTCTGCAAGAACAGGATCGTTAAGCTTGACTTCTACCACAATACCCTAGGTCAACTTAGGTCGTAAGTTGCTATGGGAACTTCCAATGGTAACATACAAAGAACTAGTAAGCTGTTTGTTTAGTTATTTATATACAGGAGTTCCACATAAGATCCTGAGAGGGAAACAACCAAACTCTACTAAGAATTCAAATCAATTTAAAAATGCATATCATCCACTACAGGTGGAACTCGAAGTAAAAGACAATATATCATAAAAGGCATCATTTTTCTCAACTTATGTTGGAAATAGCTAAAGGAAAGTTTCTGAGTTACTAAGAATTAGTTAGATGTACATAAATGCTAGTCTACTCTAGACTTTCTCCATAGGAGGGAGGAAATCTTGCCAAAATATATAAATAGACTCTGAAAGCAGCCGAGTGGTTTAATCTCTTATATGCAGAAGTTTTACATAATTCCTGAGGAAGGGAACTAAACTTTAGAAATACTTCAAATCAATATAAAAATGAATTACTACCATCAACGAGAAATGGATTTGAAACAGATATCTAGGTCCTAAAAGGGCCATTATTTTATCAGTAAACACATTGGGAAGTATGCAGCTAGGGATTGAAACCCCACCTTCTGGGACTTGGTTGTTCTCTCTTCATCTTCTTTTTCACTTTCTTCGCTTTCAACATAAGATACCTTCCTCACGGCCCTACCGGATGTACGGAGCTCACTACTCTGTGAATTGATATTCACAGAACCTGCTGATTGGCCGCCACTCTTCTTACGTAACTGCCATGCTTTTCTGGATTTCTGGCTGAAGTCTTCATCGCTGTCCTGTTCAGAGTCCTTTTCAGATGATTCCTCCTCGTCTGAAAATGCTCTCCCTCTTTTTCGTTGACTACGAACAGAAGACTTGCTATCTTTTGTTGACTTTGGTCTACGTCCAGCTTTTTGCGACTTTCTTTGTCGTGGATTACCACCATACTCAATACCTTCTTCATCTGAGAGATCAAGGTCATCATCTTCTTCTTCATCATTTTCATCATCAAAATCATCACTCTCTGACATTTTAGCCTGACATAGATATAAGAAACATTTTATACAGTTCATTGAAGCTTTGAGTGTTTCATGCAACCAAAAAAGTTATACTTTATATCTAGAGATGCAAAAATGTGATGAAAGAAAATAAATACTACTCTAGATACAGTGGACAAGGAAATAAAGCCTTTAAAAATAAGAAAAGATAGCAGGACAGTTTATAACAGGTGTCAAAGGAAAAAAATTAAAACAGCAGAAATTTGTTCTAGTAGCAAAGGCTAGAAGTCAAGTTATCAGTGGTGATGACTTCCTGAAGAAATGAAAAGGCACTAAGTCAATATGGGAGGAAGCAAGAATCCCACGCCACCCGCCAAGTGCTCACATGTATTACTAGATCAGTTGCATATGTGGGACTCTTTTAGTTGAATTAGACACTCAAAGTAAAATTTGGAAAACTCAATGGTTGACCATCCTTTGGACAATTTGCAAAGTTCATATTGATCTACAGATCTAATATTGCATAAAAATGAGAACACAGAAGATTTCAAAACGTTTAAGCCATTCAAATGGTAACTATTTTGTACAGTTATTTTGGATGTGTGCATCACATTGAACAATATGGATCATCCAGCGAGTGACCCATCATTGATTACAAAATTTAAGAACCCTTCTCACAGGCGCATTTCCAAATAAAAAGGAACAGCTCAGTATGATGTCTTCACAAAGCATATATTTAAAAACCAATCTCATAAACTACATACGTATGCACCCACATGCATACATCCATATATGCAACTAAGAAATAACATGTGAGTTACATCTTAAAAAAGGGAGGAATACATGATATTTAAATCTTGAGGATAGGAAGGACAAGAGTACTCACTAAACAAAAAGGATGAAAGGAAAATGATAATCCCAGATCAACCAAGCTCTTTGCTTAGAACTACATAATAACAAAAAAGATTTAACTTTACATTATGCATCAGACTTATTATAGTGTGTTTGTAAAGCATGGCAGAGAAAATGTTCACACGCTGTGAACTGTTTCTTCTTCTTTTCCTTTTCTCTTTTTCTTCTTCTCTATATTTTCCTTCTTTTTCTTTGGGTGGGAGTTTGGGGGTTTGGATTTTTTTCCGGGGTTGGGGGTTGGGGGGTTGGCAAGTGGCAACACATAAGAAACACCAGGCTATCATTAATAATCATGGGATATTGAAGTATTCTGGGTTGCTGGGTTGGCAACACGTAAGAAGCACCAGGCTATCGTTAATAATCATGGGATATTGAAGTATTCTGGGTTGCTGGGAACCCATGCTAGTCAACACACAGTGAAAAACTGACATGTGGAACATATATCCGTTCTTTGGAGAGTCATTTTTATATGAAAAATAAACACAGTATTATAAATAGAGACTATAATACATGGTGATCTTATAGCCATATCATAAAAAATTTCCTTTGACTTAAGGTATTCTACAGAAGCATACTACATTACTGCTCTAGAAGTTTTCAGTTATACGGAACATCTTGCCCATATTCCAATCATGATGTACAAAAATGATCATTTTAGGTACTCCAGATTATTAATTCAATTTTTTTCATAGCTTCGTTAATATAGTTCATGTATTTTGTTCACATCCTGCTAATTCTACATCCTCCAATTCTAAAACTTATCTGCATTTCAACGGTGAAAGTTGTATTTTCTACTCTCATCGACTCATTAAATACAAAGGATGAAACTTATCCTGAACATGATAATTGACAAGTTTATCCCTATTTAACACAAATGGTAAAAGGTCTATGGCCAGTCTTGCATTCTATAGAAGGTGAAGGATTTATCTCCTCTTCAATCAGTCTCATGTCATGTGTTATTCCATCATAAATGTTCATGACCTACACTTGTCGGAAAAAAACGGTAAAAACCTACCAAAATTTTCCAAAAAGAGCAATACAAGATATTCTTCTCCCAAAACATGTAACTAAACATTACCAGTAGCTTCAATGGCATATGTTCCTAGCACAACAAAGTTGAAGTGTTCTCTTCTTTTCTAGTATTTCTTGCTTTCTATATATGGAAATGTAAATTTCATTAGTATCCCATACTTGGGACTCCATGGTGTTTTATGCACTTTGTCATTCTCTTTTATTTTTATATGCATGTAGCTAAGTGCTTCTTCTTGGCACTTCGTCTTTTAAAAGTACTGTTAAATAACTCAGAAATACTAACACCCACCATCCAAGTGCTTACAAGCCTTAGTACAAAAGATCATGTCTTATGGCTTAAAAGCTTATCGTGAACATCTATGTAGCACGGACACGGATCCGACACGGCCATCCGACACGCCGACACGAGGCAAATCCTAAAAAATACATAGGATAAGTGTGTTCGACACGTGTGTCCGACACGGACACGACACGACACGGCTTCATGTTATGCGTGTCCGTGCTTCATAGGTGAACATTAAAACTTTGTGAGAGAAAACTCTTTCAGTAACACCTGAATTACCTAACATAAAATAAGTACTTCTGCCTTAAGTTCTATGTAATTCATGACTTCAATGCAGCCTTGTGTACCGCCTACTCTTCCCAATTGAGATAGATTTCCTACAAATAACATATCTTCTGCAGGTATTTTATGAACAAATTGTCAGAATATATTACAGTGACATTAATCTTTCTCTGGTTATTCAAAATTAATAACTTAACATAGATTGAAATTTATTCAGAATTATATACAAGTAACTAGCCACCCTGTACATCTTTTTTCCACCAATCACACATAGGGCTCTTTATTTGTTGCATTCTCTCATGCACAAGAAGCACTAAGATTACATAATTTATTAACTAACCAATCATATGGTCGGTTGCCCCACGATAACTATGAGAGCATCCATGTTAGTGCTTTTTTGAGAAGTAAACAACAACTCTAGAGAGGACATACTACAGATGGGTTGAAATCTCTGTTTTAGTCTCCAGCTGAAAGTTTTTCAAGATTTTTAGTTTTGGGTATGATTATTTTTGTGATTGAATATATAATTACTTGTAAAATAAAGATTCAAATAAATAAAACAAACTTAGCACCTTCTCTCACAGAGCATTCCTAGATTGTATACGAGAGTTGCATGGAATTCCAGGGGCAATGTTACATGAGACATTTAGTTTCACATGTAAAAGCTTTTAATATGAGGTTTACAATTGAAGAGACAAAGGCGTCTTCTATCACCACAAGCTTATCCGGTTTGGATTTTGAGTTTTACCTTCTGCAGTAGTTAAAGACAAACATATTAATGTGATAGGCATATTTGGGATAAACTTGCATCATTTGTTGAGGATGCTGTACTAAATGATTGCGCTAAATGAATAATTTTCGAGAAATCCTTAAAATGACCAATTGGCTCCTTAGAACCCATTGATAGTGAGATCGAGAAGAACATGGTTCACCGAATCCAAGTAGCATACTTAGAATATGCAAGTGTTCTCAAGAATTATGAGTCATAAAATTCCAATGAAATTGAAGGGAAATCCTATAAAATGAATAGGAATTAAATTCCCAAGCATTAAACTTCCAAAAATGTTGCATATATCATATTTGCTATGATTTGACCACTTCCAATAATATGACATTCCCATGTTTAATATGTTAAAAAACCTCAAGGAAAACTATGCAGTGGTGCAAGGACAGCAGTGTTAATGATTGTAATATTGATGGCAAAAGCAATGACAATGAAGATGAACTGAGTTTGGTGGCTACAAGGAAAGTAGCAATGAGTGTAACAACATTTAGAATCAATCAAAATAGTATACAAGTGAGTAGGAAGGGAGTTCCAGAAGCAGCAAAGAAAACAACATTGGAAGGGACAATATCAATGGTAACGGAAGCAATGATCATAGTGAAAATACAAATTAGAGACTGGAAAAATATAAGTTTGTAGAAACTGAGTTGTTTTCGTATAAGATCCGATCTATGTAGGACGTATCAACTCACATATCACGCAAGAAAGACCTTTCAGGAATGAGACAATATGATCCTAGAATTTTTTAAGTTGCACTCATGCTGAATACAAGAATCAGAAAGGCAAAACCAGACTCCCAAAGAAATTCAAAATATAAAACAAGACCAAATGTTTTCTACTCATTATTGAAATAAAAAGGTCTGTAAAAAATAATTTCCTACTTATATTTTTATCTAAATTTAGTCTACACTTTGAAAAGTTCATCCGTGCACCTTCAAAAGGACAGAGAATACCCCTAATTACAGTTTTAATGACTAAGACTTTAAAAATAATGAGTAAAGACAAAATCAACAGGAGATATGACCAACATAATCCAAACGGGAGGAAGTGGTCGTAAAGACGGCAACTAAGGAGGTGTCAGGGCTTGAGTGCATTATAGTATTTGATAGTCATTGATAATTGTGTTCTTAAACTAATTGCATAGGTAAAGTTAGAAAGATGCTGGCCGGATAAGAAGATCGATGTCTGTCATAAGTTTGGGGTGCGCCCATCCCTATCAATCATCTAGCTTTTTCTTGTTCACAGCGCGGAAAGAGCGAGGTAGTTTTCCAGGTAAGGGCAGGCCTAATGAAAAAGTCCAATTCCATATATTTCTTCAGGTGAAGCCCAAGTCAAACCAAGCAGTGTTTTAAATGTCGGTCGACATGTCGGATTTAGGGGTCAACCGACACGATATGGAGTTTTTCATTACGTATTGTATTTTCAGGGTTCATGTCGGATATATCGACGGCTATGTCGGATATGTCGAGTGATATGTCGGTTATGTCGGGTGATTTTTTAGTCTAAAAAATTAGCTGGTTTTTTTATTTTTTATTTTGTTGTTACGTTTGTCTAATCAGATTTGAGTTTAAATTCTTGATTGTCTTAATATTACTTCCAAAGAAAAAAACCGATAAGTTAAGGGAAATAAAAAAAGACCGAAGTAATATATGTCGCTCATCTTCTCTCTCATTCGACATCTCATCGGTCTCTTCTCCGAGTTATTCCTTCGACATCAATATTGGATGATCTTCTCTCTTCTTAACCGCTAATATCGAATTTATCACCTCTTTCCTTCAACATCAATCCTAAGCATCATAAGTTATTTACTCTTTTATATGTTTAGACAATAGAATTTTTTAAGTCTATTTAGATTTTATTTATGATATTTATATTACACATATGCACACCATCCGATATGGCAATCCGATATTTTTTATGTCCCCCGACAAATCCCTGATTTCCGCTATCCGACACGAATTTTAGCTGTCCGACATGAACCCGACATCCGACATTTAAAGCCTTGAAACCAAGTCTTCTTGGTGAGAAAATATCTTTTTCCACCTAAAACAAACAACAACGGTCGCATGCTAAGCATCATTGTTAATATATTAAAGTCAAAATCAAAGATCCTATCATGACAAATCTGGTTCGATGGCTGCTCTCTACTAACCGCAAGGATATCGGTACTCTATATTTCATGTTCGATGCCATTGCTGAAGTGATGGGCACATGCTTCTCCGTACTTATTAATGGATGGTCAAGAGTAGATGGATCATGTTGCTAGAAAAATGAAAAAGAAGACAAATAATTACTTCTGATTCGATTCCATCTCTCTCTCTCTGGGTGGGTAGTGGGGGATGGAATTATAAATGAAAATCAAATCAGAGCTTGTGTAATCTATTAGGTGCATTACAGCTTCAAGGATTGACGCTACACAGAGTAGCATGCACTAAAGCTGTTGTTAATAAACTGTGTGACGCAATGGATTTTAAAATCAAGAAAGTATGTCCATAGAAACTGTGAGGAGAGGTGGAAACATACGCATAAGGTCAAAGTTTGATTTTTCATTCATCGCTGACGCGTTGGGATTAGTTTAATGTCAGACGAACATAGAGCTCTTGAAAGCATTCTTATAGATTGAAA
>NC_033800.1:53377734-53385763 GCF_001876935.1 Asparagus officinalis
CTGCTGCAAAACTAGAAATCAATGCTAGCTAAAAGAAATAATGGAGAATGAAAAGTTCACGTAGTAACCTTATTCTTAGAGCTCTTGCCTGTTTCACCAAAGTCTGGCTCAAAATCAGCATCGTCTGGGTCATCTTCTGCCATAAAATCAGAAAGATAAATAACTCTAAAAACTACTTCCACGAAAGAGAAAGTGGAAATCATTAGATGAAAAAAGAAATAAACATGATTTTTTATGAAGACCCAGGCATTTGGCAAAACAATACATTTATATAAATAAGGATAAGACCTTCTTCATCGTCACTTTCCTCATATTCGTCATCATCATCATATTCATCATACTTGGCACCCTTTGATTTCTTGGCTGCATTCTTAGTAAGAAGTACTGGTCTGGGTGGCAATCTTGCGCCTGAGATACTAGGAAGGCTCAGTCCTCGACCATGTATCGAATCACTCTGCTCTTCACCATCCTGCTCATAATAATCATCGGACAGCATCTCATCTGCAGGTACGTCAACCTGCCCTCTCTGAAACTGCTCGCTATCCTTCTGCCCATCAGAATGATCATCGGAATTAACTGTAATCACCTCTTCATCCTTTGTACCATCAACTTCCTCGTCTTTAGGCCCCCACATTGGTTGACAATCCTTCCAAAAATTTGAACCCCAAGTACCAGATGGGCCCGTTCTCTTTCCTTGTCTACCATTGTCACTGGATATATCATTCTGCTGCACTCCAGCATCCAACGGCTCCAACTCACTCTGGTATTGATCTTCCTCTTTCATTTCAACACCATTCTCCGCAAAATTCAAGTCCATTTGTCTGTTGTCCTCTGTTGAAATATAGTCGCCCTCAGCATCGTTATCCCCTCCTTTCTCATTCAAGTCATATTCCGAATCCATTGCATTCCCAAAGTTCTTAAAGAATGCCATCGTCCAATGTCATGTAATCTTCAACTGCAAAAAAGAAAGACAAAACTTTAGCATCATTCTAACAAATGACACAGAGCTCCAAATCAATTTTAAAACCTGATAAACAGATTAATAATTGAAGCAAAAAAGACATCTATAAACCCTCATTCCAAAGTTAGTAAGCCTTTTAAATTACAGTCAGCAATCTCGACATAAGCAAAAAAGTGGAATTTAATTCGACAGGATCAGAATCTTAACAATAGAACGCTGAATCCAAAGTCAAACTGAATCAAAACACAAAAACCTTTGGAAACCCAAAATCAAAGGCCAATAATCCCACAAATGATCAAATCCAGCAGCAAACTCAACGGATCAAACGAAAAAGATCAAAACCCCCATCCCAAACCCCAAACCTAATCAAAACCAATTAAAAACACAATCGCAATCCAACGGTCTAAATCTCACAGGATCAAGCTCAAGCTCAGTAGAAGCGATCGCTCCAGAATCGAGATCGTACCTCCAATTCAAACGCAAACAGCAGGGCGGCGCAAGTTAGCAAACGTGCGCCGGCGGCAGAGGGTTAAATCACTAAGATCGCGAGGGAAATGGGAAATCTTTCAAAAAATTAGTTTTTAATTTCGTTTCGATGATTTTTGTTTTGAGAGTTTTAATGGTTTAAAGAGGGAATCGAAGGGGTCGATGAGAGAGAGGAGGCGTATCGGTATCGGGTTACGGTGGCGTGTCGACTGAATAGGAAAAAGATCGGCTTCGATTCGCGGGCAGACGCCGCTGGGAGAGGTTATCTGAGAGAGATGAAGGGGCAAAGGGGGAGATTAGAAACAAAGAGAGAAGAGGTGATTTTTATTTTGATTTTCGTTTTTTATTTCTTAGGGCACCCTAATTTCTTTAAGTTGGGTACGTGGATGACGTGGACGAATGAACAATTCCCATGTCATGCGGGTAGGCGGCGAGGGTGCCTTTGTGGGCAGAGATGTTTTAGGGCGAATGGTGGCCCCTTTCGGGGAATTTTCTCCAAAATGAGAAAGTAAAAGTCATATTTTTTAATTAATTTTTACACCAACTTCAGCGGCTTTCGTATTTTCAAAAATCTATTTTTTCCTCTAAAAATTTGGAGAATAATGCAGATTTGGGGAAACTTCCCTATTTTTTCTCCTACATCCCTATTTTGGGGAATGAGATGGAGAATCTGTTGGGTCAAAAACCTAACTAAATTTTTCAAAAGTGAGAAATGGGGAAGCTGTTGGAGATGTTCTTAGGGATTATTTGATAAAAATTAGGATTGTTATTTAACAATTCTATATATTCTAAGACTTGGATTATAACTAGAATATTTTGGTTAAAATCCTGAACATTTTACAAGGATTTTTAAACTTTTTAAATGGATTCTTGGATTGAAAAGTAAATAATTATTAACAAACATAACTATTATTTTATTAAAATTTGTATTGCTTAATTAATAGTTTCTTTACGATTTCAATTTATGATTATTTAATTTATAATTTTTTTATTATATTACAATTTACTATTAATTTGAATATTTCAATACATAAATAATAATTATAATAGAAATTTTTTATCAAATATTAAATATAAATATTAAATTATTTAGTATTTAATATCTTTTACTATGTAAATATGAATTGAGATAAATATTACTAATAATATTTAAAATACCAAATATAAATTGAGATAAATATTAAGTATATATTTAATATTTTATAAATTATTTTATATTTTAAAATATAATAAATCGTTAATATCAAATATAATACTAATTATTTGAGCTACAAATGGTTAAATAATATTAAATACTAAATAATATTTCATTTTAATTTATTAAATATATTTCAAGAATCTGATTCAAAAGTATTTAAAATTGAATATATTTAATATAAAATATATTAAATAACTAAAAATAAATATTGTTGATGCTAGATATCACACAGCCAGTTGGAGTCACGGAGTTTATAAAAAAAAAGGGGGGTCGCTTTCTTCTTCGACTTTATGCCTGGTTCTGGAATTAGGATGGCCGAGCAATCTGCACACAAAAGAGTCGTAAAGAGGGTGGGGATGACTTCCCCCGTGATACCTCCAACGATCAAGTCAGTTGATGAACTTGAGTGGGGTTAAAGAAGAACTGTGTGTTCTTATTTTTGTGCAGTGTGTGCTTTTAGGGGTGTTAGATTGCGAACCTCTGGCTATAACGAATAGCATCTGTATTTATAGGGGATGCCAAGGGCAGATTGGTCACTTCATGAGTATACAGTAAGATGGTGATGAGGGGTGAGCTGGAAGTTGAGTTATCTTTTACTCTACACGTGTTGGTTAGTGAGTGACGAGAGATCACTTCGGCAACATTGGTAACTAGTAGTCAGACGAGTCTTCAAGACTATTGAGGATGGAGACATAATGATGATCATTGAAGATTAAACAATATTGAGAAGTGACACCTATGCCAATAGTTTCGAGGCAAGGATAACCTCTTAGCTTCGTCGAGAAGCAAGGCCTATAATGTCATATCTTCGAGTCGCTGACTCTCGTGTCGACTGACACCACCTTTCGTATCGACACAAGAGTGTCGGCTTGTCCGACTGGTCGGAATGTCGTCTTGTCCCAGCTAACAACCATTTCTCGAGGCAATATAGAGATGTCGACTGGTCTGGGAGGTCAGGACCTCTCATGCCGATTAGCACCACTCCTTGAGTCGACACTGTGGTGTTGGCTTGTCTGGTTAGTCAAAATGTCGACTTATGAGATCATATATCCGTGGAACAAATATACCCCATAACAGTTAGCCCCTTTCGCTTGGAGTCGGCTTGAGCCGAGTCCGAGTGAAATAAAATAATCAAAGGACAAATAGGGGAAGAGATGGTATTCTTTAAAGAACTGTACTATCTGAAGTCTGCGGGTATCATCATAACTATAGCAGGGCTGTTCTCCTGACAGATTACGTGTTCTTTGAGGTAAAAGAAATGGGGCGCGCTTTGCCTTTCGGGAGAATTTCGAATTCCGAGGATAGATCCTAACCATAAGAGGTAATTGAATCCAACGGCTCGAACCTTGACAGTTGTAAAGTAGGAATTTTTTATATTTATATATAAAATCATCATGCACCGCCATCACCCTTTCAAATTCCCTTCTGATAGACTATTCTTTTTCCCCAATTTCTCTCGTCCTTTTGCTCATTATTCCTGCCTATTATCCTTCTGTTTCTCTATAACTTTAGAAGCAGTTCATCGTCGGGATCTTCTGCAAAGCATTCATTCCAAAGTAACCTTGTCTCATTTTGAGGATGATGTCTAAAAAATTTGACATCCCTGCAAGATACGAGCTACTCACTCCGACGAGTTCAGATGTTATTTTTGACCATGGGCCTGAACGACATCCTCTCTACTTGAGACACCTGGAGTGCGGTTTAAGATTACCCCTGCCTCCATTTCTGAAACAACTATTTGAGACGCTAGGAGTTTCACCTGCGCAAATGAAACCGAACGTTGCTGTGGCATTCGTGGTAATATACCATTGGTTGGCAATCAAACCTACTCTGAAGATCTTCGCTCATTTGGTGGCCGTAAAGGTAAATCAAAAGGAGCCCTATTATCCTTTTCAAATGATAGGAAAGTTTAAGTTGATAGATCTTCCAGATTCACATAAGGATTGGAAGAAAAAGTTTGTGAGGGTGGTTGGGGATAATTTAGAGATGTGCTGTTTCGATTGGCCTGAGATAAGGAGGGATGCTCTTGCTAGAATCATGTTGTCTTCGGAAGAGAAAAACCAACTCGACTTAATCAAGGGATTCGCAGGCTCTCGCCATTTTGAAGATCTGCTTGATAGATAGGGCTATGGTCCTCATCACTGGATCAAGGGAGGCGATTGTGATGTTCACGGCTAGGCCAATTGATCCCCAGGGGGCGCCATCTGTTAGGCCAGCTAAACGTATTCGTGAAGATTTTCATTTCTTAGGGACACAATCGGTCGGTGAAGGAAGTGCTACTTCACTCACTCTTAGGAGGAGAAAAAGAGAATTTGAAGGAAGGCTTCAAATGAGGGGAGAAGAGAGGCAGACTAATATCGTCCCTTTGGGTGATTCGAGAGAGAGATCGATTTTGAGAGAATCATCTGAGGCCTCTTTAGAAGAAATAGCCAAGGAGAAGATGCAGGTTGGAGAGCAATTGTCAGATCGTCATCAGGAGTCGACTTGATGGGGAAAGGAGCCGGCTTATGAAGAGACGTGACCCTCTGTCGGTCTGAAGTATCCTTTTCCCCATAAATTCTCTGACGTGGAAGAAGGAGAATAGGACAAGATAAGAACGTGTCTCATTAGAATTCCCTTGTCTGGTGTTAAGTATGGGATAGAACCTGCACTAGAGTTCCGCTTTGAAGCGGAACGTCGCATTGATGCTCGGGGGACCGTCCTTGGGTCTCGTTGAATCCAGTCTAGGGCAGTTGACCAATTCCTCTTGTCAGAAGATGAGAAGTACCTAGAGAAGGTGTCCGACCTTAGTCTTCATCATGCTCTCCGCAGCTACTTTACTCGAGGAGCCATATTAGAAAATGAGTTATATGATCGAGTAGAACATGTGTGGACTGAGTACCATAAGCTTCTTGGTGAGGTGGAATTATTAAGGGCCAACGAGGAAATTAGCAGACAACAAGTTGTCGAAGGATCCGTCTCCAACACTTCTGAAGTCACTAATCTTAGAGAGAAGTTACAAGAAGCGCTTCAAGAGAGGGATCGTGCTGAGGTGTTGGCTTGAGCCGAAAAGGAGGCAGTGGCACACGCAAAGTGTCAATTAGACGAAGAACATATAACAATCACCAAGCTCCAAGAAGAGGTTACATATCTCAAGTCTGAATTCCATCAGCATGAAATTCTCAAGAAGCATTGCCAGGATATCCTTGAAACTTATCGTCAATATATTATCAACACTTATCGTGAAAGTTTTCTTAGGAAAACAGAGGTGGCATTAGCTTGTAAGGCTGGATACGATCACTTATTGGCTCAGCTCCAAGTTGATTTGAAAAGTATCCCCAATCGTTTTTAATATCCCTCCATGGTCGCCAACTGTTTAGGAGAGCTGGAGAAATTGGAAGTGCTAGGGGGAGGATTCAACCTTGATGAGACTAAAGATGATTCAGATGAAGAGCAGGGTCGATTGTCTCCTCCATCGACTACTCCTAAAAGTTCCCCACCTCCGACTCCAGGAGCTAGAATGGATTTTCAATAAGTTTTATAGGAACTTTTTCATAGTTGTTTTGTAGATCTTATACTTTGTAATACTTGATCAATGAATGAAAAATCTTTTGTTCTTATGATTTTGCGGAGCCTCAAAATTTTTGTCGAATGAGTTGCCTTCTTTGTAAACTTGTAAAAATTTACTAACTACTCCGAGCCGACTAGTACCGCCTTTCGAGCCGTCATAGGGGGTGTTTACTAGTGTGGTTGATTGAGATGTCAGCTCACTAGATTATTCTTCTCTCTCTTTATTATATATTTTCGAGAGGATTTGATCACTGCTATCTGATATGACACAACACTTTATCGGTTGGTGGAGATTTAATGATGATGCTTTGATTCTTTAAAACAGGAAGTGGGACCCCAGGAGGGATGCGACATTTCAAATCACAAAATTTAAAATGTTTAGAGTTATGAATTGAATCTTCTCCGTTCATCTCAAAAAGTGATAACCGTCAGGATAAGCCCACCTGACGATTGAAAGTTATAAAATAGCTTTAGAAGAAAGGAAGAAGAACACTCTGTCATTATTCGCTCTAGTTTTCACAGCGTTTCTCCTCTTCTTCAAAGCTTTCTTCAACCAAAGATTTTGCCATGGCTTCTCAAAGCTTTATCGTCGGTCGCAACGAAGAAAGGATTAATCTTCTTCATCTCGTTCATTCAAAAATCTTTACGGGGAATCTCAAGAAATTCTACAGTCTGTATGATATTCTTAGGGATCTCAAGTTGATGGTTCCTGAGGGAAATGACCCAGTATATCGTCATGGTCCTAACAAAGTGACATTATACTTGGCCCACATTGATCAAGGACTTCGACTACCTCTTCATCCATTTGTAAAGGAGGCATGTAGTGCTATGGGGATCTCTCCCTCTCAACTCACCCCGAATGCAATGGGGATTCTGATGGCTTTCATAGTCATTTGCTTCCGGGTAGGTGTTCTTCCCACTATGAATTTATTTGGTCATTTGGTTGGCATTAAGTCAACCAAAAAGGATCAACGCTTCTTATTCTATTATACAAGCAGCTTCAAGTTCGTCTCCAATGCTCTAGAGTCGAATATGGATTGGAAAGGACATTTCTTTTGGGTTCTCGGTGCTAATGAAACTCTCTCATGCTCGGAGTGGCCTGAGATCAATAAAGATTTGTTGAAACCCAGTCCCCTCGAAGCTGAGGAAAGACAACAACTAGAGAAGATCAAATCCTATACTGGATATAGAGAGAGGAGCAACCTCTTTGATTCGGCGTCGCTTCGGTGGCGCACATCTTATATGTCTTGCCTACTGAAGCCGATCAAGCTAGGGTGAGCATGTTGGCACTCCCTCTTGCTGGAAGTCAGGGAGCAAGATCTAAAGGTGAGGAGTCGGGGTCCGCTAATAGGCACCAAAAGAGACCGAGGGGATATTTGAACCCTAAAGAGGCATCCGAGCTGAGGTCCCGGATGAGTGAATTGGCCACCCAACTGGGAAAGGGGAGAAATATTAAGAGACATGCGACTAGATGCGGCCATCAACCGACTGCAACATGAGTTACTGAGGTGCCTCGAGTGAGCCCTGTTATAAAACAAGGACCATTTGAAGAACAGTTGGGCGCTCGAGTCAATGAAGGGGATAAGGTCGTCACTGAAGATCCCCTTATTCCTCCGGTAGCTGAGGAGGTGGTGGGATCGACTAAACCCGCTAAGCTATGGCAAGTACTAAAATTGTTGACCTAGTTTCTGAGTCGGCATTATCTCATAGACCAGGCAAACAGCCGGTTAAGCTGGCGAGGAAAATGGTTGAAGAAACCGCATCCCTCCCTGAGCCCCAAGTAGGAGAAACTATCGGGGAATATAAGATCGAAGAAAGGGAGGGAGTGGCTGGGG
>NC_033800.1:53385773-53407449 GCF_001876935.1 Asparagus officinalis
GCTGGCCTTTTCCTCACTGGATCTCGGAAGTGGATTTCCAAGATTGGGAGAAAGCTAAAGTGATGCTAGCAGGAGTGCCGCTAGGCCCTTGCTCGCTAAGGAAAGAGCTCTCCGAGGGCGACAAGTTCGTCCCATCTGTATATCTTGACAAAGAGACTTCCATTCTGGTATCCCTCTCGGCTCCAATCATGACCGTACAATAATTCTCTCTTCCCAAGGATGAGGGCATCTTGAAGACTGAAGAGGATGCCAAGCTTTGGCTTGCATCTAGCTCTCAAGGCTCATCTAGTTCGAGGCATGCTGGTGGAGCAAGAACTATATGAGCGACTCAAGCACATGCATGATGCTCCACAGGGGTGGCTATCGGAGATATTAAAGGAGAAGGTGGCCAAGGAGGAGGCTGAGAAGAGGGTCATCACCTTAGAAGCTAAGCTGAACGACATCGAAGCTCGCTGGCGCTAAGAAGTGGATGCTAGAGACAGAGTCCTCGAAGGGCTTCGATCTCAGAGTGATAAGTAGATGTCTACGATTAGAGATCTAAAGGGAGAAGTAGCTCATCAAAAAAGGGAGATCAATCATCTTCAGTAAGGGATCAAAAAATGAGACAATCAGCTGGTCGCTTTAACTAAGGAAGCAGAATCCGAAAGGGGCCTGAAAATAGCTACCGAGGAAGAAGTTCGATCGAGTCATCTCTCAATCGAACAATTGAGGCGTGATCTTGAGAGAGAGAGAGCAATTGATTTGTCAAGCGTCCTTCACCATGGTGAAGGACTTAAAGGATAAACTTGCTCATTTCGACTCACAGCAATACAGGGAGAAAATAATCAAAGATTGGCATCACGCTTCTATAGGGAAAGTCGAGGTGGCCTTAGCATGTAAAGCTGGGGTTGATTACTTTGCCTCCTTGGTACCTCCTAGCTCACATCCTCCTCTTGATCACTATTATCCTTCCCTAGTCTCCTGCTGTCTCGATCTTCTAAAAGAATTCGAAGCGAAGGGAGGGAACTGAACTTAATCTTGGATAATGAAGACGAATCTCCAGATGGCGCAGAAGAGAAACCTGTGGCTATCCAAGAGGCTGTCGTCCCACCCCAAGAAGCTCCCACGGGCGGTGATAATTGAGAACTTGTTGTGCCCTGTCCTCATCTCCCCCTCCCCCCCCCCCCTTTTTTTACTTGTTATTGGTGTTTTCAGTATGATTGTAAACAACCAGTGTTGATTTAGAGAGAATCTATTTTATCTCGAGTTTATGATGTTTTTATTTAGATAAAATTCTGAAATGCTTAGAACTCAGTCAATATCAATACTTGTAGATTTTCTAAAAGCATGTGATTCAACTTTGGAGTCAAGTGCTTAGGCTCGAGAGAGTCGACTAGATTTTTTCTTCCTCTAAGGTTAAGAGACGACTGTGGGAGTCGGCCAAAGAGTTGTGCCTTGGGTTTATTCCTGATAAGGTACCAAGGGCTTGGAATTCGACTCGGAAGTTGAACGCCTAGGCTCGAGAGAGTCGACTAGGTCTTTTCTTCCCCTAAGGCCGATAGACGACCGTGGGAGTCGGCCAAAGGGTTGTGCCTTGGGTTTATTCCTGATAAGGTACTAAGGGCTTAGAATTCGACTCGGAAGTCGAACACCTAGGCTCGAGAGAGTCGACTAGGGCTTTTCTTCCTCTAAGGCCGATAGACGACCGTGGGAGTCGGCCAAAGGGTTGTGCCTTGGGTTTATTCCTGATAAGGTACTAAGGGCTTAGAATTCGACTCGGAAGTCGAACACCTAGGCTCGAGAGAGTCGACTAGGTCTTTTCTTCCTCTAAGGCCGAGAGGTGACTGTGGGAGTCGACCAAAGAGTTGTTCCTTGGGTTAATTCCTGATAAGGTACCAAGGGTTTGGAATTCGACTCGGAAGTCGAACGCCTAGGCTCGAGATAGTCGACTAGGTCTTTTCTTCCCCTAAGACCGAGAGACGACTGTGGGAGTCAGCCAAAGGGTTGTGCCTTGGGTTTATTCCTGATAAGGTACTAAGGGCATAGAATCCGACTCGGAAGTTGAACGCCTAAGTTCGAGAGAGTCGACTTGGTCTTTCCTTCCCCTAAAGCTGAGAGACGATTGTGGGAGTTGGTCAAAGGGTTATGCTTTGGGTTTATTCCTAATAAGGTACCAAGGGTTTAGAATTCGACTCAGAAGTCAAACGCTTAGGTTCGAGAGAGTCGACTAGGTCTTTTCTTCCCCTAAGGCCGAGAGACGACTGTGGGAGTCGACCAAAGGGTTGTGTCTTGGGTTTATTCCTGATAAGGTACTAATGGTTTGAAATTCGACTCGGAAGTCAAACGCCTAGGCTCGAGAGAGTCGACTAGGTCTTTCCTTCCTCTAAAGCCGAGAGGCGACTGTGGGAGTCGGCCAAAGAGTTGTGCCTTGGGTTAATTCCTGATAAGGTACCAAGGGTTTGGAATTCGACTCGGAAGTCGAACGCATAGGCTCGAGAGAGTCGACTAGGTCTTTTCTTCCCTAAGGCCGAGAGACGATTGTGGGAGTCGGTCAAAGGGTTGTGTCTTGGGTTTATTCCTGATAAGATACAAAGGGTTTGGAATTCGACTCAAAAGTCGAACGCCTAGGCATGAGAGAATCGACTAGGTCTTTTCTTCCCCTAAGACCGAGAGACGACTATGAGAGTCGACCAAAAGGTCGTTCCTTGGGTTTATTCCTGATAAGGTACCAAGGGCTTGAAATCCGCATCTCTCAGTTATGATAGAAATGCATAATTTTTACTAAAGCCTTCTTATTAAACATACTATTTAATCTAGGTTTTCTTCGAAAGAAATCTATAGAACTTAAGAAAGATTAAACATTGAAGTTCAAGGAAAATACCACAGTAAATGTTCAATATTCCATGGATGATGAAGGATTCTTCCATCTGGGGCCTTTAGCCAATAGGTACCCGTTCTTAGCTCCTCCAGAACTGTATAGGAACCTTCCCAATTAGGAGCTAATTTACCTCTCCGAGTGTCTTTGTCGAAGATTGCTTTACGAAGGACAAGGTCCCCAACGTTGAATCTTCTTGGACAAATCTTAGTATTATAGTGGCAAGCGATTCGTTATTGATTGATGACCTGAGTCCGGAGTGCTTTCTCTCTAGTTTCTTCCAAGAGGTCGAGGTTGACTCGAAGTCCTACCGAGTTCATGTCTTCATCAAAATGTTGTAGCCGAATGGTTGGCATACCTACTTCGACTGGAGTAACTGCTTCAGCCCTATATACCAGCTTAAAGGGAGTCTCTCCTGTTGAATTCTTATGGGTTGTGTAGTATGACCATATGATACTCGGTAATTCCTCCACCCATCGTCCTAGGACGATATCTACCTTCTTCTTTAATGCTTGAAGAATACATTTGTTAGCAGCTTTTGCGAGTCCAGTTGATTTTGGGTGAGCAACTAAGGCGGACTTGAGGTGAATGTTGTATTCTTCACAAAAATTGCGGAAACCCTTACTATCAAATTGGGTGCCGTTGTCAGTAATGAATGACTGAGGCACACCAAAATGACAAACAATGGACTTCCACATGAAGTTTGTGACGTTACTCTCACCAATCTTAGCCAGGGGTTCAACCTCGATCCATTAGTGAAGTAATCAACAGCCACTATAAGGAATTTCCTCTGTCCTGAAGCTATAAGGAGAGGTCCTAATAGATCTAAGCTCCATTGGGTGAAAGGTATAGGGCTCAAAATAGGAGTCAACTTGGTTGCGGCTACTCGAGGAATGGATGAAAAGAATTTGCACCTTTGACAATGAGATACTAGCTTCATTGACTCAGCTAGGATAGTCGACCAATAATAACACCGACGAATGATTTTTTGCACTAGGGTTCAAACTCCTGGATGATTCCCGCATATATCTTCATGGATTTCTCTAAGCACATAGAGAGCTTCTGGTGGTCGTAGACGTCACAAGTAGGGTCCTATACTGCTACCAACATAGGACATTCGATAAAGTTGGTTTTCAATCATGAAGTAGGCGGCGAGAATTCCTTGATATGTGCTTGGCCTCAATTTGATCTTTAGGCAAAACACCTCGTGTTAGATAAAGGATAATGGGATCTAGCCAACAAGGTGATATAGATTCTTCTGTCTCCATAAGGATCTTTGACGGCTTCGAGATACTAGGGTGCTCAAGTGTGTCAGTATAGACATGTCTGGAGCAAATTCTCGAATTTGTTGATCCCAGTTTGGAGAGGGCATCTGCTCGAGCATTGAGGGCTCGGGGAACTTGAACTATCTTGAATTCTAGGAAGCCTATTAGAAATTCTTTGGTGACTTGAAGATACAGGGCCATCCTTGGGTCCTTAGCAGCATAGCATCCATTAATTTGATGGACCATCAACTGTGAGTCGGCTAGAATATAAAGGCGTTTGGGTTTCAAAGCTCGTGCCGCTTGGAGCCCTACGAGTAGAGCTTCATATTCAGCTTTGTTGTTCGAGGTTGAGAATTTGAAGGAAATGGAATGCTCATATATCGATCCGTCGCGGCTTCGTAAGACTACTCCTGCTCCACTGTCAGCTTCTCCAGAGGATCCATCTACTTGTAGTAGCCACCACGAATCATATTCAGGTGAATCATGCTCCAAAGTATGACGAGTTGGAGGAATCGCATGTTGCTTTGGGGGTGAAGGTTGAGGAGATGGTATGAGTACTTCTGGTTCATCACTTTGAGGACCCGAATCTATCAAGAAGTCAGCCAAAGCTTGAGCTTTAATAGCTGTTCGAGTTTCAAATTAGATATCATGTTTGCTAAGATCCATAGCCTAGGCAACCATTCTTCCTGATGTTGTAGGACTTTCCAAAGCTTTCTTTAAGGGTAGGCTCGTCCTAATAATAATGGGGTGAGCCAAGAAATAAGGACAGACTCTTCTGGCCGTCAGGATGAGGGTAAAGACAGCTTTCTCTATAGAGGGATAGTTGAGTTTGCCTGCTCGGAGGATTCGGCTCACGTAATAGACGGGCATTTGAGTATTTTCTTCCTCCTGAACAAAGACAGAGCTAACTGCTTCAGAGGAGACGACTATGTATAAAAACAAAGTCTCTCCTCTCATAGGTTGGCTCAACAGTGGCTTTGTGCTTAAGTAAGCTTTGAGATCTTGAAATGTTGCTTTGCATTCAGTTTTCTAGAATATACCCTCCTTCGAGCTTTTGCTTCCCCTTAATATTTTAAAGAAAGGGAGGCTTTTCTCGGTGGACTTAGATAAAAATCGACCTAGAGCTACAATCCTTCCATTCAACCTCTGAATCTCTCGCAAAGTACACGGCTTAGGGAGTCGTTCTATTGCAGCAATCTTTCTAGGGTTGATCTCAATACCTCTTTGGGTAATCATGAATCTAAGAAATTTCCCTGATTGTACTCCGAAGGCATATTTAGCTGGATTGAGCTTCATTCAATATCGTCGTAGGGTTAAAAAGGTATCATCCAAATCTAAAATATGAGTAGATGCTTGTTTGGATTTTACCAATAGATCATCCACATAAGCTTCAAGATTGCGACTGTAGGGTCAAAAAATTGAAGTTTGATTAATTTCTTGTTTAAGAAATGGATTCGATCATTTAGTACGAATCCCTTACAATCACTCACACTCTCTCTCGATTACAGAGAAAGAGAAAATTGATTTAACTTCTCTTTTGTTTAAAAGTGGGTTCTTAGTGGCGAAAGGATGCTTCTCTCGATGCTCAAGTCGAGATTGCTTCCCGTTGACGAGCAAAACAAGATCACACAAGCTTCTGATAGTCGATCGATGATCTCCTTTTGCGTAGTAGCGAAAGATCAAGCTCCAAAGTCCAAAAATCTCTCTCTCTGAATCTCTCCCTTCATAGTCGCTCATGGCTATTTATAGGATTTCAGCACGTACCCAACGTGCTAAAATTATGGGTAGATGGCGCAACTACCTCCTTCAATTCAGCCCACCTCGGTTAATGGGCAGAAACGTGCTCCTAAAGCTTAGTGCATGTTGCTAACTAGGTCTTCAAACCGTTACAGTTGGATCTCCTACGGATAATGAGCATCGTTGCATGGCGAGGTTCATCAGATTGAATGAGCCTCAATATGCAGCAAGGTCTTTTAAGGCCAACTTTGTAGTATAGCGAACTGTCTTCACTGACATCGTCTGACGAACTTCACATTCACTAATGAACTTTATCTTCGATAGCTGAGTCCAACTGTATAGCAAGTCTTATTACTTTCATTTTGACGAGCCTCGTTTAAGCTTTAAATCTGGTGATGAGCTCCGAACCTCGTATCAAAAGACTAACTTTGAACCTCATTTCCAATGATGAATTCTGAACCTTGTATCCAACGACGAACTTCGAACTTCGTTTCTAATAGGGATCCTCGCTGGGCGGTGGGTCTTATCTTTGACCAAGACGAGGTTCGTCCCTATGACGACCCTCATCATATTTTGAAGTTTGGCCTTTTTTAATGCCTACAAAACCCCCTTTAAAGTTTTCAGACTTGAATTAAGCTGTATGTAGTCTGAAACACTTTGAATCTTGCTACAACGAACTTAGCCTCATTGTTCATAATTCAATGCTTCTGAAAGCTCCGCCACGAGGTTCGACAATTGGCAGACCCTTATCTTTCCATGTGAACATTGCCAGACCCGCACCTATATGACACCTTTCAACCTTGTCAGCAGTGATAGTTACACACATTTCCTAGGCCCGATAGATGGCTACCAGCTGGTGCCTCGAGATCTCCTCCCTGGATCTCACCCGCAGATCTCGTTAGGAAGGGGATTCGTTTAACAATCTCAACCGAAGACCCCGACCCTTAATTCAATTTCTCCCGCCTATATATGGCATCATCATATGAAGGGTTCTTTTTTCTTCTGACCACTTGAGTTGTCAAAACCCTTCGTCTCCCAAGTTTCAAACTTTTCTTCTTTGAGAGCTTCCAATTCGAAACCAATGGCCCCTAAAATCGCTGCGAGCAAAGGCAAGGGAAAGAAGGTCGCCGATCCCTCAGATGATCCCGTGGTTTCGTCCCCTTTCTCAGGTAATAGATTTGAACTTAAGATCTGTGTTTCAACTCAGATGAACCCTGTCTATTTTAGACTTGGATTTCTTGAGGAAGATGCGTAGTTTCTCTCTTTCTAAAACAAAGTTCATCTGAAAGATGATGTCTTTTGAACTGACGACATTCGTTGTCTTGACATGTTTTGTCTTTTTCTGACGAACCTCGTCTGTTGATTGAACTTCTTATGTCCAACTGTGTTGGCTATTCTGACGAGGTTCATCCTCAATATTTGTCAAATGAGCTTTCGTTTAACCAACGAACTTCATCTTCACTGATGACGTTCGTTAAATTGACAAACTTTGTCTTCACTGATGAGGTTCGTCAAGCATACAAAGTTAGTTCAACTAACAAGACTCGAAGTTCGTTGTTAGACGAAGTTTGCCTATTTAACAAAGTATGTTATTAGGCGAGGTTCGTCTATTCAACGAAGTTCGTTGTTGGAGTGACCTTCATCTCATTGGGCCATGACTCATCCTCTAACTTTGTTTGCCCTTTGTGCAGTTGTACATCCATCTATTCCAATTACCCAACGTGGTGCTTTCGGAGTAGATGGTACCCAAGTGATAGAATATGATTTCAATTATTCCTCTCTTAAAAGTATCCCTATGTTTGGGGATCGAGGACAAGAAGAACTTCGATTTCTCTCTGAGCCTTCGATTTTCACTTTTAGGCATTTGATCACGGACGCTCCTTTAGAATCAATTGACCGTGAACACATTGTGAAGCTTGTTTTTTTTGTTTGAAGACTCTTCAGAGGATCCAGTCTTATTGGAATTGGGCACCTATCGATGACTTAGGACTGTGAACAGGCGCCATATGTTCTTGCCCCTAATAGAACATGGCTGCTCTCTCACCACCCTGAAGATTGTTTCCGCTCCAAGGAAGATGGACTGGGACTTAACCCCAATACAAGATGGGGTGGTATGTGGACATTTCTCTAGAAGCGGTGCCAAGATAGATAGTAGCAGTCGCTACATAACCGGATTGCACCCGAGACTATTTCAGAGAGAATTGCCCGTCGGTGAAACAGCCGAGTAAGTTAACACTTTTGGTCATGCATTCTCTAACTTGAAGGGGAAATTCTCGGCTAAGGACTTTAGGACTCCTGGTTGGTCTCGTTAGAGTCCTACCTAGTGGTGGCCTTGTGTTATCGAATACATCTTGCAGGAGAATCAGGAGGACCTGTAGAATTTTAGGCTTTATGCGCCCATTAGGGTGACACAACTTGGTTTAAGAAATAACTCTCACCAATTCTTTGGTGTGTTAGAGTTATATAATCCTGACACTCGTACCTTCTTCACTCCAAATGGTGAATTGGAAATTCCTCTTCATGAGATGGCTGAAGTCTCTGGGTTGCCATATGGAAGATACCCTTATGAGGAATACGTCCCGGGGTACAAGGAGTTAACTGATTTAGAAAAGGAACACCCTCAAGTGGTTAAAACCTGTTGGGAGGTAATGTGCCACTACTACATATGTACGAACATAGAGGGACAGGCTGATAAGAAAGGTGAAAAGCTCCTCAGCCACAACAACTGGGTGCATTACCTTTTTCAGAACTTGAATCATAAGAAGGACCCCATAGTACCACTGGGTCCTTGTGAGGCGGGCGAACTGTCTCGACGTATACTCACCAATCTACCCTTGTCTTATGTGAGATCCTCATATGAGCATGGTTACCCGGCAGGCACGATATTTGACAATTACTTTTTCCAATGTGGGGAGCCAATTTCTTCCAAGGCTTTACTGGCAGGATATCTCATGTTGTGGCTCAAGCATGTTGTCATTCCTTCTGGCAGTTTTGATGCATTGCTAATAGATGTGGTATTTTCGGTCGTTTGCTTGGCGCATGGCCGTCAATATGCTCTTCTACCTAACATGATCGCCTGTATCCATTTGGGATTGTGGCGTTTATATCATGGTTTTTTTACCACGGTGCTGAGAACCGAAAAGTAGAATTGCTCTACGCCTATCTCATAGTGTGGTTCATCATGCATTGTCCCATACTTATGGGCGCGCCTTCCGCTCGCGTAGAGGGATAGGCTACTCTTTTCATCCAAAGGTTGGAAAACTTAGATTGGAGTAAACATTATATGGCCTTGGTGAGATGTATTCTCCGGGATCATAAAAGCTTTTCTTTCAACCGGTTTTTTTCTCATTTTCCTGGGACCAGCTACGACCAAGCTGTAGTAGACAAATCCAATGGTAAGGGCTACACTACCTTATCACTTGGTTGCTTCATGTGGCTCATGAGCATTCGTCCATGGTATCTCATTTATCGCTTCGGTCCTATGTGTGTATTAGAGTTTTATCCGCCTTGCCGCTTTGCCCACCAATTTGGTTATGACCAATTGTACATTAGCAACCCTAAAACCCAATTACAATCTGAGGGTGTAGTCTAATTATCAGAGCAAGGGGTTAGTATTGGACCGTTGCCAGTGGTATATGTGCTCGCTTCTTACTCCCGCAACAGGATCCTCAACCTCGGACAACACTCGCTTATTGCAAGTGGTATTGCATAGCAAATGTGGTGATCCCAAACTTCAACATCAACTCGTCGGGACTATGCTTCATTCGGCGTTGTTACAGATCCATGAACACTTCTAATAGGAGTCACATACCGGGACTCAAAGTGTTCTTATATGCCAAGGAAAATATTGGCGTGGAAGAATCCCGACCTTCTAATCCTCATGAGACCCAAGAAGAGGTGGATGCAGCTCTAGACGAGAGTACGCTTCCAAGATTTTCTCGCATTGATGAATACAAGAGTAATATACCCGCCGCTACTAGGGAGGGTGAGGCTGTTGGAGCTAAAGCTGCTTTTGGGGAATTCGGGGATCCCACTCATGCTGATGAGCCATTTGAGCATTTTCAGCATGAGGCTCCTGAGAGTAGACTTTCACCTTAGCAATCCATTGAAGCTATGCCTAGGGGATCCAACACTACCTTGGGATCTACCAGCATGCTAGTCTTAGCTTGTTGTAAGCTTTGAATTTTCACTCTGTTTATGTTTAACCTCTGACACTCCTTCTACAGAACGAGCTGAAGGAACTGAAGCTTCAAGGAAAATGGGGGAGAAGTCCAAGAGACCTGGATTGATGCGAAGAGTTAAATGCATCCCTAAAAGGCCAAGGCGAGAAGCTCAAGTGATGATCTCTCCTCCCATCGAACCAATTGGAGTTAACACAGAGTCTGAGTCTGAGGACGACGTTCCACTATCTTGACTCTGTGTGAGATCACACCCTGAACCAAGTGTGACCGCTGAGGACGTTGTCGTTACCCCCGTTATTCCAATCGAAGCTGAGGTCACTCCGAGTACCACTATTGAGACTTCAGCAGTTACGGATACAACCGTTGCTCTCGAAACAGCTGTTGAAACCGAAGTCGCTTTGGATGTGGCTTCCGGAGCAGAGGCTGAAATGACTATAGGTGTTGTACCTAACAACTCTATCGTTTCAACAGAGATTCTAACTCTAGTGTTAACTGTGTTTTCTACGACTCCTGTAAATGTTGCCGCTGCTTCTACAACCATTGCAGCAACCACTAAGTTCACCCCGTCACCTATTTAAACAGAAGTAATGGCTACGTCTGCTGGCCAATCGGAAGTGGTGTCTTCCCATGTTACACCCTCTTCTTCTTTTGACTTGTTAAAAGAATTTGGGGTGTCGATGGTTCGGAATAGTTTCCTCTCCATTCTAAGGGAATCCCCTACTCAGGTATTGGATTGTGGCGGGGATTTTGCTAGGATTAAGGCGATGCTGGAACCTCTTTTGTATGTGATGCAGAACTTGACTAGTGATATAGCCACACTGCCCTATTGGATACATTTGGTAAAGGTTGAAAGCCTTTTCAAAAAGTGGCAAGATCATCGCAATCAGCCCCTCCTCCCTATAACTGAAGAACACACTATGCAGCTTTTAAGGCAAATGGATGATTCTCGGTTTGAGCTTGAACGTCAAGTGCTTGAGAAGAAGCAGAAGGTTAAAGAGCTTGGGGAAGTTGGCAAAAAAATTATCCAGCGAGAATAAAAAGGTCGCTGATACTAAATGCAACTAGCAACGCTTAGTCGAATCTTATAGAGCTACGCTTGCTGACATCCAAGCTAAGCTGGCCGAAGCAGAGAATGAGTTGAAGAGCGCAACCGAAAGGCAACAAACTTTGGCAAACCAGTAGGCAGAACATCAAATATTACTTTAGGCCGAGTCTGATGATTTGGAGAGGCTTAGCAATGCCGCAAGAAATGTGGAATTGTCTTCTGATGATGATCTGCGTAAGCAAGCAATGGCGGAGGTTGTAGCAGCACACCAAGAGTCTATAGGCCAACTTGCTGAGGAAATCCGTAAAACTATTGAGCAATTGTAATGATATTTTATCAATACAGTTATGCTCTTATCGATCAACTTTCTCATTTATGCACTTTAGTTCTTCATTAATAAAGTTCATTAGTCACGCAATGCATAAGACTTGTCTTAATGAGTCTCAACACATGAAGCTTAACGAACTTTATTATTTCAAAAACTGTGAGATAACTGTCGAAAACCAAGTCTTATATTTTTAAGACGAGGTTCGAAGTGGTGTTAACCAACATAAGCCAACATCTTGACTGAGTTATAAGATGAGGTTCGAAGTGTCTCAACCAGCGCTTGATTAAGATAATGACCATCGTTTGTTTTGAAATTAAAGACGAGGTTCGACTGATTCCAACTAAATCTTGATTGAAATAGCGACCTTCGTTATTTTGCACCTTGGATACGAGGTTCGACTGATTCCAACTAAATCTTGGTTGAAACAGTGACCTTCGTTATTTTGCACCGAGGTTCAAATTGGTGTCAGTTGAGCCTTAACATTCGAGTTTGATCAAAATAATGACCTTCGAGGTTCAAACTGGTCTCAATCGAGTCTCGAAATTCGAACTCAATTGAGGTAGTGACCTTCGTCATTTTAGAATTTGGAATGAGAATCAATCTCATTAAATGAAGTCGATTGGACTCCAATAGTTTCCGAGCTGTTAATCTACATGAATCCGTCGCTTCATTGGGATAACAATAAGTATTCAATACTTAATGTGACTTTCCTTATCTTGCTCTCTCTGCGTTAAGTATGAATGCATTGAATGCGTCTCTTCGATTCCAACTCCTCTTGACCATCTGGCACTCAAGGGTTTGCGTAACGGATCCCAGCCGTTTAGTTGGCTCCACTGCCTATAAATAGGCCTTCGCTCTTTGAGAAGAGTCATCTCCTTCTTCTTTGAGCTCTGTTACAAAATGACTCAAAGGAATTTCCTCTTCTCAGTGGTCCCCTCCTTATCCCCTTCACGACTTCAAGCTTTTCTGGCTTCAATGATCGTCATCGGTGAGGTATGCAAACTTGATATCACGGTCCCTTTGATCGACGCTGCTGCTTCAAGTAAACTCTGATTAAGTTAGACCTCTCTCCACCAATGCAAAATTTGTGCTTGAATCAATTAAGCCCTTGTTAGGTAGATTAATAATCCTCCCCTAACTTTGTTTTACGTGGTTCATTCGTCTGACAAACTTCGCTTATATGACGAAGTTCATTTTCTTGGCGAGCTTCGCTTGTCTGACGAAGTTCGCTGGCTTGACGAGCTTCACTTGTCTGACGAACTTTGTACTAATTTTGTCCTTTTGCTCTTTGCAGGGGCTCCTTCATTTGAGAATTTTTCGATCTTTCAAAACCGAAGTTAGGCTATGTTTTAGCAACTTGCTGGACTTTCGAGTACAACCCTTCATTTGGACCTTGGGTTATGTGGTAGCTTTACGGACCCACTGAAGTGCTTATCCTTCTTCTCACGAGCTTCAACAGCTATTTTGAAGATGTCACCTCACTCCGTAACTTATTCATGTTTCGTTGGAATAGGGAAGATGTTGATCCTATGCTTATAACTTGTAGTGTTTCTATTAGTACTCAGTTTATCCAAGCAGATGGGCAGGTGCTATCAACACCAAAGTTGAAAGTCGGGCATGGGGAAGTCTTCATGCCAAGGAACGGAAGATGGAACTTCAACAACAAGAACCGCGACGTTGTTGCAGACGAAGCTCAACACCATTGTAAATTGCACAAGGAGACTTTATCGAAGGTTGTCGAAAGAACTTGTAACTGAACCTCATAGTGTAGTTCGAGGGTCATCAAAAGAACTTGTAACTGAACCTCGTAGTGTAGTTCTAGTTTTCTAAGTTCAATCTATGTACTTCGACTTTCTGTAATTGTAACTTCAGTCTTTCTATGAATAAAATTTGTAGTTTCATCCACATATGGTTCTCTTCTTTTATGCAATTAATAATCACAACTTAGGATTTTTAGGAAACCCCCAGCTATCAACGGGCTTGATATATCTTTACTAACTACCGTTTGAGTTAGACTAGTCATACTTTTCCCCTCAGTATGATGAGTTGTCAAAGAGTTTCTCTTAGACTCAAGTACTAAGATTTCTCTTCTAACCTTAGTCTTTCTAGGTATTGGATCAAATATATGATAAAAACAAATGACTAAGTTAAAATCAAGTTTTGGAAATATGAAAACGAAGCTCATCACATGGTAATCTTGTTATAAGAAAATTGTTGATGTCCGAGATCACACAGTCGATGAGAGCTTTCCGCTGATGGATGCAGTTCAGATCTTCGCACTGACGATGAAGAGGGAGAGGATGGGAGATGGGGCTGACTCCTCATCCGACTTTATGCCCAATCATTGGACTAGAATTCATGATTCTTATGCATAAACAAGAAGAACAAACTCGTAAGAGGGTGGGGCTTATTTCCGCCATGGTACCTCCGACGGTCAAGTCAGCTGGTGAGCTTGAGTAGGGTTTTTAGGAACATCCCGGGACCATTGAGGTCCTTGTAAGGGGGTACTATTTTTGAGTTATTAGTTCTTTTTTTAGTAAAAGTAGATTAAGAGGGAGAAATGATCCTCATCGTTTTATGAAATATAAGAAGAAGAAAAAAACAACCCCCCTTTTCTTACCTTCCTTCCCGCCTTTTATAGTCCATCGCCTCTGAGATGCTGACCCTTGGCTCTGATTATGCATAGGAGGGCGGTTGTGGGGTGAGCAGACAAATTGCTGAGTCATCCTCCACTTTACAGATATCGGCTGGTGACGGGAAGAGAAGTTATTCGAGCATAGGAGAGACTATCTCCATAAGATCCCGAATTTGACAGATGATGCATTACGAATGATAGGCCAGATGCTTAGTCATCCTTCGCTTTACAGATGTCGGATGGCGACTGGAAGGGAAGTCATTCGAGCACAGGAGAGAATATCTTAGTAATCTCTAGGAAGTGACTTGTGAGCAGAGTAATCTGTCTACGCACGAGATTTGTCAGAGTTGAGATCTTGATAGGACCGATCAATACTGTAGTGTCGATTGGTGTATATCTGAAGGGAGCTTAGTTGGATCTTATCCCCTCAGTAGAGACGGGTCGGTTTTTGAATCGTCCCTATGATTTGCCGACCAGACAGTCGAGTGAGCTTCTGGCGAAGTAGACTGCCGAGTAGATGGTCGAGCCAACTATTTGAGGAGTCGTCTTGATCATGAGGTGGGTGGACTCTTGAGGAGTCGTCTCGATCATGAGGGGTCGACTGATCCCTTGCTTCGTGATGGTAAAGATGACTTGTTTGCTCGGCTGGTCGATAGATTTGTTTTTGGCTGGGCTTTAGGCCGCTAAGCTGGTTTGGGCCATAGCTCTTTTAGGCCTATGAAGACATAGCTTTTTGATATTTTTGTCTTTAGATGGTGAATTACCATAACAGATGGCCCCTTTTACTCGGAGCTGACTTTAGTCGGGTTTGAGTGAAATAGATGAGAGCTTTCGATCAGTATAAACTCACTCAAGATGTTTGAGGGTTTTTAGCCAGTTGATCGTGTCTGAAGACATGGTGTAGGACTTTCTGTCCAACCATCATCTCTTATGAACTGATATATTGAACCACTTTTTAGAGGAGATGAAGCGTCATAAGCAGAATGAGTGGCGCTTCATTGTCGATTTATTGGCGTGGAATAATGTGCACAAGCGACTGTTAGCATTTCGAGCAATCCGTTTCAGATTCTCAAAGTCGATCTTTCTTGGTCTCTTCAAGATTGTGCCTCTCGAGTTCTTCTGCATACTTCTTTGGAGGCTTATAAATATCCTAAGGACTGAGAGGATTTTCTCACAGATTTTTCATCTTCA
Source organism: Asparagus officinalis (assembly GCF_001876935.1). Classification (NCBI taxonomy): domain Eukaryota; kingdom Viridiplantae; phylum Streptophyta; class Magnoliopsida; order Asparagales; family Asparagaceae; genus Asparagus; species Asparagus officinalis. Next base: position 53,401,010 of record NC_033800.1, read on the forward strand.
AAATCGTCAAACTTTGTAAAGAAGGAGCTTTTCCATGGCTTCTTCAGCTCCTACTTCTAGCCATCGTGAAGAAAATATTGTCGTACTTCGGTGTCTATATTCAAGGGTCCTTAGGGATCAGTTGAAATAGGCGTGCGAGAGGTTCGAGATTCCTCGAGCTATAACGCTTGAGGAGCCCAAGCTGACGGAGCCCGTATACAATCATGACGAGAGGCGAGTGCCATTGTACTTGGCACATCTGGAGCAGGGTCTGCGGCTGCCTCTTCATCCCTTTGTCAGGGGAGTACATGAAGCTCTGGGAGTTTCCCCCATACACTTTTATCCGAATGTGGTGGGAGCTTTGGTAGCCTTCGTGGTTGTCTGCTACCGAGTTGGGATACAATCCAGCATGAAAGTGCTAGGTCATTTGTTGAGTATGTGATCTACTGAAGGGGGCCCACACTATTTTTATCATATTGATGATAGTTTCAAGATCTCCCTGGATCTTCCTGAATTGGAGGAGGATTGGAGGAAGCATTTTGTGTGGGCTTATGGAGCTGATGACATCTTTGCCTGCTTGACCTGGCCGGAGGCAAACATGGAGGCCCTAAGGCCAGTTACTCTTAGCGGTCTGGAGAAGGAGGCCCTAGAGAAGATCCGTTCTTATGCCAGGCCTTTGGATGTGGAGGACCTTGTGGAGGACATATCCATAATCTTGTCTTCCACTGGCTTTGCGGTTAGGACAAGCTCTCCTATTCCTCTGTCAGTGGAGGTATGTAACAGGAGGCTCGGGGCCAAGAGGGAAGGCTCTAATGGGGGGGCCCTTGATGTGGAGGGGGATTCTGATAGAAGGCCCCTCGTAATCGAGGTTGCTCCCTCTTCTAGAGGGACGAGGGATAGGAGAAGAGACTTAGCTGACTTTGTGGATGTAGGGCTTGCTGGGGAATCTTCCCTGAGACCTGGACCATCTCGTCGACCCAGCAAAGAATCTATTGCTCTGGTCAATGAGGTGGATGGTGCAAATGAGTCTTCTCCTGGCCCTGGTGATGACGCTGGCGAGGGAAGTCTGAAGGAAATGTCAAGCAACAACATTCATTAGGCTTTTCAAGCCTGTCAGGACCAAGGGGCTTCATTAGAGCTGGCTCTATTCCATCGGCTCGAACATATGCTGGCCGTAGAAAGATTAGCCAGGGAAGAGTGGAGAGATGGGGTGCTACTTTGGAGGTTGAACTGGCCGAGACGGAGAGGTTGCTGGGGCGCTACCAGACCATCAGCTCCAGACAGTCCAGGACTATCCAGAAACTAGAACAAGAAGTGGATGTTTTAAGGTCGGCTGTCTTCTTTGGCGGCAGCCAGGAGGCGACTAGGCCCTCCTTCGGGACTCGGTCGTGGGCATTAAAGATATCCCGCCCTTTCTCCTCTCTTCTTTTTATTGTAGAACTATGGAGGACATATTATAATAGAACTTTTTGAATGAAAGACCAATTTTTGCTTTTATGCCTAAGCATTTGAGTTTTGTAGTTTGAGTAAATTAATTACATAATGTCGATCCATGTGTAGGAGACTACAATTAGTTCACTTGGAATTCTTTGTGCTTAGCTGAGCAATCTGATCGACAACTTGTTTATCGAAGTTTATGTCGATGGATTGTCATGCTTGTAGGAATCATACCTTAGTGAGAGTGGTTGCAAGGCTCGTTATGATTAGACAACAACCCGTAGGTTTTGTGCTAATGCCTTCAAATTTCCCCTAAGGCCGTGAGACGACTGTGGGAGTTGGCCAAAAGGTTATGCCTTGAGTTTATTCATGATAAGGTACCAAGGGTTTTGAACTTAATTGAGGAGTCGTTGTGCCTTGGGCTTATCCTGATAAGGAGCTAAGGTCTTGATATTCGACTGAGAAGTCGTTATGCCTTGGACTTATCCTGATAAGGAGCCAAGGGCTTGATATTCGACTGAGAAGTCGTTATGCCTTGGGCTTATCCTGATGAGGCGCCAAGGGCTTGGTTACCAACTGAGAAGTCATTGTGCCTTGGGCTTATCCTGATAAGGAGCAAAGGGCTTGATATTCGACTGAGAAGTCGTTGTGCCTTGAGATCATCCTGATAAGGAGCCAAGGTCTTGATATTCGACTGAGAAGTTGTTGTGCCTTGGGTTTATCTTGATGAGGAGCCAAGGGCTTAATATTCGACTGAGAAGTTATTGTGCCTTGGGCTTATCCTGATGAGGAGCTGATGATCACATTTTATTACAATTTTATACCCTCATTATCTATTCTATATGAATAAATATACCACTAATAACTATTTTTATCTTTAATTACAGGTTAATGAAGAATAAATCTCAACTCCCCATCTCTCAACAAAAACCTATTGATTAAATGAAGAAATGATTCAAGAAGCCAAAGTGAAATTTTCGAATTTAGCAAAAAGATTACACAAGGGAAACAAGGCCGGATGCAAACAAGATTGGATTTTTATGCAAAGTTGGAATGAAAGGGACTTGAATGCAAAATTGTGGATTTTAATGAATGAGGCCGGCTTGCTTTCAATTGCTGCAACTTGATTGGGCCAGACTTGTTAATTGCTAACATTGGACTTGTTTTTGGGATGTTTACATACATGGGCCGGTTGTTTTTTTTAAGGGAAACAAGACCGGATGCAAACAAGATTGGATTTTTATGCAAAGTTGGAATGAAAGGGACTTGAATGCAAAAATGTGGATTTTAATGAATGAGGCCGGCTTGCTTTCAATTGCTGCAACTTGATTGGGCCGGACTTGTTAATTGCTAACATTGGACTTGTTTTTGGGATGTTTACATACATGGGCCGGTTGTTTGAAAATCGGATTTGCTGCAGGAGAAGAAAGTGGGCCGAAAATAACTCCATTGGGCTGGACATCCTTTAGTATTTCTTTTGGAAAATCACATGAAGACTTTGGTTTGATTTGCTGCAGTTGGGCCGGATTTGTTTATGTGCTTCAACTTGGACTTTCACAAGAAAATGTGCTCAAATAAATGAATGGAAGTGGGCCTTGGAAAAATCAAATAAAGATTGGGCTAGAGAAGAACAAAAACCAAATTCAAAGATTTTAGCTCACTCTTCAAGTGGGCCGGATTTCATTCTCTTTTTAAAAATCAATTGAAGATTGGGCATTGGAAAATCAATTGAAGATTGGGCTAGAGAAGAACAAAAACCAAATTCAAAGGTGGAGATTGTTGCTTGGGGCTCAAGACAAATCCAATGGCTCATATTCATTGAAGATTACTATAAATAGGGGTAGAGAGTGAGGGGTTAGAGGTGTGAAAATTTTGTAAACTCCTTTTGGAGAGGAGGGCTACTCTTAATTGAGAAGGCCTTCCAAAAATTGTAACTTTAGTTGCAATTAATAAAAATAATTTTTTCCTCTTTAAATTTGTTCTTTCTCCTCTTTGTTGAATGATGAGGATGGAGATGAAGAGCAATTTGAAGGTTTGCATTTCTTTTCTCTTTTATTTCTTTTTAGTAATTTCTTTATTATTGCTTATTAGTTAGATTTAAATTCATGCTTGTAGTGTAGATTTATTTTCTTGTCTTTTTTATTTCTTTTTGCACTTTAATTTGTAGAGTAGATTTATTTTTCTTGCATTTAATTTCTGCAATTTATTTTGTAGTTTAGATTTTTATTTTCTTTGTAGTTAGATTTATTTCTTGTTCATAGTTTAGATTTTTCTTTTCTTTTTATTTTTGTAATTAGTTCTTTTTCTTGTTTTTATTTCTTAAAGATGTGAATTTAATTCTTGTAGGAAGTTTAGAATTATATGAAACTAGTCTAATTTCCTTTATATTGTATGAATTATTCTCTTGCACTTAAAATGTTCATGTTTAGGATAATCAACTAGAGAACTAATCGGTAGAAGAAGAATTTGATAATCTATGCTTATCTTAAATGGTTTGATAGGTTATGCTTATGAATTCTAGGATTATTATCATGTTGTTGTTCTTATCATGAATAGTAATTTTAGCTTAGATGATAATTTGATAGGTTACACTTTCCTTAAATGGTTTGATAATCTATGCTTAATAAATCTAAGTTGAAATATGATAAAAAGAGAATAGTTTATATTTTGTAATAGAAATTGGTTAGTGGATTATATTCTAGATTTCTTACCTCTTTTGAATCCTCCATCTTGACTTTCTTAAATTTTCTTTTCATTCTTGGTTTTATTTCTTGATTTTATTCATTCATCTTTCTTGTCTTGTGATTTCATTTATTCTTTAATTCTTCCTTCTCTCCTCTAAAATTCAATTTATTATCTTCTTTCCTCTAAAATTCAATTTATTATCTTTTGCATATATTCACAACAATCACTCATCATATTCACACTTATTCTTTATTCCTAATTGTCACGCACAAAATATAAGAATCATTTTTAATAATCTCTTAAAATCACCTTCTTCGTGGGATCGATATCTTTTTATACTATAACTTGATAAATTGTGCACTTGCAATTTTTGGTACATAATTATGCCGCATCAAGTTTTTGGCGCCGTTGCCGGGGAAGGTGCTAAAATAGGATTTTATTAACTTGATTCTTTAACTTGTGTATTTTTCTTGTGAAGGAACCGCTTGGAGCTTGAAAATCTTGGATTGAAGATCAAGAATTTGGAGCATTGCTTTCGGGTAAGTCTTCCTCACAATTAGAGACAATTAGGAATTAAAAAAAAACAAAAAGATTTTATTTTTGTTGACCATAATAAAATCCAACTTTCACTTGGACATTAACTAACAAGATAATAAATTCAAACAAGAGCTCTCTTCTCACATTTGAGTGTTGTTGACCATAATTAATAAAAAAAAAAAGATTTTTCTTTTCCATCATTTTTAGTCGCTTTTAATTTCTAGGGTTGCATTTCATATAGTTAGTAGGAATTCACCAAAGTGATTTGAGCATCTTGGTTTGGCACACACTTGAAAATATTTTTAAGGGCAAAATCCCATAATCAAGATAATGTGGGGATTTCATCAACCTTTCCTTAGCCCCAAATCACTAATTCCTCACTACACAACCCAAGCCTAATAAAACTCATTAGACGTTGGCCCTAAGGAATCGAGCTCAATAAGGAACAAGAAATCCTTAAGTGAACCGGTTTAAGTTTTCTCAGATTAGTTGGTGTCTAAGGCAAGGTTTAGGGGTTGCATAATGCGCTCCGCAAGGAACGAGGTACTTAATTGATCACTGATCACCCTCTAGTACTATCCTTACCTGGCTAACTACCTGGGTAAAACTTTAATCTTTTTACTGTAGGAGTTTTTGGTTAGGAGCTGGTCTAGTTGAGTTTGGCTAAACCTTAGAATTAGAGTTGATTGAAAAGTGATTGATTTGATTTGTTTTAGTTAGGATTTTTCTTTAAAAAAAAGGAAAAAAAACTAATTTTCTTTCCTTAAAAAAAACTAATTTTTTCTTTCCTTAAAAAAAAAATCCTGGGATAATTTTCCTTCCTTTTATAAAAAAAAACGAACTTAAAAAAAAAGGATTTGTTTTAATTAGGTTTTTCCTTTCTCTTCTAAAAAAAACTATTTTTTTCCTTTTCAAAAAAAAAAATCTAAAAAAAAAGACATATATATACATATTTCCTCATTTTGCTTTTCACATATATAAAAAAAAAATATTTCGAATAGTTTCTCAAAAAAATAATACATATATAGATGTTTATTAAAAAAAAAATTATATACATATTTCCTCATTAAAAAAAAGAGAAAAAATATATACATATTTTCTCAACTTTTTGTTTTTCACTTAAAAAAAAACACCAAAAATTTGAATAAGTAACGTAGTTAAAAAAAAAAATTTACTTACAATTTTTCTCTTATTTCTTCATCCTCATACTAACAGTAATTGCAGATCCTTATCATCATTGTCAACCGAACAACCGTAAGTTCTTCAATTTTATCTGCTTTACTTTGTGCTTCAGCGAATTTGCATTGAGGACAATGCAAAATTTAGGTGTGGGGGTGAGAAATACATATTTTCCTCTTTATTTTACCTTTTTAGTTGCATTTTTCTTTCTTTTTGTTAAAAAAAAAATTTATAAAAATATTGTCACTTGCCAAATTAATAGAGTTAAGTAATAATTGATCTAATTGATATATTTTAAATTTTCTAATCCCTAGTTAGTGACATACTCAAGTTCACCTTTTATGATAACTCCAAATAAAATTCTTAAGAAATGATTTTTCAACTAGTATACTTTACTTAAGTCTTTCCTTAGATTTTTAATTAAAAAAATAATGAAATTTTTGCATGCTTAACTTAGAGTTAAAAATATTTTTTTAAGTCATCTTGATTTACACATTTTTTAAAAGACTATATATATTTACACACATATATATATTAAAAAAAAAACTAACCTTATAAAGAAGAGTGCGAAAAATGGGCACCACCAAAAAAAAAAAAACTCTTAAATTCAAGGTGATTCTATC
>NC_033800.1:53408449-53548435 GCF_001876935.1 Asparagus officinalis
TCGCAACATCTCTGCTCGCGATGACTCTTATCTAGTTAAAGAGTCATCGAATCAAAGCCCATCGGCATTGACGAAGAGGGCTCGTCAGAGACAACGTCAGTGCCGCGCTCGCCAAATAACTAAGGCCTTGGAACAAACCGACGGGGTTCGTTATCACGCGGACCTAGAGTCGAGGAGGCATCGAGTGATTCAGTTGTCCCAACGACCAATAACTCATACCTATGTTAAACTAACGACGGATGAATGGACTTTTGTCGAGAGGGCTCGCTCAACCCTCGAAGAACGTATACAGAAGCGTCGTACAAACGCTGCTTATGCCTGTACTCTCTTACAAAGACGAGAAAGGAAGAAGGAAACAGTGGCCAAAGAACCGCTAAAACTCTGCAAAGTTTGGATTCCAAAGTCTGGAGTTGTGCAAAATCAGCATTCGGAGCCCGTTAAGACTCCACACCCGCAAGGGAGTGGTTCTAAACGTGTGACTCCTAAAATAACCTTGGGTTGCTCAAAGGCAACAATAATTTATCCTGAGAATGCCAACAAGGTTTTACACCCCCAGAAGAAGACGTGTTCGCCAAAAGACATCGTTATACCTGGGAAGTCATACCAACAGACGAGAGGATTTTCCGGCAATCATACCGATGAATCGTACTATCAAGCTGTGGGTTTGAATAGATTTCAAAAGAGAATTATTCGAGAAATAAACTCTCATTGTTCCTGTGCGCGACTTATAAGAGCAGCATTGTCGAAATATGACTACTCCAAACGAGAAGCCATCCCACAAAGAGTCTCAATGTTCCAGAGGCTTTTCACCGAAATATCGAAGCATAAGACGAGATATTTCCACAAGAGAAGATCAACTGTCCAAGATGACGAATTCCCTGAAATCACCATCAACATGGCTGATAAAGGAAAATCTAAGCGGCATTCAAGTGAATCAAATCCCGACTTTTCCCCAAGAGGAAAAGTCAATTCAAGAATTACCCAACGGATGTCTCGACTCCAGTTAAGAGCCATCAGACATAGGGACTACAAAAGAATGCATGAAGGAAAGTCATCAGAGGACGAGCTCTCGGACACTTGTTCTGCGATCGCTTCTGATGATACAGTATCTTGCACAGGGCAAACCAAAGAAGTATTCACAATCACCTCTGATCAGTTCGCTCAAATACTTCAAGAAGCTCTAGCGAAGCAACGTGAAGAAATTAGAGCTGAGATGAAGACAGAGATGGAGTTAGCTATCCAACAAATGAGAGAATTGCTAACTCAACGGCCTCAACCTCCTGAGTCCAGTCAGCGGGCTGAATCCAGCCGCCACACTCAGAATGTTGTAGATGATAGTGATCCAGAAGTGGATGAAATCATTATGGCTGATACACCTCCCAATAGCAATAACGCTGGGGGTGGTTTAACACATCCTCCCAATAACGATATTGTGGGTGGTTCAATGGCACCTCTTACAGGGGATGGTCTAACTCATTCTCCTTAACGTCCTTCGAATGAAGACATAGACGATGACGAGAAAATGAAAAAGCTTGAAAACAAAATCAACGCTTTGATGACGGCTCAAGAAGTGAAAAAGACGGGTATTCCATGTCCCTATCCAAGAGAATGGGATTCAATACCGTACCCGGCAAAATTCAATCTGATTAACTTCACACCGTTTGATGGGAAGAGCTCGCCTACTCAGCACTTGATTTATTTCAAGTCTTATTTGGGCATGATCTCTAGAAATGAGGCTTTAATGGTCCGGTCATTCGTTGGCACCCTTCTTGGGCCCGCCTTCGATTGGTACCGACGTCTCAAGCCAGGGAGCATCAATTGCTGGGATAACATGGAAACTTTGTTCCTCAGTAATTTCTTCGATGATGACACCGAAGTATCAATCGGAATCCTTCTGGATGAGAAGCAAAAAGACGGAGAGTCAGTCGACAATTTTGTCAAGCGCTTCCGTAACAAGGCAATGAATTGCAGAGATCCTGTTACAGAGGAGTTCATCCTGCAAACATGCCATAATAATCTCTCTATCGATGTCCTGGAAGCCCTGGGGGTCATACCATCCAAAACTTGGAAGGATTTAAAAATGCACGGTGAACAAGCTGAACACTTTCTTAAAAGAAAGAAAGCTGAGAGAAGCCGACCAACGACATCTGCAATCGCTGGGAAAGCGACTCTCGATCCGAGGTTCCAAAAGGAGTATTCTTTCGAAGATGATGAAGCTCCAGCCATCTTGAAATACCTCCTCGCCAACAACAAGATCGAGTTACCACCTATTAAAGATCAGGAGGGAGCTAAGAGAATTACGGATCCAAACTACTGTGCATACCACAGAAGGATTCTTCATCCCACCAAGATTTGCTTTGGACTCAAAAACAAAATCCAAGCCCTAATTGACACCGGCGTCATAACGGCGAAACAAGCCAATTAAAGACGACTTTACTCCATTGGATACACGAGTATAAACTGTTTCCCCAAACTCCAATGGGTGCACGAGTATAAACTGTTTCCCCTGACTCCGATGAGTATACGAGTATAAACTGCTTCTTCATAACACTCCAAAGAGTATATGAGTATAAACTGCTCCTTAATACTCCAATAGGTATATGAGTCTAAATTGTTTCCTTTCTTTCACGGGAAGTTCCTGGAGAATGCCATGCATGGTACTTTTAAGGATAACCCGATCATACAGCTAAACATGATGATAAACCCAGTTGCGCTAGAAAAGCTGGGGGTGGATGGTTCATGTAACGGGAAGTTCTCGGAAGAATGCTATATGTAATTTTCTCAGGAATAACCCGATCATTACAAACAAAGTGTTAAACATTACATCCCCACGGTGATTTCCGAATACTCTTTTGCTGAGATGAGGTTCGATCACTTCATTGGATCAATCTTTCCTCCCAAAATTCCCCTTTTGGTCAAACCTTTAAACAGTTAGGACCAAAGCCAAAATCCCCTCTCGATTCCTTTCATGAACGAGAGGTCCACAAATTAAACGATAAAACCGTTAAACAGTTAGGATCGTCTCAAGTCCCCTTTTGGTCAAACCTTTAAACAGTTAGGACCAAAGCCAAAATCCCCTCTCGATTCGTTCCATGAACGAGAGGTCCACAAATTGAACGATCAAACCTTTAAACAGTTAGGATCGTCTCACTGCCCATTTGGTCAAACCTTTAAACAGTTAGGACCAAAGCCAAAATCCCCTCTTGATTCCTTCTATAAACGAGAGGTCCACAAATTGAACGATCAAACCTTTAAACAGTTAGGATCACCTCGAAACTCCCACCTGGTCAAACCTTACTACAGTTAGGACCACAGCCAAAATCTCCTTTCGATTCATTTTGCGAACGGAAGGTCCAACTTTGAATTGGATAATCAAACCTTATGACAGTTAGGATTATTCAAACCACCCCAGATTCTCTAAGTGGAGATCCCACTTCGAGTTTCCTTTGCACCAGGAGATAGAATATAAAATTCTTCCTCTCCGATTTTGGGTTCATCTCTACCAACAAACAAGAGACCAGGAGATAGAATATAAAATTCTTCCTCTCAGATTTCGGGTTTATCTCTACCAACAAAAAAGAGACCAGGAGATAGAATATAAAATTCTTCCTCTCCATCATCGGGTTCACCTCTACCAACAAAAAAGAGACCAGAATACTCTAGTAGGTATACGAGTCTAAACTGTTTCCTAATCTTAACAGGAAATTTCTGGAGAATATCATTCAGAATACTCTTAAGAATAACCAAAATACTCCAATAGGTACACGAGTCTAAACTGTTTCCCTACCTTCAACAGGAAGTTTCTAGAGAATATTAATTTGAATATTCTTAAGGATAACCTGACGAACTTTCAATGGATGTATGAGTATCAGTTTGGTGACAAAAGCTGAGCTCACAAGAACAAATGCCAGTTTCGATTCAAGATCTCGACAACGGTCACGCGATAAACGTAGTACCGAAAGAATCTTAACTATTCTACAAAGCACTGGATAGATTGAGAGATAAAGAGGTCAAGAGTCGAACTCATTTGCGAGCCCCTCTCCACGATCCACTCAACCAAGTATTGAAGGGACTGTGAGTCACGTCTATCTTATCCAAAGTATCCCAGACTCCTCTATAAAAGAATTAGTCTGGAATACTTTGGAGGGGGTATCTGTAGGCGTCAAAAAATACTGAAAGATATCCAAGCTAACTGCCCCTTTAGCCGCGGCAGTGTCGACTGCCGCGCCCTTTGGCCGCGACATTGTCGACTGTCGCGCCCTTTAGCCGCGACAGCATCAGCTGCCGCGCCTAAAGAGACAGTTATTGACCGGCTATTTCTTCAGTTATCGTCTAAGGAGGCTATAAATACCCCCCTATGGCCATCATTGACAGGGGCTGAGCATTTTCCAGAGAGATTAGAGCAGAGAGCCTTGAGTTTTGGTGAATTAGAGCAAGAGAGAGAGTCTTTCTTCTTCACAAACATCCTCAAGAAGCTTTTGGCCATTCCTAGAGATCTAAGCTCAGACTTGATCTTTGGAAGAGTGAACATCTTACATCGATAAGATATTCGCTTCAAATTCTTACTTCGATAAACGAAGGAAGAATCATTAAACCCCTCACGGTTCAATCAGAATCTGTGGTTTGGTGGTCCACGAGTCAAAGCGCTCCCGGCACAGGCAAAGATCCCACGCAAGCAGTGATCCAAACAACGATCCTGCGTTTGTTTCTAAAAAGTTGTAATTTTCCTTTTGTTGTGTAAAAGAAGTCTTATAAAAAGGCTATTTCTTTTGAATTTGTTGTAATCGACCGAAGATATAATGAATTCCACAACGATACCAACTTTTGACGCAAACACAACTAATCTAACTTTATTTCTAACAACTTGACCAAATTCATCTAATTTGTTTCTAAAAAACCATTTTGTTCCAATAATTGATTTATTTTGAGGTCTAGGTATAAGATCCCAAATATTATTTCTAGTAAATTGGTTAAGTTTATCTTGCATAGAAATTATTCAAAAATCATCAAAGAATGCTTCTTTTATATTTTTAGGTTCAATAGATGAGATAAAAGCAGTATGAGCAATTAAATTAAAATGATATCTAGTTGTTACTTTATCGGATATATTACCAATAATTAAATCATGCGGATGATCTTTAACTTCTACAAAATCCTTTTGTAAATTATCATTATTTGAAATATCTAGCATTTTAGTATCATTTTGAGAATCAACTAAATCATCATCATTATCTAAAACAATAGATGTTTTTGTAAAAATTTCATCAAAAGATACATGCATTGATTCTTTAATAATTAATGTTCGTTTATTATATATTCTATAAGCTTTACTATGATTAGAATATCCAACAAATATTCCTTCATCAGATTTAGAATCAAATTTATCTAAGTTATCCTTTGTGTTTAAAATAAAACATTTACAACCAAAAACTTTAAAGTAAGACACTTTAGGAATTTTATTATAAAATAATTCATAAGATGTTTTCTTTAAAATAGGTCTTAATAAAACTCTATTTAAAACATAACAAGCTGTTGATACAGCTTCTGCCCAAAAATATTTTGGTAAATTATTATCACACAACATGGTTCTAGCACATTCTTGTAAAGTTCTATTTTCCCTTTCTACAACTCCATTTTGTGGAACAGCTCGAGGAAAAGAAAAAGTATGTGATATACCATGTTTATCACAAAAATTTGCAAATAATTCATTTTCAAATTCACCTCCATGATCACTACATATAGAGATAATAGAAGTAGATTTTTGATTTTGAATTCTTTTCCAAAAAATAGAAAACTCATTAAATGCATCATTTTTATGTTTAAGAAATATTACCCATGTAAATCTAGAATAATCATCAACAAGAACAAATGCATATCTACTTCCATTTAAAGATGCTACTCTAGAAGGACCAAAAAGATCTATGTGAATTAATTCTAATGGTCTACTTGTAGATATTACATTTTTAGATTTGAAAGAAGATTTGTGTATTTTTCCTTGTTGACATGCATCACAAAAATTGTTTTTAAAAAAAATCTTAGGTAAACCAATTACTGAATCATTCTTAGAAATCTTAGAAATGTGTTTAAAGTTAACATGTCCAAAACATTTATCCCACAAAATAGAATTATTAGATGATGTAAGAAGACAATGTTCATTTGAAATATTTTTCATAGATAAAACATATATATTATTCTTTCTATGGCCCTTAAAAATAATAGTAATTAAATCAATATTATAAATTAAGTAAGATTCTTTTTCAAAAATAATTTTAAAACCTTTATCATAAAGTTGACTAATACTTAGTAAATTATGTTTAAGACCATCAACTAATAAAACATTATCAATAATAGGTTTGTTTGGATTACCGACAGATCCAATACCGATGACTTTTCCTTTGTTGTTATCTCCAAAAGTAACGGTACCACCATCCTTGTTTTGAAAAGATGACAATAATTGTATGTTTTCAGTCATATGTTTGGAGCAACCACTATCCAAAATCCACCTATCTTTCTTGGGTACCTGAAATGATGAACATTTATAGTTTTGGTACCCATACTATGTTAGGTCCATTAAATTAGCCTTTAGGAAACCAAACACATGAAGAGTTTGATTTGTCTAAATAGTTAGTTGATAGACAAATATTTTCAATGAAATCAAAAATATAAAAATTTTTATGTAAAGAAGTTAATTCTTTTGGAACCCAAATAGAAAAGAATTTTGATTTCTTTTTACACAAATTTTCATTTTTATATTCATACAAATCACAAGAAGGCTTTAACAAAATTGTTTTCTTAGATTTATTTTTATTAAACTGAAAACCTAATCCTTTTGTTTTTTGTGATTCCTTTTGAAAAGAAAGAATATTATTAAGATTTTCTTTACCTTTATTGAATTTACTAACATTCAAACATATATCATCATATTTTGATTTAAAAGAAGAAATATCTTTATCTAAGCTATTAATACAAATATCTAAATCATTACATTCTGATTTTAAATAAACATTCTCATTAGATAAACATTCATTTTCTTTAAGCAAAGAATAATTTTCTTCTTTTAATTTAATTATTTGATAGTTAGAATTTATAGATAAATTAGAATCTGAAATTTCTTCAAGTAATCTTTTATTTTCTCCTTCAAGAAAATTATGTGAAGTCTTTAATCTAAAAAAAGTTTTATATAATTCATTAAATACATCTAAAAGTTCTTCATTGTCACTTACTTCATCTTGTGCCATAAAACACATGTGAGCACTTTTATTTTCTTCAATTTCTTCATCCGAAGATGACTCATCACTATCATCCCAAGTGACTGCCATTGCTTTCCTTTTCTTGTTATTTTGAATATTGATGAAGTTGTTAAAATAACTTGATTTTTGCTTATTCTTTAACATTGGACAATCTTTCTTCATATGACCTGGTTTATTACACTTAAAACAAAGAGGGTTATTTGAAATTGAACTTTTAGATTTAAAATTACCTCGTTTTATAAAATTCCGAAATTTTCGTGCAAACAGGCTCATTTCTTCATCATCATCATCTGAATCTTCTTTATCGGAAGTAGTATTGAATGCAAGTACTTTCTTGTTCTTTGTTTCTTCATCATTCTTTCTATCTTCAATTTGAACTTCATACGCCATAAGGTTTCTGATAAGATTTTCAACCGTAAGAGTTGACAAATCATTGGCTTATTCGATTGCGGTAACTTTCTTTTCCCATTGTGGAGTAAGTGATCGAAGTATTTTTCTTACCATCTCCACTTATGTGTATGTTTTTCCAAGACCAATGAGAGAATTTGTGATGTCGGTGAATCTTGTGAACATTTCTCCAATAGTCTCGTTTTCCTTCATCTTAAATAATTCGAATCTGTGTACAAGAACAGAAATTTTAGATTCTTTAACTTTATTTGTACCTTCATGAGTTACCTCAAGTGTATGCCAAATATCGTATGCAGATGTGGCCGTTGACACCCTATTGAACTCATTCTTATCAAGTGCACAAAATAATGCGTTCATTACTTTTGAATCCAAATTTGTATTATTTCTCTGTGAAGTAGTCCATTCTGAAAATAGAGTTGTTGGCTTCTCATATTTCGTTTCAACAATATTCCAAAGTTTGTAGCCAATTGATTGAAGGTAAATCTTCATTCGGCACTTCCAATAGTTGTAGTTCAATCCATCGAACATTAGTGGATGATTTGTAGAATGACCTTTTTTGAATTGTGATGTATTTGTTGATGCCATCTTTCACCTTGCTCTGATACCAAATGTAGGATCTGAAATAGATACACTAGAACACTAGAGGGGGGGTGAATAGTGTTCTTTTAAAATTTATGCAAAGTAGATTATAAATTGCAAAGAAAAAAATGGCAATATCAGAAATTTACAAACACAAACATAAAGTTTTATACTGGTTCCACCAACCCGGTGTACATCCAGTCCCCAAGCAAATCCCGCTTGAGAGTTTTTACTATGATTTTGAATAAACTTACAAAATCAAAAGCAAACCTGACCAATTTGCAAGTCCCTGCAAATTACAACACCAATTGACAAACACCTTGCCAATTTGCACACCAATCTTTGAACCAAGAGATTAACACCTCTCACAAACCGAGAGAACTTTTGAAGCAACAATTCAATTCCTATAAGCCTTGATTTGTAGTGTAGTGTAGTAGTGGCTTAGGAATGATTCTAACTTCTGTAAATTGCCTAGACAAGTATTTTAATGAGGATCAAAGGTAATTTCAGAAAACTCTTCTTTTTCTCAAAATCTGAATTTTTTAACACTTGAAATATGCACAAATATCAAAGCTTATGGGTATATGAATTTTGTACATTTTTCTGAACAAATAACCTATTTATAGCCATTGAAAAGGCAAGAATTTTAACTTTAAAAACGGCTATAAACAGTCATTAATTCAAACTTTAAAATCTGGAAAAACTGTATCTGTAGTCGACTACAAGACATAGTAGTTGACTACACTGAGTTAAAATCGACTCAGTGAATCAGAAAATTTCTTAGTAGTCGACTATAATAAGCATTAGTCGACTAGTCATATGTTTTACAGAAACATGACTGAAAATTTTGTAGTCGACTATATTAAGCATTAGTCGACTAGTCATGTGTTTTACAGAAACATGGCTGAAAATTTTGTAGTCGACTATTTTAAGCATTAGTCGACTAGTCATGTGTTTTACAGAATTATGACTGACAATTTTGTAGTCGACTATAATATTGATTAGTTGACTATTTCTGAGTTTTACAGAAAAAATATAATGTATGAAATGTTTTAACACTCAAATATTAATTATAAACTCTAATGGTTAATATAGGGGATTTCTATAATTAACTAACACACTAAGCCTGTGTTAGTGTGTTCTAATATTTATGTGTGTGTGTGTGTGTGAGTGATCAAGGCTTGTACAATAATTCTAAGAAAGAAAATGTAAAATATATTATCTCATATGTTCTTTATCTTCTTCACTTCATAATGCCTTGAACTCAACTTGCACTTGTTCATATTTTGATATTGAAAGCTGCATATAAATGTTAGTGCATTTGTATAACACACATTGTATAAATTGTTATCATCAAAATAATATCATGGAGACATGATATTCAATAGGTTTGCTTGTTGTATTTTCCATTCCAAAGTGTTTGAGTAACTCTTTTGCATACTTGCTTTGATTGATAAATATTCCATCTTTTATTTGTTTGATTTGAAGTCCAAGGAAGAAATTTAGTTCACCCATGTGACTCATTTCAAATTCATCCTGTATAGTCTTAGCAAACTCTTGACAAAGATTATTATTAGTAGAACCAAAAGTAATATCATCTACATATATTTGAATTAATAATATATCTTTATTTATTTTCTTAATAAATAATGTTGAATCAACCTTTCCAATTTCAAAACCTAAAGTTAAAAGAAACTTCTTTAATCTATCATACGAAGCACGATGTGCTTGTTTAAGACCATATAATGCTTTCTTAAGTTTAAAAACATGATTTGGAAAAATTTTATGTTCAAAACCGGGAAGTTGTTCTACAAAAACTTCTTCTTTTATAAAACCATTTAGAAAAGCACTTTTAACATTCATTTGAAATAGTTTAAAATTCATAAAACATGCAAATGCAAGTAAAATTCTAATTAATTCTAAACGAGCAACTGGTGGATAGGTTTCATCATAATCAATATCTTCTTATTGATTATATCCTTGTGCAACTAATCTTGCTTTATTTCTAACAACTTGACTAGATTCATCTAATTTATTTCTAAAAATCCATTTTGTTCCAATGATTGATTTATTTTGAGGTCTAGGTATAAGATCCCAAACATTATTTCTTGTAAATTGGTTAAGTTCATCTTGCATAGCAATTATTCAAAAATCATCAAGTAAGGCTTCTTTTATATTTTTAGGAGTATGAGCAATTAAATTAAAATGAGATCTAGTAATTACTTTATCAGAAATATTACCAATAATTAAATCATGTGGATGATTTTTAACTTCTACAAAATTCTTTGGTAAATCATTTTGAATATTATCATCTATTGAAGCATCTATCATTGGGGTATCATTGATAGTATCAACTAATTTATCATCATTGTTTGAAACAAAAAGGTGTTTTTGTAAAAATTTCATCAAAAGAAACATGCATTGATTCTTCAATGACTAAAGTTCTTTTATTGTATATTCTATAAGCTTTGCTATGGTTAGACAAATATTCCTTCGTCAGATTTAGAATCAAATTTATCCAAATTATCCTTTGTGTTTAAAATAAAACATTTATAACCAAAAACTTTGAAATAAGAAACTTTAGGAATTCTATCATAAAATAATTCATAAGATGTTTTCTTTAAGATAGGTCTTAATAAAACCCTGTTTAGAACATAACATGCTGTAGAAACAGCTTCTGCCCAAAAATACTTTGGTAAATAACTATCACATAACATGGTTCTAGCACATGCTTGTAAAGTTTTATTTTTTTCTTTCTACAACTCCATTTGTGGTGCTGCTCTAGGAAAAGAAAAAGTATGAGAAATACCATGTTTATCACAAAAATTTGAAAATAATTCATTTTCAAATTCACCTCCATGATAACTACGTATAGAAATTATAGAAAGAGATTTTTGATTTTGAATTCTTTTGCAAAATATAGAAAACTCATTAAAAGCTTCATTTTTATGTTTAAGAAATATTACCCATGTAAATCTTGAATAATCATCAACAAGAACAAAAGCATATCTACTACCATTTAAAGATGCTACTCTTGAAGGACCAAAAAGATTAATATGAATTAATTCTAATGGTCTACTTGTAGAAATTATATTTTTAGATTTGAAAGAAGATTTATGCATTTTTCCTTGTTGACATGCATCACAAAAATTATCTTTATAAGAAAGCTTATGTAAACCTTTTACATAATCATTTTTAGAAATCTTAGAAATATGTTTAAAATTAACATGTCCAAAACGTTTATGCTATAAAATAGAATCATAAGAAGATGCAAGAAGACAATGTTCATTAGAAATATTATTCATAGATAATACATATATATTATTTTTTCTATATCCTTTAAATAGTATAGTTATTAAATCTATGTCATAAATCAAGCAAGATTCTTTTTCAAAGACAATTTTAAAACCTTTATCACAGAGTTGACTTATACTAAGCAAATTATGTTTAAGACCATAAACTAATAAAACATTATCAATAAAAGGTTTATTTGGGTTACCGACAATTCCAATACCGATAACTTTTCTTTTATTGTTAGCTCCAAAAGTGATGGTACCACCATCCTTATTTTAAAAAGATGACAACAATTGTATATTTCTAGTCATATATTTGGAACAACCGTTATCTAAAATCCACCTATCTTTTTTGGGTACCTGAAATGATAAACATTTACAAATTTGGTACCCATGCTATGTTGGGTCCATAAAATTAGCCTTTAGGAAACCAAACCCATGAAGAGTTTGATTTGCCTAAATAGTTAGTTGATAAATAAACATTTTTAATAGTCAGAAATATAAAAAAATTTATGTAATGAAGCTAATTCTTTAGGCACCCAAATAGAAAAGAATTTTAATTTCTTTTTTACATATATCATCATTTATATTACAAGAAGATTTTACAAAAATGGTTTTCTTAGATATATTTCTATTAACTTGAAAACCTAAACCTTTTGTCTTTTGAGATTCTTTTTGAAAAGAAAGTATTTTATTAAGATTTTCTTTACCTTTATTGAATTTACTAACATTTAAACATATATCATCATATTTTAATTTAATAAAAGAAATATCTTTATCTAAACTATTAATGCGAATATTTAAATTATTACATTCTGATTTTAGATAAACATGATTTTCTTTAAGCAAGAAATAATTTTCTTCTTTCAAATTAATTTCTTAAGAGTTAGAATTTGTAGATGAATTAAAATCTGAAATTTCTTCAAGTAATCTTTTATTTTCTCCTTTAAGAAAATTATGTGAAGCCTTTAATCTTAAAAAAGTTTCATATAATTCATTGAAAGCATCTAAAAGTTCTTTATTATCACTTACTTCATCTTGTGCCATAAAACACATATGAGCACTTTTCATTTCTTTAATTTCTTCATCCGAAGATGAATCATCACTATCATCCCATGTAGCCGCCATAGCTTTTCTTTTCTTATTGCTTTGAATATTGTTGAAATTGTTGAAATAATTTGATTTTTGCTTATTCTTCAACAATGGAGAATCTTTCTTCATATGTCCTGGTTTGTTACACTTGAAACAAAGTAAGTTATTTGAATTTGAATTCTTTGATTTAAACTTACCTCGTTTTATGAATTTTCTAAATTTGCATGCAAACATACTCATTTCTTCATCATCATCTGAATCTTCTTTATCGGAAGTAGCATTGAATGCAAGCACTTTCTTGTTCTTTGTTTCATCCTCATTCTTTTTATCTTCAATTTGAACTTCATAAGCCATAAGGTTGCCGATAAGGTTCTCAACCGTAAGAGTTGACAAATTATTTGCTGCTTCGATTGCGGTAACCTTCTTTTCCCATTGTGGAGTAAGTGAACGGAGTATTTTTCTTATCATCTCCACTTGAGTGTATGTTTTACCAAGACCAATGAGAGAATTAGTGATATCGGTGAATCTTGTAAACATTTCTCCAATGGTCTCATTTTCCTTCATCTTAAACAATTCAAATCTTTGTACAAGAATAGAAATTTTAGATTCTTTAACTTTATTTGTACATTCATGAGTTACCTCTAGTGTGTGCTAAATATCATATGCAGATATGGCCGTTGATACTCTATTGAACTCATTCTTATCAACTGCACAGAATAGTGCATTCATGGCTTTGGAGTCCAAGTTTGTATTGTTTCTTTGAGATGTAGTCCATTCTGAAAATGGAGTTGATGGCTTTTAGTATCTTGTTTCCACAATATTCCAAAGTTCGTAGCCAATTGATTGAAGGTAAATCTTCATTCGGCACTTCCAATAGTTGTAGTTCAATCCATCGAACATTGGTGGACGATTTCTAGAATGACCTTCTTTGAATTGTGATATATTTGTTGATGTCATCTTTCACCTTGTTCTGATACCAAATATAGGATCTGAAATAGATACACTAGAACACAAAAGGGGTGGTGAATAGTGACCTTTTAAAATTTATGCAAAGTAGATTATAAATTATAAAGAAAGAATGGCAATATCAGAAAATCACAATCACAAACACAAAGTTTTATACCGGTTCCACCAACCCGGTGTACATCCATTCCCCAAGCAAATCCCACTTGAGAGTTTTCACTATGATTTTAAATAAACTTACAAAATTAAAAGCAAACCTGACTAATTTGTAAGTCCCTACAAATTGTAACACCAATTGACAAACACCTTACCAATTTGCACATCAATCTCTAAACCAAGAGATTAACACCTCTCACAAATCGAAACTTTTCTTTGAAGCAACAACTCAATTCCTATAAGCCTTGATTTGTAGTGTTGTATAGTAGTGGCTTAGGAATGATTCTAACTTCTGTAAATTGTCTGAATAATAAGTATTTGAATGAGGATCAAAGGCAATTTCAGAAACTTCTCTTTTTCTTCAAAATCAGAATTTTTGACACTTGAAAAATACACAAAGATCAAAGCTTATGGGTATAGAATAATGTTCGATTTTTCTAAACAAATAACCTATTTATAGCCCTTGAAAAGACAAGTTTTTTGAACTTTAAAACGTTTGAAAAACGGCTAAAAACTGTCACAAGTTTAAATTTAAACGTTCAGAAAAACTATCTTAGTAGTCGACTATAATGCATAGTAGTCGACTACTCTGTAATACAGAAAGTATGGAATTCAAAAATTAAAGCTTAGTAGTCGACTATTCTTCTTTGTAGTCGACTACTCTGTATTACAGAAAGTCTGGAAAACAAAAATCAAAGATCAGTAGTCGACTATAATTGTTAGTGGTTGACTACACTGTAAAATAAATGTTCTGTAAAACAATTTTCAAAGCTCAGTAGTCGACTATATTTACTTGTAGTCGACTACTCTGTAAAACTGAAGTTCTGTAAATCAAAATACAAAGCTGAGTAGTCGACTATAATTCTTAGTAGTCGACTACTTTGTAGTTTTACAGAAACTCATATCTTGAACTTAGACTACAGTAGTCAACTATTATTCTTATTAGTCGACTACTAAAGAGTAAAAATATTATGTATAAACTATTTTTAGACTTAATGATAAACTAAATACTCTAATGGTTAACATAGAGGATTTCTATTGTTAACCAACACACTAAACCTGTGTTAGTGTGTTCTAATTTCTATGTGTGTGTGTGTGTGAGTGATCAAGGCTTGTACAAAAATTCTAAGTAAATAAAGATGTAAAAATTACATCGATGTACTTGTTCTTCATCTTCTTTACTTCATAATGCCTTAAACTCATATTGCACTTGTTCATATTTGATGTTGAAAGCTGTATTTAAATGTTAGTGCATATGTATAACACACATAGTGATTCTCAATATGAATAAATTGTTATCATCAAAATTATATCATGGGGACATGATATCCAACATTAGTAAGTGAGGTTTCGAAGATGGTTAGAGACTCATTTGGTGTCAGATTTCTCTACTGATTCCTCCTGTCAGATTGATTAGGATGGGGGTTGGCCCTTGGAGGATTCTTGTTCCATTCTAGCTTCGGAGGACTCCTGATCAATTCAGGGGGCAAATTTGTTGTTGGCTCCGTTAGAGGGTTTGATGGAACGACCACTGTAGTTAGCGTTGTTGAAATCATGGCAAAGGGAGTCTCCATGTTCCTTGCTGAAGCCTTGTAAGCCCGAGCATCCTCCATGTCCATATATCCATGGGCTTTGGCCATCAATTGCTCATAATTGGTGACTGGTTTCTTAGCAAGAGAGTCGCCCAGCTCATTGCTCTGCAAGCCGACGACGAGTACCGACATGGCGACTGTGCTTCCAGGGTCGTTGACTTCCAATCTCTTAGCTTAGAATCTATTGAAGTAGGCCCAGAGGCTCTCTTCTGGTCCTTGCCTCATTTGGATCGGCACATGAGGGGAGAGCTTATGCCTGGTGTCAGCTAGGAAGTGGTGGATAAACTTTCGACTAAGTTGTCAAAAATTACTGATGGATATTCTACCCAAAGTATTCCACCAAAGTTTAGCGCTTCCTGTGATGGTGATGGGGAAGCACCAACAGAGGATTGCTTCAGAAACTTGGAGCATACTCATTATGTCGAAATAGTTCTGAACATGTTCAGAAGGATCTCCTTCACCCGAGTATGTCCCTAAGTAGGGCATTTTTAAACTTCTTGAATGGGAGTTCCATTATCTCGTCTGATAGTGGGGTATTCCCTCTGATTACATCAGCAATTGGCATTTATACTCGATCGTAGGTGGAGGCTCCAGCATTATCTGATGAGGACGGGAAAGCACGATGGTGGGGCGTCTTGAAGCCTATTCCTCTGGCACGCCCCTCAACTGACTGGGATTAGGACTTTCATCATGGGTCTTTAGATAAGGACGACGAAGCCGTTCCTGTTAAGATAAGATGCATGATTGCTTGAGACGGCTCTCTGTTTGCTTAGGGGGATTATGAGGAGTCTGCAGTGAAATGCCCCGTCGCTGGGAAGGAGGTGCTCCGTATCGTCGGTCTCTAGAAGGTGGAGGTGGTGCAGTGGCATATGGCGGCACTGGCATTCGCCATAGAATTTCATTAGTCATGACTGCAAACTACACTTTAAGTGATAGGGTGTGACGCCCCAGGTTTCACGCGAGGCTGCAGTCCAAGGCGAAACCCGGATTGTCAAACCTGCTAAGCATTAAACACCATACTACGACATGTTTCACCATCACAGTCACTATCTCTCTAGTGGAAACAACAAATAAGTGAAAGTACCGACAAGCAAATAAAAGAAATAGAATAAGCTAAGCATACACAGAAGCGCTATAGCAATGAGCCCAACTGAAATAGAATAGAAATATCTCTGAGTCTGAAATAAACCTCAAATACAATGAGTCAAATAAAGTATCACTACGACTCTCAGCCTCTACAAAATGTAATACAAATCTAGAGTCTGAATATAATCAACTAACTGTGGAGTTCTAAATAACTACTAAAATAGTAAATAGCTAGATGGAATCTATGAAGAAGTCCCATCAGCCTGCGACTCTCCGTACGCTGGACTCGCTGCCTGAAAGGAGGAAAACAACGAGCGTCAAAGCGCTATAGCGAGAACATCTCCACCTCTCCCCAGTGGCAGGGGTAGAAGTGTATAGAAAATATAGAGAGTACATAAATATAGAGTCATTCATATACATCTAACTAGAGATTAGTATTTAGGAATCCACAACACGAGAGTTAGTACGTCGACCGAAATAATCCAAACAAGGAAACCCTCATGTATATACCATATCTCAAATTGTGACTCCCTAAATACTAATTCCAAACTCTATGAATGATAAACAACAAACAAAAAGATAATACTCCGAACCTCAAACCTGTAGAACAAATATCTCATCCTGATCTACACTCGGGTAGACAAATTTGACATAAAAGGAACTCATCCAAACAAAAGCCAACCACATACCATGTCGTGTAAGTCACGGTCTCAGAGAAAGCATCCTACTTATGGTTATTCAATATGGAAGAAAAATTATACTTTATATTACTTACAAATGTGCATCTCTTATATATTAGCGATACTCTTGTAATACTCTTACTCAATCGCTCGGCGGCAATAGGTTTCATCTCCCTATCCCGGAAACATAATATAACGATACTTTTGTAATACACTTACTCAATCGCCCTGCGGAAATAGGTTTCATCTCCCTATCCCGGAAACATAATATGACGATACTTTTGTAAAACTTTTACTCAATCGTCCTGCGGAAATAGGTTTCATCTACCTATCCCAAAAACATAATATTTGTATACTTTTATATTTAGTATGTTAACACAACATATTTTAACCATATGTGTACATATCTCATTGTATGTGTCCATATCTGGTGTTTACTGACATCTCATATATTAAACAACTTATAAACATCGTATCGTAACAGTGCGAGGTCGAGAGACTTGCTCAAAAATTCAACAGTCGATTTTAAACATGCACAGGCAAAAAAATACACTTGGCGGTCGACCGCAATTACGCGACGGTCGATCGTGACGGGTTCTAGGGCCTACGCAGGCCTCTGTCCTACACGTGGTCGACCACCGCTAGGGCGTGGTCGACCGTGAGCTGAAATTCCAGATTCTCAATCTGGTTATGTGTGTTGTGTTCACGCCGTGTTTAGGTGATTCAAACATGATTAAAACGATATGAATCTTACATAGAAACATGAAAACAGCAACGCCGTGTTTAGGTGATTCAAACATGATTAAAACGATATGAATCTTACATAGAAACATGAAAACAGCAAATAAAAACTTCTGGGAGAAACACAACGTATATAACATGATAAATTACATGAAATTCATATTCGAAACCCTAAATCATGCACATGAACTTGAAACAAAGCCCAAATCATCTTTCATCAGATTAAATAACATTTAAATCATGTTCAGATCTTAAATATCTTCTGTAAATTCGTTCTCAAACCTTTTCACATGGAAAGACCTAGTCTTTATACATATAATACAAAAGAATTAACTTTTATTCATAAACTAGTCAATTTGGCTCTAATAAACATGTTAAAAACCCTTTAAAAACGTTTTAAAAACTAGGAGGGGGATTAGCAGAGATGAACTCGCCTGAAATTTGTAGAAAAACGTTTAGGATGCCAAGCCAAAGCAGATCTCCAATCCAAAAGCCAAAAATCACCCGAAAATCCACTTGATAGCCTCCAATATTCTCCAAGAATCAAAATAGGGTTTGTGGGCGTTTGGTGGCTGTTAGGGTTCTTAGAGAAACTGAGAAATTCGTGAAAATTTGATATATAAACTAGAGAAAACGAATATGGGCTTTAGAAATCCGAAACCAACTCATAACAGGAGAAAAACTTTCTGCAGGCCTCACTGTCGACCGTGGCGGTCGACCGGACTTGGAATTTCCAGTTCTTATGATTTTAGCCATTGTGCATGTTTCGACTCTTTCCTTCCTCACGAAAGAACTTGCTTATACTCAAAATACATGGTATACTACTCACATACCATTTAACTATATTTATTAAAATAAATATCCATATATCATGATCAATCATATATATATATATATATATATATATATATATCACAAATTTTTGGGGTTTTACATTCACCCCCACCCCCCCTACTTAGGAATTAATAATATGAGAAAATCACAAAGAGGGGATAATCCAGACAAGGAAACCCTCCCGTACACATCTTGTACCATTAATCCCTAGATATGAATCATAAGCCACGTTTAAACTTAACAAATCTAGAATATGTGCATCCTCACTTAACCCCTAATTAGACGGAATTAGTACGTCGGGCGAAAAATCCAAATAAGGAACCCCCCATATATATACCATATGTTACGAATAATTAAGAGCTAAGTGTTGAATGACCCATTCTAGCGTTAAGTATAAATGTGTCTAAACAACACATGCAATCACATCAATCAACGCATATGAGCACATTAAAAATATTAACATATTATCTATTCAAACAGGTATGGGTAGTCGCGACGTATATCCTGCTCGCGCTCCCAAGAAATATCTTTGGCTCATTGCCGGTTTCACTGGACTTTCACTAAAGGAGTGACCTTGTTTCTAAGCTTTTTATTCTCTCTAGCAAGAATGCATACTGGAATCTCTATTGTAGTCAAATCATCCTGGATCTTAATCTCTAGTGAATCAATCACTCTCTGCTGCTCTTCGTCACGCAAATGCTTCTTGAGCATCGAGTGAATCAATCACTCTCTGCTGCTCTTCGTCACGCAAATGCTTCTTGAGCATCGAAATATGAAAGACATCATGTATGCTCGACATCGATGCTCTCTTCGTCACGCAAATGCTTCTTGAGCATCGAAATATGAAAGACATCATGTATGCTCGACATCGATGCTAGAAGGTCTAATCTATAAGAAACAACTCTAATACGCTCGATAACCCTGAAGGTGTTGGACCCTAGAGGGGGGTGATTAGGGTCTTAAGGCAATAATTATGCAATAAAATTAAGACAATACAATACACCACAAAATGAAAAAACAAAGTAAATGAGATAAGGTTAGAGATCGTTATCCAAGTGACGCGCGATATGTTAACGAGGTTCGGTCCGCTGACCTACGTCCCCGCTCCCCACTCTCAAGGAGAATCCACTACACAACCCGATTTGGAAGTCGGAACTTCTTCTACACAACGATCTTCATGAGATCTCACAACCACGCAATTGATCTCCACGAGATCAAGCTCACCACAGTAGCAAATGATGTAAAATCTCTCTCTTTACAATAACCCTATGGCAAGGAGAAAGATCACACATGAAGCCTGAGATGTGAAGTTGAAAACAGTGAACAACATGAATGAAAATTTTGGCTCTTTTGAAAACAATAAACTAAACACCAAGGATTTCTAATGATCTTGGATAGCTCTGAAGAAGGGGGTAAGAGGGTTTAAATAGGAAGAAGAGCAGCAGCCGAAACCCATACCCAAATCCCCCAAAATCCCACAAAAACGATTTTCTGATTCTGTACCAAAAGTGATCGTTGGGCGATCGGCAATCGGCCATGAGATTTTTCGCGGTCGACCGCGTAGGTTATCAAAGCTAAGGAAAGATTCTGTAAAGTCTATGGTCGACCGCGGTGGTCGACCGTGGAAACTACTGTAATCAGTTCGGTCGACCGCAGGAGTTCCCGAGCCCTCTGTAATAGAGGCGATCGACCGCCATGAATGTGATAAATGCCTTTTAAATTGGATTCCTTATAGCAAGAGAAGTATTCGTTGAGCAAACCCCCCGGTTTTATGCGAATCATTCATTTTCCTAATATATTTACCGGCGTTCAAAAAGTTTTATATGGGTTAAACAAGCTCCAGAGCTTGGTATGCTCGCCTCTCTAGTTTTCTTCTTGAAATGTGTTTTTCTAAAGGCGAAAATTGATAATACACTTTATCGCTGCAGAAAAGAAAAAATGATTTTATATTAGCTTCAAATATATGTTGATGATATCATTTTTGCTGCTACTAATGAAACTTTATTGCGAGCGAATTTTCCTAAAAAAAAAAAAAAATTAGTTATGCAAGATTCATTTTTGGATGAGTATGATGGGAAGCTCACCTTACTTTCTCGGGCTCCAAGTCAAGCAAACTAAGATGAGCGATATTACGTTTCTCAAACAATATATTAGAGAATTGCGTGAAAAGAAATTTCGGAATTGTGAGAAATCTAAGCATGCACCAACTCTCATTGAGTAAAGTACCAAGCTTTGATGCGGATCGTTAGTGGTGAGGATGTAGACAAACAACCGAGGTATGATAGGTAGTTTTCTTTACTTACCGCCTAGTTAGAATCCGATTCATGCTTAGTTGTGTGTTGCTTTGTAGCACGTTCAAGCTTCTCAAAAACGTCCATTTGCATGCGGTTAAAAGATATAATATGTCATGTACAATGATCTTGGGTTTTATTTTATCCAAAATATCACCTCTTTTTATCTTTATTGGTTTTTTTGATGCGACTTTACCCGCGATGTAAGGTAGATAAGCAGAGTACGATGCTACATGTCAAATTTGGTAACTTCTTTGTCTCTTGGCCTTCAAGAAACCAAAAATTGTGTTGCCTTGTTCACTACGAAATCGAATATATTGCCGCTTGCTCTTATGTTGTGCCCAACCTTTTATGGATGAAACAAAGTTTTAGCTTTGACTTATGATTTTGTATTTTAAAATTACAATTTTTTTGTGATAACACTAGCTTGCTATAAACCATTTTCAAAAAGTTCTGTTACTCTAGAACCAAGCATATTGATGTACGCCTTATTTTTATGCAATCATTTGTAGGAAGAACGCGAAAAAGATGTATCCCTTATTATATTGATAAACTAAATCTCAATAAGCGCGACAACTTTACCAAGTCCCTTAGTGAAGAAGATTTTTGCTCGCATAAGAAATGTTTGGTTTTATGCCATTCTTAAGTTTTTTGTTGTTTGCTTTGGTTAGTTACAACATCAATGCCTCATTGTCATAACATGCTTAAACTTCCTATATATTCTCTGCATGTTTTACCTATATCATTATACCCATTTGATGGTGGACAAGGCGGAGAGAAATCTTCTCATTTGTGCAATAGTTAGGGGGAGCTTCATTTAGATAGGGAGCTACTATCTTATTAAAGCTATATTATTTTTTAGCTCCTATTATAATGGTGGTTGTCATCATCAAAAAGTGGCGACAGATTGTTAGCCCTTATATTTTGCATGATGATTTTAACCACCATATCGGTACTAATTGCTGTGACCTCGGGGCGAGGTTGGTGGGGTCTGCAGGTGATATTGTAGTTAATATATTATATATATATATTATACTATTATATATATATATATAATATATATATAATTATATATAATATATTATATATATATATATATATATATGTATATATATATATATATATTATATATATATATATATATTTTAATATAAATATATATATATATATATATATAATTATATAATATACTATATATAATATCAAGCCTTGCTTAAGTAACCATTCTATACAGGATTGGGAGGAATATGAGCGCACAATGATGATATCTAAAGAGGAGGAGGCCCATAGTGATGAAGCAATCGTTTAATCAAGAACACTAAACGCAATGAGAATGCTCATCAACTCAATAGCAATAGTCAAGACTGCAATGAAATGTAGTTTCTATGTTGAGAGATATTTGTTGGTTTATCTTTGCTCTCTAGACTGCTAGAATGCTTAAAGGCAAGTAGATTGTAGACCTGTTATTTGCAAGCTATTGGCGATACTCACACCAACCAGCATTTGTCAATCATATATTTTGACGAGTTTTGATTAAAAAGTGGTTTTTCAAGTAATGAGGACTATTCGCAAAATTCATTTTCTATAACAATTTGCCTTTTAGTATCTAAAAAGTATTTTACAAAGTTACAACATTTTTTAGAAATCATTTTGTGTAGTTTTACAATTTTATAAAAAATAATCAAAAACTGCCTTTTAAACGCATATTATCTGCCCTGTGTCAGTTGCGGTCGACCGCCGCACGCGTCGGACCGGGTGCGCAGTGTTTTCCTTAGGCAGCCAGTAGAAACATTGTTACGGTCGACCGGCGCTTTAATGGCTATGAAAAGGAAGTAATATCCGATATCGAAAAGTAAATCCTTTTATATGGCAATGTGATCTAGCAACATACATTAGAAGAGTTAAACATTGAGTTTAAAAGAATGACAAAAAGAATACTTTCTCCTTTAAAAATTGCCATACTTCTTGTGAATTCCAAACTGAGAAACTAGCAATCGCTCACTTGGCTTCTAAAAGATAATTGTTAGGGATCTCGATTTTGGAAAACAAACAATTAAGATCTAAAATTTGAAATAGATTGAATTAAAAAGTGGTAGAATATAACCTAACTCATGTCATATTATAATCATATCGCATTGCAAAGAAATAGTTTCATAGGATCTTATGCTTCTAGCACCAAGCAGAATTTTGTGTGCACATATTGCATGAAACATGGTCATTATCTCCACTCATTGTAGCGATTAAAAATAATACAATGATTAATTATGGAATGGCATGGGCTATCCAAAGCGGACGCAAGAATACGTAACACCTAAGGACCGAGATTTGGCGTAACTAAAGCTTGCAAACGTCTTCATCTTAATGTAGGAACATACAAACATGACATAGAGAGATGTGGTTACCTTTGATAGTGATTGCTCACAATCATATGACGCGGCCCAACAAAGAGATATTTGCAACGCCTATCAAGGAAGTGAAGGAGCGTAACGGTCTGCCTTCGGTGGCGGTGTAGATAAGGATAAAATTATAGTATTGGAAACATTGGTAATAGGATATTTCTCCCATAATAGAGCGATATTTATTTTGGTAGACGTCTTTAATATCCATAACCTTCTTAGTATTAGCCAATTTAAGTGATAAAGGTTTTGATATTTCTTTTAAACCGCATAAGGTGGCATTGTTAGGCTCAAATAAAAAATTATTTTATTGTCTATAGAAAATCTTAATGTGTACATTTTTAAGATGAATGAGCTAGTAGATCAAAGATGTTAAATGTCTTGGCGAGCGGTTGATAAAAATCCTTAGATTTGGCATAAAGAGCGCTGGTCACCGCAACATGGAGTGATTATCGCAAGTATATCCAACATTTCATCAAAGCATACTATTTGTGTTTAAGATTGTGCTAAAGGTAAACAAACAACTCAAATCCATCTTCAAATCCATTAATGAGGTATCAACTTCTAAGGAACCCTTTGCAATTACTTGATCTTGAATCTCTTTGGTCCTATGGCGTGTTACCTCTCTAGGAGGTAAATACTATTTTTGTTATCATTGATGATTTCTCATCGTTTTACGATGGACAATCTTTCTTGTAGTAAAGATTGAATGTTTTGAAGATTTTTCAATTTATGTCAAAAAGAATTAAAAAATGAAAAAGAGCTTGAAAGTTAATAAATTAGAAGTATCCTGATGGTGATTTCAAAGTAAAAATTTTCAATGATTTTTGTTGGGCACATCATGGTATAACTCATGTATTTTCCGCGTGCCAAGAATCCACCACTCAACAAATGGTGTTGTTGAATGCGAAAAAATCGCACCATACAAGAGATGACACGAACAATGATAAATACCTTTGATTTACCAAAATACTTATTTAGAACGGAAGGCTGTCATACGGCCTTGTCACGTTTTGAATCGTGTTTTATTAACCAAACTTAAGAAAAGCTCTTTATTGAACTATTTTATGGGCAAAACCGCCTTTTTTGGATTACTTTTCGTATTTTTTGGTTGTAATAGTTTATCTTGAATATCAAAGATCTCATGATAAATTTGATTCCAAATTATGTTTATATGTCTTAGGTTAAGCCCACTAGAAGTAAGGCTTATAGGGTCTTCAGACAAACGAACTCTATGTGTTGAAGATCTATTAAATGCTTACGCTTTTGATGAGGACTAATATCTGGTTTACAAGTTGGTTTTACCTAGCGAAAGATGATGATGATCGTTGAGGGAGGAATTGGAAACTTTTGTTAACTAAATGAAACACCCTTGAATAGATGCACAAAAAGATGGGTGAAAATTAAGCACACTTCAAGAGCAAAGAAAACTTTCAGAAGCGCATGAATTTGCCTACCAAATCATCCAAAGGAGCAAAATATAGGAAATTGCCTTCACAAGGGTTTCCTAATCGCTCAATAGCTTGAGTGAATGTGCGTATATGTTCCGCCTTCGCTATTGCATATAGAACCTAAAAAAAAGCATTAATGATGCTTTAAAAGATGCAGTTTTGGGTTCTAGCCAGATGGCATGATGAACTAAACCAATTTCAAAGAAATAATGTTCTGAAAATTAGAGTTCCTAGGACACTAAAAATGTTCATGTTATTGGAACTAAATGGGTTTTTAGAAACAAAATTATAATGAAGCATGGCATAGTCATGAGAAACAAGCTCGTTTAGTTGCCCAATGGATACAATCAGAGGAGGGCGTAGAGCTTGATGAAAATCTTTGGCACCGGTTATAAGGTTGGAATGCCATTAGAATGTTCTTAACCTTTTGCAAGTTTTAAAAAGTTTTAAATTATTTCAATATGAATGTGAAAAATGCCTTTTAAATTGGATATCTATAGCAAGAGAAGTATATGTTGAGCAAACCCCCCGGTTTTATGCGATCATTCATTTTCCTAATATATTTACCGGGTTCAAAAAGTTTTTATATGGGTTAACAAGCTCCAAGGAGCTTGGTATGCTCGCCTCTCTAGTTTTCTTCTTGAAATGGTTTTTCTAAGGGAAAATTGATAATACACTTATCGTGAGAAAAAAGAAAAAATGATTTAATATTATGCTTCAAAATATATGTTGATGATATCATTTTTGGTGCTACTAATGGAAACTTTATTGCGAGCGAATTTTCTAAAAAAAAAAAGTTATGTCAAGATCATTTTTGAGATGAGTATGATGGGAGAGCTCACCTACTTTCTCGGGCTCCAAGTCAAGCAAACTAAGATGAGCAGATATTCGTTTCTGCAAAGGCAAGTTATATTAGAGAATTGCGTGAGAAGAAATTTCGAATTGGAGAAATCTAAAGGCATGCACCAACTCTGCATGAGTAAAGTACCAGCTTTGATGGGATCGTTAGTGGTGAGGATGTAGACAAAACTATACGAGGTATGGATAGGTAGTTCTTCTTTACTTTACCGCCTAGTTAGATCCGATTCATGCTTAGTTGTGTGTGTGCTTGTACGCAGCGTTCAAGTTCTCCAAAAAACGTCCGAATTTGCATTGCGGTTAAAAGAATAAAATTATGTCAATGGTACAGATTGATCTTTGGTTTTATTTTATCCAAAATATCACCTCTTTTTTATCTTATGGTTTTTTTGATGCGACTTTACCCGCGATGTAAGGTAGATAGGCAGAGTACGAGTGTACATGTCAATTTGGGTAACCTTCCTCTTGTCTCTTGGCCTTGCAAGAAACCAAAATTGTGTTTTGCCTTGTTCACGTACGAAATCGATATATTGCCGCTTGCTCGTTATGTTGTGCCCAACCTTTTATGGATGAAACAAAGTTTAAGCTTTGACTTATGATTTGTATTTTTAAAATTAGCAATTTTTTGTGTGATAAACACTAGTTGCTATAAACATTTTCAAAAAGTTCTGTTTTATCTCTAGAACCAAGCATATTGATGTACGCCATTATTTTTATGGCAATCATTGTAGAAGACGCGAAAAGATCGTTTTATCCCTTATTATATTGATACTAAGATCTCAATAAGCGCGACAAACTTTACGCAAGTCCGCTTAGTGAAAAGAAGATTTGTTGTCGCATATAAGAAATGGTTTGGGTTTATGCATTCTTTAAAGTTTTTTGTTGTTTGCTTTGGTTAGTTACAAACATCAATGCCTCATTGTGCATAACATGCTTAAACTTCCTATATATTCTTGGCATGTTTTTACCTATATTCATATATAACCGCATTTGATGGTGACAAGGGGGAGAGAAATCTTCTCATTTGTGCAAATAGTTAGGGGGAGGCTCATTAGATAGGGAGCTACTATCCTATTAAGCTATATTATTTATTACGCTCCTATATAATGGTTGGTTGTCATCATCAAAAAGTGGGAAGATTGTTAGCCCTTATATTTATGATGATGATTTTAACCACCATATCGGTAATTGCTGTGACTGGCATTGTGGGTGTAGGTGATATTGTAGGTTAATATAATAATATATATTATAATTATATATATATATATTAATATATATATAATATATATATATATATATATATATATATATATATATTATATATATATATATATATTATATATATTATATATATTTAATATATATATATATATATATATATATATATAATTATATAATATATTATATATATAGTATCAAGCCTTGCTTAGTACCATCTATACGGAGGGATTGGATGGAATATGAGCGCACAATGATGATATCTAAAGGAGGCAGGAGGCCATAGTGATGGAAGCAAATGTTTAATGCAAGAACACTAAACGCAATGAGAAGCTCATCAACTCAAAGCAAGTATCAATGAACTCAAAAATGTATTTCTATGTGAGAGATATTTGTTGTTTTTATTTTCTCTCTAGATGCTAGAATGTTAGGCAAGTAGTTGTAGATTTTATTTGAAGCTATTGAGGAATATCACACACCCCCCCGCGCCCCGAAAGAAAAAAGAAAAACCCATAAGTTTCATACTCATATTTTTGAAGGTTTTGATAAAATATGGTTTTTCAGAGTATGAGGACTATTCGGCAAATTCATTTTCTAAACAATTTGCCTTTAGTATTAAAAATATTTTACAAAGTTACACATTTTTTTAGAAATCATTTTGTGTAGTTTTTTACAAATTTTATAAAAATATCAAAAAACTGCTTTTAAACCATATATCTGCCTGTGTCAGTTCGCGCGTCGACCGCCACGGTCGACCGCGGGCAGTGTTTTGTTCATTAGGCAGCGCAGTAGAAACTTGTCACGGTTCGTATATATATATATATTAACTACAATATCACTCAACAAGCAATTAGTACCGATAATGGTGGTTATAAATCATCATCAAAATATAAGGGCTAACAATCTCCCACTTTTTGATGATGACAACCAACCATTATATAGGAGCGAAATAAATATAGCTTATAGATAGTAGCTCCCCCTATCTATGAGCTCCCCCTAACTATGTGCACAAATGAGAAGATTTCTCTCCCCCTTTGTCACCATCAAAATGGGGTATATGAAATAGTAAAACATGCAAGAATATATAGGAAGTTTAAGCATGTTATGACAATGAGGCATATGATGTGTAACTAACCAAGCAAACAACAAAAAAATTTAAAGAATGCATAAACCCAAACCATTTCTTATGCGACAAAAATCTTCTTCACTAAGGGACTTGGTAAAGTTGTCCGCTTATTGAGATTTAGTATCAATATGAATAAGGGATACATCTTTCCGCTCTACATGATTGCATAAGAAATAATGGCGTACATCAATATGCTTGGTTCTAGAGTAAAAAACAGAATTTTTGAAAATGTTTATAGCACTAGTGTTATCACAAAAAAATTGTATTTTAAAAATACAAATCATAGTCAACTAAACTTTGTTTCATCCATAAAAGTTGGGCACAACATAAGACAGCGGCAATATATTCCGATTTCGTAGTGAACAAGGCAACACAATTTTGTTTCTTGGAAGCCCAAGAGACAAGAGAGTTACCCAAAATTTGACATGTACCACTCGTACTCTTGCTATCTACCTTACATCCGGTAAAGTCGGCATCAAAAAAACCATAAAGATAAAAAGAGGTGATTTTTGGATAAAATAAACCAAGATCAATTGTACCATTGACATATTTAATAATTCTTTTAACCGCAATCAAATGGGACGTTTTTGGAGAAGCTTGAAAACGTGCACAAGCACACACACTAAGCATGATATCGGATCTACTAGCGGTAAAGTAAAGAAGACTACCTATCATACCTCGGTATAGTTTTTGGTCTACATCCTCACCACTAACATCCGCATCAAGCTTGGTACTTGTACTCATGAGAGTTGGTGCATG
This sequence comes from Asparagus officinalis, assembly GCF_001876935.1. Lineage (NCBI taxonomy): Eukaryota > Viridiplantae > Streptophyta > Magnoliopsida > Asparagales > Asparagaceae > Asparagus > Asparagus officinalis. The sequence goes on from NC_033800.1 coordinate 53,437,223, forward strand.
CTTAGATTTCTCCAATTCGAATTTCTTCACCAATTCTCTAATATACTTGCTTTGAGAAACGAATATCTCATCCTTAGTTTGCTTGACTTGGAGCCCGAGAAAGAAGGTGAGCTCTCCCATCATACTCATCGACATCTCCAATGGCAACTCCGCAAAGCTATCTCCACCGAAGCCTAGATCTCCAAGACCCATGCTTCCAACAGCGAATCTTCCTCCACCCAATGCAAAACCATAGGTCTGAAAATTTGAGCTCTGATACCACTTGTTGCGCGCCGTGCGGAAGCGTGCTCACAAACCAACGAGTCGGAGCCCGAGAAAGAAGGTGAGCTCTCCCATCATACTCATCTCAAAATGATCTTGCATAACTTTAGAAAATTCCTCGCATAAAGTTTCATTAGTAGCACCAAAAATGATATCATCAACATATATTTGAACTAATATAAAATCATTTTTTCTTTTTCTCACATAAAGTGTATTATCAATTTTCCCTTTAGAAAAACCATTTTCAAGAAGAAAACTAGAGAGGCGAGCATACCAAGCTGAAGCGTGCTCACAAACCAACGAGTCGGTGAGCGATGAGAGAAGAACCAAAGACGAGTGCAATTCACAAAATTAACAGCCAGAAACATACAACCACAGAGATTTACGTGGTTCGGCAAATTGATTCCGTCCACGAAGAGAGGATGGAGAGATTTTACTATATAGAGGAGAAACAAAGGGTTACAATCTCTCAAATAACTCTCTATTATCAATTTTCCCTTTAGAAAAACCATTTTCAAGAAGAAAACTAGAGAGGCGAGCATACCAAGCTCTTGGAGCTTGTTTTAACCCATATAAAACTTTTTGAACCCGGTAAATATGATTAGGAAATGAATGATCCATAAAACCGGGGGGTTGCTCAACATATACTTCCTCTTCTACAGATCCAATTTAAAAGGCATTTTTCACATTCATTTGAAATAATTTAAAACTTTTAAAACTTGCAAAGGTTAAGAACATTCTAATGGATTCCAACCTTATAACCGGTGCAAAGATTTCATCATAGTCTACGCCCTCCTCTTGATTGTATCCTTGGGCAACTAAACGAGCTTTGTTTCTCATGACTATGCCATGTTCATTAATTTTGTTTCTAAAAACCCATTTAGTTCCAATAACATGAACATTTTTAGGTCTAGGAACTAATTTTCAAACATTATTTCTTTGAAAATTGTTTAGTTCATCATGCATTGCTAGAACCCAAAACTCATCTTTTAAAGCATCATTTATCTTTTTTAGGTTCTATATGAGATAGGAAGGCAACATTACCACATTCACTCAAAGCTTTTGAGCGAGTTAGAACCCCTTGTGAAGGATTTCCTATTATTTGCTCCTTTGGATGATTTGGTACAAATTTTCATGCTTTGGAAAGTTTTTCTTGCTCTTGAATGTTGCTATTTTCACCATCTTTTTGTGCATCTATTCAGGGTGTTTCATTTAGTTACAAAAGTTCCAATCCTCCCTCAACATCATCATCATCTTTCCTAGGTAAACCAACTTGTAAACCAATATTAGTCTCATCAAAAGTAACATTTATAGATTCTTCAACAACAAGAGTTCGTTTGTTGAAGACCCTATAAGCCTTACTTCTAGGTGCATAACCTAAGACTATACCAACATCAATTTTGAATCAAATTTATCATGATGATCTTTGATATTCAAGATAAAACATTTACAACCAAAAATACGAAAGTATCCAATAAAAGGGGTTTTGCCATAAAATAGTTCATAAAGAGTTTTCTTAAGTTTTGGTCTAATCAAAACACGATTCAAAACGTGACAAGCCGTATTGACAGCTTCCGTCTAAAAGTATTTTGGTAAATCAAAGGTATTTATCATTGTTCGTGTCATCTCTTGTATGGTGCGATTTTTTCGTTCAACAACACCATTTTGTTGTGGTGTTCTTGGAGCGGAAAATACATGAGTTATACCATGATGTGCACAAAAATCATTGAAAATTTTATTTTGAAATTCACCATCAGGATCACTTCTAATTTTAATAACTTTCAACTCTTTTTCATTTTTAATTCTTTTGACAAAATATGAAAAATCTTCAAAACATTCATCTTTACTACCAAGAAAGATTGTCCATGTAAAACGAGAGAAATCATCAATGATAACAAAAACATAGTATTTACCTCCTAGAGAGGTAACACGCATAGGACCAAAGAGATCAAGATCAAGTAATTGCAAGGGTTTAGAAGTTGATACCTCATTAATGGATTTGAAGATGGATTTGGTTTGTTTACCTTTAGCACAATCTTCACAAATAGTATCTTTGATGAAATGTTTGGATAACTTGGATATCAACTCCATGTTGGCGTGACCAAGCCTCTTATGCCAAATCCAAGGATTTTTATCAACCGCCGCAAGACATTTAACATCTTGATCTACTAGCTCATTCATCTTAAAAATGTACACATTAGATTTTCTATTAGCAATAAAAATAATTTTTTTATTTGAGCTAACAATGCACTTATCCGGTTTAAAAGAAATATCAAAACCTTTATCACTTAATTGGCTAATACTAAGAAGGTTATGATTTAAGACTCTAACCAAATAAATATCCTCTATTATGGGAGAAAGTATCTTACCAATGTTTCCAATACCTATAATTTTACCTTTCTCACCGCCACCGAAGGAGACGTTACCTCCTTCACTCCTTGATAGGGTTGCAAATATCTCTTTGTTGCCCGTCATATGATGTGAGCAATCACTATCAAGGTACCACATCTCTCTATGTCATGTTTGTGATGTTCCCTACATAAGATGAAGACGTTGAAGCTTTAGGTACCCAAATCTTGGGTCCTTAGGTGTTAGTATTCTTGGTCCCTTTGGATACCCATGCCATTCCATAATAATCATTGTTATTTTTAATCCTACAATGAGTGGAGATATGACCATGTTTCATGCAATATGTGCACACAAAATTTCTCTTGTGTGTAGAAGCATAAGATCTATGAAACCTATTTCTTTCAATGCGATGATGATTATAATATACATGAGTAGGTTTAATTCTACCACTTTTAATTTCAAGTCTTTCAATTTTAGATCTTAATTGTTTGTTTTCAAAATCGAGATCCCCTAACAATTTATCTTTTAGAGCAAGTGAGGATTGTAGTTTCTCAAGTTTGGAATCACAAGAAGTATGCAATTTTTTAAAGGAAAAGTATTCTTTTGTCATTCTTTTAAACTCAATGTTTAACTCTTCTAATGTAGTTGCTAGATCACATTGCATATAAAAGGATTTACTTTCGATATCGGATATTACTTCCTTTTCATAAGCCATAAAGCAAATGTTGGGATCGTGAATAGTAATCTTTGCTCCTTCTTCATTGCTATCCGAATCGCTTGGTTCGGATTCCTCCCATCTTGAGCTTAGGGCAATCTTTGGGCAATATGACCCGGTTCGTTGCATTCAAAACATTTTCCTACACACGAAGAAAATTTATTGTTAGATCGGGGATTAAACTTCTTATTCATTTTTATGAGTCTTGATATTCTTCTAAAGAGGTGAGCCACTTCTCTAGAAAAATCAATTTCACTATCCAAAGATGAGGAGTTATCACTAACTTCTTTGAGAGCTATGGTCTTTATTTTTGGGGATGGCTCCTCAATTTCCCGTGGGGGCACTTCCTCCTTCTCCTTTCCTTTAAGCTTCTTCTCATGAATCTTAAGCTTACCGATGAGGCCATCGAGAGCTAGAGTAGTAAGATCATGAGCCTTCTCTATGGCCGTAGCTTTGGGCTCCCACGCAGGGGTCAATGAGCGAAGGATCTTGTAGTTCATCTCTTAGATAGTTAAAGTCTTGTCGAGACCATGCAATTCATTGATGATATTAGTAAAGCGAGAAAACATAGCATCAATGGATTCATTAGGAAGCATTTTAAATAACTCATAGTCATGCATAAGCCCACTAATTTTGGATTCCTTAACTTGGGGGGTTCCTTCATGTGTAATACATAATTTCATTCAAATTTCATGTGCGGTTGCACATGTGGAGATCCTATTATACTCATTGGGGGAAAGACCACAAATTAAGGCATTCATGGCCTTAGCATTGAGATTAGCTTGGAGTCTTTCTCCATCGGTCATGGTACTAATCTTAGACTTTTCTACATATTTCTTTTCTATGATATCTAAGATGTCAAGATCAATGCAACGAAGATAAATCCTCATTCTAGCTTTCCAATAGGCAAAATTACTACCGGTGAAAAGCGGGGGTCTAGTGGTGGATTGTCCCTCAAGCATATGCACATTCAATGAAGCCTCTATTGGATCTTTCCTTTAAGGTGGTTAGACCAAAAACAAATATAGAGACTAAGCTCTGATAACAATTATTAGACCCTAGAGGGGGGGTGATTAGGGTCTTAAGGCAATAATTGTGCAATAAAATTAAGACAATGCAATACACCACAAAATAAAAAACCAAAGTAAATGAGATAAGGTTAGAGACTGTTATCCAAGTGATGCGCGATGTGTTAACGAGGTTCGGTCCGCTGACCTATGTCCCCTCTCCCCACTCTCGAGGAGAATCCACTACACAACCCAGTTTGGAAGCCGAAACTTCTTCTACACAACGATCTCCATGAGATCTCACAACCACACAATTGATCTCCACGAGATCAAGCTCACTACAGTAACAAATGATGTAAAATCACTCTCTTTACAATAACCCTATGGCAAGGAGAAAGATCACACTTGAAGCCTGGGATGTGAAGTTGAAAACAGTGAGCAACAGGAATAAAAATTTTGGCTCTTTTGAAAATAATAAACTAAACACCAAGGATTTGAAATGAGCTTGGATAGCTCTGAAGAAGGGGGTAAGAGGGTTTAAATAGGAAGAAGAGCAGTAGCGAAAACCCATACTCAAATCCCCCAAAATCCCACAAAAAAGATTTTTTGATTCTGTACCAAAAGTGATCGTTGGGCGATCGGCGGTCGGCCGTGAGATTTTTCACGGTCGACCGTGAGATTTTTCGCGGTCGACCGCGCAGGTTTTTAAAGCTAGAAAAGATTCTGTAAAGTCTATGGTCGACCGCGACGGTCAACCGTGGAAACTACTGTAATCAGTTCGGTCGACCGCAGGAGTTCCCGAGCCCTCTATAATAAAGGCGGTCAACTGCCATGATCGACCGCACAGGTTTCTGCTGGCTCTTGAGGGAAAAACACTGGCGCGGTCGACCGTGGCGGTCGACCGTGGCGGTCGACCGCCAACTAACACAGGCAGATATATGGTTTAAAAGCAGTTTTTGATATTTTATAAAATCTGTAAAAATACACAAATAATTTCTAAAAAAATTGTAACTTTGTAAAATGTTTTTAATACTAAAAAGAAACTATTTAGAAAAGGAATTTTGCGAATAGGTCCCCATATTTATGCAAAACCATATTTTATCAAAACCGTCAAAAATATGAGTATGAAAATATGTGTGTGATATCCCAATAGCTTCAAATGAAATCTACAACTACTTGCCTACATTCTAGCACTAGAGAAAGTAAAAACAGCAAATATCTCTCAAATAGGAATACATTTCTTGAGTCTTAATATTGCTTTTGAGTTGATAAAGCTTCTTATTGCGTTTAGTGTTCTTGATTAAACATTGCTTCATCACTATGCCTCCTCCTCCTTTCGATATCATCGTTGTGGCTCATGTTCCATCCAATCCTCCATAGATGGTACTAACAAGCTTGATATATATATTAACTATAATATCACTCAACAAGTAATTAGTACCGATAATGGTCGCTGTAAATCATCATCAAAACATAAGGGCTAACAGAAGGGACTAACATATCTCGGGGCAAGCTTCCCCCGTCTACCGAATCACTGAACGTCGTTCATCGGTGATACTTTCAACATAACTAAGTCTTCTACCTGAAATTCTAAGGGTCATCTCCGATGATCTGCATAACTCTTTTGTCGACTCTGTGCAGCAAAAATGCGCTCCCGAATCAATGCTACCTTTTTTGTGGTCTGTCTAACTAGTTCCGGGCCAAGTAATAGACTATCCTATGGCCGTGCCTAACATATAGGTGATCTACGGGCCTCCCGTATAAGGCTTCGTACAGCGCCATCCCGATGGTAGCTTGATAATTATTATTATATGCAAATTCAATCAATGGGATGTGATCCTCCCAGCTACCCTGAAAATCTATAACACATGCTCTCAGCATATCCTCCAATACTTGATTCACCCTCTCGGTCTGACCATCTGTCTGGGGGTGAAATACACTGCTAAATGATAACTGGCTGCTAAAATCATCCTGAAAACTCCTCCAGAAATAGGATGTAAAGACTGAGCCTCGATCTGATACAATAGTCTCCGAAACTCCATGCAATCTGACAATCTCTCGAATAAAAATCTTCGCATAGGTGTCTGCCATATAAGTCATCCTCACAGGTAAGAAATGCGCCGACTTTGTCAATCTGTCTACTATCCTGTCTACTATCACCTAAATAGAATCATTTACTTTCTTTGATCTAGGCAACCTTACTATGAAATCCATGAAAATATTTGCTCACTTCCACTCGGGAATGGTTAAAGGTTGTAGAGTTCCTACAGGTCTCTGATGTTCTGCCTTAACTTACTGACAGGTATAACACTTAGCCACATAATCTGTAATTTCTCTACGCATACCACTCTACCAAAAATACCTCTTCAGATCCTTGTACATCTTCGTTATGCATGGGTGCACTATATATCTATTGCGATGTGCCTCGTCAAAAAGTTCCCTCTTCAGCTATAGATTGTTCGGCATGACAATCATGCCCTTCATCCAAAGGCCTCCATCTACTCTAATAGTCCAATCATCCTTGGATTCTTTGGAGATCTCCCCCTTGCAGATTTGAATCCATGAATCCTCTAACTGAGCTCCTCAACTATCTCGAAATATAGGCTACAACTCTCTGGGTTTGCATTAATACACCTCCAAGACCTGATAAAGATGCATCATCTCGAAATATAGGCTACAACTCTCTGGGTTTGCATTAATACACCTCCAAGACCTGATAAAGATGCATCCGTGTAGACAACAAAAGTCTTATCACTGGTTTGCATTAATACACCTCCAAGACCTGATAAAGATGCATCCGTGTAGACAACAAAAGTCTTATCACTGTTGGGAATAATCAATACTGGAGCTGAAGTCAACTTAGTCTTCAATGTATCAAAGGCCTCTTGGCATTTGTGGCCCAAATAAACTGTACATCCTTCTTAGTAAGGCTTGTAAGTGGCGTCACAATCTTCAAGAAGTCCTGAATAAATTTCCTGTAATAGTCTGTCAGACCCAAGAAGCTACGAATCTCGGTAACTATCTTCGGTGGTTCCTAATCAAGTACGGCCCCTACTTTAGCTGGATCTACTGCAATGCCCTCCTGGCTGATGACATGGCCCAAAAATCTAACATCCGATAACCAGAATTCACACTTACTAAATTTGACATACAACTAGTGATCCCGTAAAGTCTGTAATGCCAGACTCAAATGCTGCTCGTGCTCGGCCTCCGATCTCGAATTGATAAGAATGTCGTCGATGAAAACTATCACGAACTGGTCCAAGTATGGATGGAAAACCCGATTCATCAAATTCATGAATACTGCAGGTGCATTAGTCAGCCCAAATGGCATGACAAGAAACTCGAATGATCCATATCGAGTCAAGAAGGTGGTCTTGGGAATATTCATCTCCCGAACCCGCAACTGATGATAACCAGAACGAAGATCTATCTTTGAAAAACATTGAGCCCCCTGCAACTGGTCGAACAAGTTATCGATCCTCGGTAATGGGTACTTGTTTTAGATAGTGACCTTATTCAACTCGTGATAATCAATGCATAATCGCATACTCCCGTCCTTCTTCTTCACAAAGAGGACCGGTGCTCCCCATGGAGAATGACTCCGTCGAATGAATCCCTGAGACAACAACTCATCTAGCTGGATCTGTAGCTCCCTCATCTCAGCAGGTGCCATACGGTAAGAAGCTCAGGAAATCGGTGCAGTGCCTGGCTGCAACTCTATGCAAAACTCGACCTCTCTCACTGGAGGTAATCATGGTATGTCCTGAAAGACATCCTGGTGCTCTGAGACTACTCGTGTCTCACTCAAATCTGCGCCCTGATCCCGTAACATCACCTCCTCGACGTATGCCAGATATGACTCTGCAAACTAGTTGCCTCTGGAGGTCGCTACCACTAACTCAAATCCATTAAAAGCTCGCAAACTGACTATCTTCGCAAAACAATCAATACTCACATGGTAGGAAGATAGCCAATCCATACCAAGGATAGCATCAAACTCAGACATATGCAACACGATCAGGTCTATCACGAACTCAGAATCGTCCAAGCTAACGATACATCTCCTACAAACAGTCTCTAAAAGAGACATCTCCCCTAAAGGAGTAGATACAGATAAAGGAAAATCTAATGGCTGCACCACAAGCTAGAGACTAACCAAAAAATCATAGGAGATAAAAGAATGTGAAGCGCAAGAGTCAAAAAGAATACATGCTGGAAATGAATTCACAAGGAAAGTACCTTCCACCACCGTCCCGCTCGCGCCATGATCGCGAGGAACAACAACATACACTCTACCAGTCGGTTGTGCTGCATCACTTGGAACATATGGGACTATCTATCCCTACTGGATCTCCTGAATCGCTTGTACATATCCCTTAATCCTCGGAACTGCTGGAGGTGCCTCAATCCTCAATTGCTGACCATGACCGCGACCCTGAGTGTGGTTCTGCTACTGTTGCGGATTCCTACCCTGCTAGCCTGTTGCGGGTGCGCTGCGGCACTCTGCTGCTCTGTGACCTACCTTGTTGCAATTGAAACAAGCTCTATGAAACCGGTACTGCTGTTGCGCCCTCTGATCCTACTGATTGCCCTTGTTATGGGGACCCTGCTAATGTGGAACCATATTCTGATGCTGGGGTCCTCCTGAGCCTATAAAAGGTCTCTTACCCTTACCTTTATCCCCAGACTGTCCTGACTTAGCATTTCCATCTTTACCCTTGATAAATATAGATGTGTCTGTCTCATGGGCTATGATAGCATTTGCTACCTCTCACACTGAACGGAATCTTCGAGATACTAGATATCGGTGTAAACCTAGACGAAGTCCCATCATGAACATCTGGGCTTGCCTCTCCTCGGTGTGCCACATGCCAGTGAATTGAAGTAGTGACATGAACTTACTCTCAAAATCTGTCACTGGCATATCCTCCTGCACCAATCAAGCCAGCTCTAACTCCTTTCTGGCTTTCGCTGTAGTCGAAACATACTACTCTTCAAAGAAATACACAAAAGTCTCCCATGAGGTCGTCATCCTCTGCTCTATGGTAAAATGAAGCCGATACCATCCTCCTGCATCACCTTTGAGGCTGAAAGCTGCTAGCCTCTGTTTCTACACATTATCTACATTAAGCATGTCCAAAATGTTGCTCACATCCTCCTTCTACTTGTGCCCTGCAATGGAATCTGTCGAACCATGGAACTCTAGATCCTTTAACTTCTAGTACCTCTCTACCAGGCAAAGCCAAGCCTCCCGCTCAGCCGCTCCATCATCAACCTAAAGTGGCGGTGTGACTACCGGTGTCTCCTCTGGTATCTCCTCCTGAATAGGCGTTCCCTGCCAAACCTGATCTGCTAACTGCTCCTCTATAGCTGCCAGACGAGCTGCTAACGGTGCTATGAGATCCACTAAGTACTGTGGAGCCTGCTGTGGCTCGGGCTCTCTATCAACTTGCTCAGCTCTCTGAGCACGAGTACCTCGGCATCCACTTTCTCTTCTTGACATCTATAATATAGAAGTAGAGCTTATTACACAGTAAATAGAATCTCTAGCAGGAAAAGGTATAACGTATACCAATAAGTAAATCGTATTATCCATTATTCATAGCATGCTTAATCACTCAAGCAAATAGTTCATCACAAAAAAAATATTTATAATTTTTCACGTATATATAATACGTCCTCACTCATTCTAGGAATTCTTAACGGACTGTATACATGATTCCTAGGAAACTCTATCCTAACTCCATAATATGACACAAGAATGATCTTAGGGATATTAGAACCTAGAGCTCTGATACCAACTGTGACACCCCAGGTTTCACGAGAGGCTGCAGTCCAAGGCGAAACCCAGATTGTCAAACCTACCAAGCACCAAACACCATGCTACGACATGTTTTACCATCACAGTCACTATCTCTCTAGTGGAAATAACAAATAGGTGAAAGTACCGACAGACAAATAAAAGAAATAGAATAAGCCAAGCATACACAGAAGCAATAAGAGAATACTCATCAATGAGCCTAACTGAAATAGAATAGAAATATCTCTGAGTCTGAAATAAACCTCAAATACAATGAGTCAAATAAAGTATCACTACGGCTCTCAGCCTCTACAAAATGTAATACAGATTTAGAGTCTGAATATAATCAACTAACTGTGGAGTTCTGAATACCTACTAAATAGTAAATAGCTAGATGGAATCTATGAAGAAGTCCCATCAGCCTGCGACTCTCCATGTGCTGGACTTGCTACCTGAAAGGGGGGAAAACAACGAGCGTCAAAGCGCTATAGCGAGAGCATCTCCACCTCTCCCTGGGGAAAGGGTAGGAGTGTATAGAAAATATAGAGAGTACATAAATATAGAATCATTCATATATATCTAATTGGAGATTAGTATTTAAGAATCCACAATATGAGAGTTAGTACGTCGAGCGAAATAATCCAAACAAGAAAACCCTCATGTATATACCATGTCTCAAATTGTGACTCACTAAATACTAATTCCAAACTCTATGAATGATAAACAACAAACAAAAAGATAATACTTCGAACCTCAAACCTGTAGAACAAATATCTCATCCTGATCTACACTCGGGTAGACAAATTTGACATAAAAGGAACTCATCCAAACAAAAGCCAACCACATACCATGTCGTGTAAGCCACGGTCTCAGAGAAAGCATCCTACTTACGGTTATTCAATATGGAAGAAAAATTATACTTTATATTACTTACAAATGTGCATCTCTTATATATTAGCGATACTCTTGTAATACTCTTACTCAATCGCTCTTATATTACTTACAAATGTGCATCTCTTATATATTAGCGATACTCTTGTAATACTCTTACTCAATCGCTCTGCGGTAATAGGTTTCATCTCCCTATCCCGGAAACATAATATAACGATACTTTTGTAATACTCTTACTTAATCGCCCTGCGGAAATAGGTTTCATCTCCCTATCCCGGAAACATAATATGACGATACTTTTGTAAAACTTTTACTCAATCGTCCTGCGGAAATAGGTTTCATCTCCCTATCCCAAAAACATAATATTTGTATACTTTTATATTTAGTATGTTAACACAACATATTTTAACCATATGTGTACATATCTCGTTGTATGTGTCCATATCTGGTGTTTACTGACATCTCATATATTAAACAACTTATAAACATCGTATCGTAACAGTGCGAGGTCGAGAGACTTGCTCAAAAATTCAACAGTCGATTTTAAACATGCACAGGCAAAAAAATACACTTGGCGGTCGACCGCAATTACGCGACGGTCGATCGTGACGGGTTCTAGGGCCTACGCAGGCCTCTGTCCTACACGTGGTCGACCACCGCTAGGGCGTGGTCGACCGTGAGCTGAAATTCCAGATTCTCAATCTGGTTATGTGTGTTGTGTTCACGCCGTGTTTAGGTGATTCAAACATGATTAAAACGATATGAATCTTACATAGAAACATGAAAACAGCAACGCCGTGTTTAGGTGATTCAAACATGATTAAAACGATATGAATCTTACATAGAAACATGAAAACAGCAGATAAAAACTTCTGGGAGAAACAAAACGTATATAACATGATAAATTACATGAAATTCATATTCGAAACCCTAAATCATGCACATGAACTTGAAAAAATTACATGAAATTCATATTCGAAACCCTAAATCATGCACATGAACTTGAAACAAAGCACAAATCATCTTTCATCAGATTAAACAACATTTAAATCATGTTCAGATCTTAAATATCTTCTGTAAATTTGTTCTCACACCTTTTCACATGGAAAGACCTAGTCTTTATATATATAATACAAAAGAATTAATTTTTATTCATAAACTAGTCAATTTGGCTCTAATAAACATGTTAAAAACCCTTTTAAAATGTTTTAAAAACTAGGAGGGGGATTAGCAGAGATGAACTCACCTAAAACTTGTAGAAAAACGTTTAGGATGCCAAACCAAAGCAGATCTCCAATACAAAAGCCAAAAATCACCCGGAAATCCACTTGAAAGCCTCCAATATTCTCCAAGAATCAAAATAGGGTTTGTGGGGGTTTGGTGGCTGTTAGGGTTCTTAGAGAAACTGAGAAATTCGTGAAAATTTGATATATAAACTAGAGAAAATGAATATGGGCTTTAGAAATCCGAAACCAATTCAAAACAGGAGAAAAACTTTCTACAGGTTGATGCGGCATAATTATGTACCAAAATTGCAAGTGCACAATTGATCAAGTTATAGTATAAAAAGTTATCGATCCCACGATAAAGATGATTTTAAAAGATTATTAGAATTAGTTTTTATGTTTTGTGCGTGACAAAAATAGGATTAAAGAATAAGTGTGATTATGGAGAGAGATATGATGAGTGATTGTTTTGAATATATGCAAGTGACAATAAATTGAATTTTAGACAAGAGAAGAAAGAATCAAAGAATAAAATAAAAAGCAAGAATAAAAAAAGAAAAATCAAGAAAACAAAAGATGGAGGATTCAATTAAAGATATGAGAGATCTAGAATTGAATCCACAAGCTAATCTCAATTATAAAATACAAACTATTCTTTTTTTATCATATTTCAACTTAGATTTATAAAGCATAGACTATCAAACCATTTAAGAAACATATAACCTATCAAATTATCATCTAAGTTAAAATTACAATTCATGATAAGAATAACAACAAGATAGTAATCCTAGAATTCATAAGCATAACCTATCAAACCATTTAAGATAAGCATAGATTATCAAATTCTTCTTCTACCAATTAGTTCTCTAGTTGATTATCCTAAACATGAATATTTAAGTGCAAGAGAATAATTCATACAATATAAAGGAAATTAGACTAGTTTCATACAATTCTAAGATTCCTACAAGAATTAATTTCACATCTTAAGAAATAAAAGCAAGAAGAAAAAGAACTAATTACAAAAATAAAAAGAAAAGAAAAATCTAAACTATGAACAACAAATAAATCTAACTACAAAGAATTAAAATCTAAACTATAAAATAAATTGCAAAATTAAATGCATAAAAATAAATCTACTCTACAAATTAAAGTGCAAAAAAAATAAAACGATAAGAAAGTAAATCTACACTACAAGCATGAATGTAATTCTAACTAATAAGCACTAATAAAAAAATTACTAAAGAGAAATAAAAGAGAAAAATAAAAGAAATGCAAACCTTCAAATTGCTCTTCATCTCCATCTTCATCATTCAACAAAGAGAAGAAAAGAAAATTTTAAAGTGGAGAAAAATTCTTTTATTTATTGCAACAAAAAGTTATAATTTTTGAAAGGTCTTCTCAATTAAGAGTAACCCTCTCTACAAATAGAGTTATAAAATTTTTTATACCTCTAACCCCTCACTATCTACCCCTATTTATAGTAAACATCAGTGAATGAGAGCCATTGAATTGAAATCTTATCCAAAATAAGCAAATTTTAGCCATTAATCTGTAACAAAACGCCGATGGTATCGATACCAGCATCGATAGGGGTATCGATGCTGGCATCGATGCCCCCATCGATGCTGTATCGATACCAGCATCGATAGGGGTATCGATGCTGGCATCGATGCCCCCATCGATGCTGGCATCGATGCCATGTCCTCTCTGGTTGCTATTGGCTGAATTTGTTGTATTTAACTTTGGGCTTTTGGCTTTTGGGGTTTTGGGCTTTTGGGCTTCATACTTGTTTTCTTCATTAAATCAATGGGCTTTTGTTGACAGATGAGATTTTTAAGATTTATTCTTCATTAACCTACAATTAAAGATAAAAGTAATTATTAGTGGTATATTTATTCCTATAAAATAGATAATAAGGGTATAAAATTATAATAAAATATGATTATCAAATACCCCCACACCTAAACTTTTGCTAGTCCTCTAGCAAGGAAAGAGAAAAGAAAATCTAACTCACTTTCGCAGAAATCGCAGTTGTATTTAGCACATGCAACAAGGTTTTAAACCCCTAGGTTACCCTACTCGACGAGTTGTAGTCTCGTGAGGGTTTGCAGTGAATATACCCACAAAATTCGGTCAACTTGCCAAGTTAAATAAGTTAGTAAATAACTAATTTTCTTTGATAAATTTAGACATTCTAATTGAAGCTAGTTAATAATCAAGAAAACATTTTTATATATAATTCCAATGTAAATCTCTTAGAAAATCTTTTTTATTATAGCAATACAAAACCAAGTCAAATCTTAGAGATTTAATTTAAAAGTTTTGAAAAGTGCATGCTAACTCTTTGTTTGAAATAAATTTCAAGTCTCTTGATCAAAAATTATTTTTCAAGACCATATATACAAAATAACAATATATATAAAAAAATCAGTCAACTTAGGCTTTATAAGATAGAATCACCTTGAATTCAAGAGTTTTTTTGTGCCCATTTTTCGCACTCTTCTTTTATAAGGTTAGTTATTTTTTTAATATATATATGTGTGTAAGTATATATAGTCTGAAAAAATGTGTAAACCAAGATAACTTGAAAAAAATATTTTTAACTCTAAGTTAAGCATACAAAAATTTTATTATTTTTAATTAAAAATCTAAGGTAAAGCTTAAGTAAAGTATACTACTTAAAAAATCATTTATTAAGAAATTTATTTGGAGTTATCATAAAAGGTGAACTTGAGTATATCATACTACTTAAAAAATCATTTATTAAGAAATTTATTTGGAGTTATCATAAAAGGTGAACTTGAGTATATCACTAACTAGGAATTAGAAAATATTTAAAATCTATCAATTAGATCAATTATTACTTAACTCTATTAATTTGGCAAGTGACAATATTTTTATTTTTTTTATTTTTTTTAAACAAAAATTATGTCAAAAATGCAACAAAAGGATAAAATAAAGAGGAAAATATGTACTTCACACCCCCACACCTAAATTTTGCATTGTCCTCAATGCAATTTCGTTGATGCACAAAGTAAAGCATATAAGAATTGAAGAACTTACATTTGTTCGGTCGACCTAGAACAATGATGATAAGGATCTGCAATTACTGTTAGTATGAGGATGAAGAAATCAAATAAGAGAGAAAAATTGTAATTATTTTTTTTCATTTTTCATTTTTATTTTTTTTAATATTTTTTTTATAGATAATGAGATTCATGAAGAACCAACACCTCTTCCTCTCCGAACGTAAAAAATTCTAAAAATGGTTTTAGACGTTGACCATTTATTTTAAAAATGTTACCATTTTTAGGATTTTCTATCTCGACAGCCCCATGCGAAAAAACTTGTTTGATAAAAAATGGACCTGTCTATCTTGATCTCAATTTTCTAGGAAAAAGATATAATTTTGAATTGTACAATAAAACTTTCTGTCTTGGAGAGAAATTTTTTCATAAAATTGATTTTTCATGAAAAATCTTAGTTTTCTCTTTGTAAATTTTTGAGTTTATATATGCATCATTTTGAATTTCTTCCAACTCATTTATTTGGAGCAATCTGTTCTTACCTGACGAGTCTGAGTTAAAATTCAACTGTTTTATCGCCCACATTGCTCGATGCTCCAACTCCACTGGTAGGTGATAAGCTTTCCCAAAGACCAGTCTGTATGGTGACATCCCCAAATTAGCCTTGAAAGCTATTCTATATGCCCACAGAGCATCACATAATTTTACAGACCAATCTTTTCTGTTATGATTAACTGTTTTTTCTAAGATTTATTTGATCTGCCTGTTTGTGACCTCTACTTGTCCACTGGTTTGGGGGTGATAAGGAGTTGACAATTTGTGTGTGATTGAATATTTCCTCATCAAAGCCTCAAAAGAACGGTTACAGAAATGTATATCGTTGTCACTGATGATCGTTCGGGATACTCCAAACCGTGCAAAAATGTTCTTTTTCAAAAACTTGACAACGACCTTGTTGTCATTAGTTTTGCAAGCTATCGCCTCAACCCATTTTGACATGTATTCAACGGCTACTAGAATGTAAACATTTCCAAAGGAATTTGGAAATGGTCTCATAAAATCGATACCCCACAGATCAAAAAGTTCAACAGATAAGATGGGTTGTAAGGGTATCATATTTCTTCTAGTGACTTTTTCTAAAAGCTGACAGTGGTTACAGGTTTTGCAAAACTCATATGAATCCTTGAAAAGAGTGGGCCAATATAGCCTACATTGAAGAATTTTTTTTAGCTGTTTTTCTTGGGCCAAAATGGCTCCCACATGCTTGCTCATGACAAAAGGAAAGAACACTCCTAGTTTCTTCAGTGGAAACACACCTCCTAAAGATCTGATCAGGACAGTATTTGAACAGGTATGGATCATCCTAGTAAAAGTATTTTACTTGAGAGAGAAAACGTGATCTATCCTATTTGGACCAATGAGAAGGGATCTGGTTCTTGACTATGTAGTTCACAATGTCGGCAAACCATGGAATAGATTGGATTTGTAGGAGTTGTTCATCAGGGAAATGCTCATTGATCGGAACGGTTGATGTTGGTGCATTCGAGAGTCGAGAGAGGTGATCTGCTACAGGGTTCGCTGTTCCCCTTCTGTTAAGAATTTGAATGTCAAACTCTTGAAGTAGGAGAATCCATCTAATGAGTCGTACTTTAGCATCCTTTTTAGTCAAAAGATACTTTAGTGCGGCATGATCAGTAAAAACTTTGGTTAAGGAACCGATGAGGTAGGACGTGAATTTTTCTAAGGCAAAGACTACAGCTAAAAACTCTTTTTCTAAGGCAAAGATATCAGAGTCCTACTGGCGTAGTAGATCACATGCGATTTTCTATCAAACTGTTGTCCTAAAACAGCACCAATCGCAGAATCAGATGCATCACACATCAGTTCGAAGGGTAAGGTCCTGTCCGGTGCATGAATGATAGGAGTTGTGGTTAGCTCCTTTTTCAGATATTCGAAAGCTTTGAGGCACTCGGGGGAGAAGACAAATGATGTATCCTTGGCTAAGAGATTGGTCAAGGGTCTAGCAATTTTGCTGAAATCCTTGATGAAACGTCGGTAAAAACCAGCATGACCAAGAAATGATCTGATATCTTTGACAGTTTTGGGAGGAGGGAGATTGGAAATGAGATCTACCTTAGCTTTGTCCACTTCGATTTCCCTATTGGAAACTACATGTCCTAAGACAATGCATTGTTTGACCATGAAATGACATTTCTCCCAATTAAGAGTCAGATTTTTCTCCCTACACCGTTCTAGGACCAGTTTAAGATGATGCAAACATTGG
The DNA here is from genome assembly GCF_001876935.1 of Asparagus officinalis. NCBI lineage: Eukaryota > Viridiplantae > Streptophyta > Magnoliopsida > Asparagales > Asparagaceae > Asparagus > Asparagus officinalis. Next base: position 53,454,785 of record NC_033800.1, read on the forward strand.
GAAACTGTGTCACCAAAAATGGAAAAGTCATCTATGAAAATTTCTAAAAATCTCTCTACCATGTCGGAAAAATACTGATCATGCAACGTTGGAAAGTGGCAGGTGCGTTACACAGCCCAAAAGGCATGCGCCGGTATGTGAATGTTCCATACGGGCATGTGAAGGTAGTTTTCTCCTGATCTTCTAGAGCGATAGGGATTTGATTGTAACCTGAATATCCATCCAGGAAACAGTAGAACTCGCATCCTGCTAAACGTTCTAACATTTGGTCAATGAATGGAAGAGGGAAGTGATCTTTCCGAGTGGCTAAGTTGAGTTTTTGATAGTCAATGCAAACTTGCCATCCAGTTTGGATTTGAGTGGGAATCAGCTCATTAGCCTCATTTTGGATCACGGTGATCCCAGATTTTCATTAGCCTCATTTTGGATCACGGTGATCCCAGATTTCTTTGGAACAACTTGAACCGGACTCACCCATGAACTATCAGAAATGGGATAAATGATTTCTTTGGAACAACTTGAACCGGACTCACCCATGAACTATCAGAAATGGGATAAATGATCCCATGATCAAAACATTTCAGAATGTCTTTCCTAACAGCTTCTTTCATCACTGAGTTTAACCGACGTTGAGGATCTCTAGTAGGTTTGGCATCATCTATCAAATGGATTCGGTGTTGAACAATGGTTAGACTAATCCCTTTGATATCAGCCATGGTCTATCCAATGGCTTCCCTATTCTCTCTTAAAACATCTAAGAGAGCTTCCTTTTGACTGGTAGTTAAGTCAGAAGAAATAATGACTGGTAAAGACTCGTTCTCCCCTAAGTAGGCATATTTTAGATTTTCAGGTAGAGGTTTGAGCTTTAACTTAGGGGGTTCCTCCACAGATGGGCGAAGTTGGATTCGTGGTTCTATCTCCAAAGGTTCTCGTTTCCAGCCAACAGTAGAAATATGATTGACCAGCGGATCTAACTTTAGTTCGTCATCAGAAGACTCCACAAACATTAAGTCAGATGTATTTGAATCAGACTCACACTCTCCCTTTTGTTGTTCACTGGATATTGCCTGAATGAAATTCACTTCCATGGGTTGATCAGATGGATCACTAGGCTGCCTTCCTAGGTTAAAGATATTGAGGTCAACACTCATATTCCCAAAAGATAGTTTCATCTGACCCGTCCTATAATTGATCAAAGCATTTGAGGTGGCTAAAAACGGTCTTCCTAGAATGACTGGGATTTGACTTTTGAGATTGGAAACGGGTTGCGTTTCCAAGACAATAAAATCAACAGGAAAAATGAACTCTCCAACCTTGATCAGAACATCCTCTACCTCTCCTTTGGGAATTTTCACGGATCTATCAGCTAATTGTAGAGTGCATCTTGTCGGTTTAAGTTCTCCTACACCTAGCTGGTGATAGACTAAATAAGGAAGGAGGTTGACACTGTCTCCCAAGTATAGAAGTGCCTTATCAATGTGAGTGTTACCTATGACGCATAGAATTGTGGGACAACTAGGGTCCTTATATTTTAATGGCATGGGTTTTGAAAAAATTTCACTGAGGTTGGCAGCTAAGAAGACTTTCTTGGGGATATTGGTGGTTCTTTTCTTAGTACATAAGTCTTTCAAGAACTTTGCATAAGAGGGGATTTGTTCAATTGCGTCTAGGAGAGGGATGTTGATCTTGACCTGTTTGAAAGTTTCTAGGATTTTCTCAACCTGCGGGGAGTTTTTCCTAGATTTGAGTCTACATGGAAAGGGGGCAACGGGTCTATACCTATCTAGATCAGGCTCAATCTCATGTTCAGCGTTTTGGTCATCGGAAGGAATGTGTTGGATGAGAAAAGGGGTTTGATCCGGTGACATTCTAACTTGGTTGTCTATCTGTTTTCCTGATCTCAAAGTGTGAACTGCATTCACATGGGTTGGTTGGGATGAACTGGATCCATTATCTTTAGGGTTTGCAACAGGTTGACTTGGGAATTTTCCTTTCTCTCTTTCGCTCACGGTAGTGGCTAGTTGCCCAAGTTGGGTTTCTAACCGGGCTATGGCTTGAGTGTTCGAGTTGAGCACTTGGCCGGTTGTTTGCATAAAGGAATTTAGAGTGGTGGATGACTGGGTCAATATGTTGGTAGTTTGTATAGAAGCTTTGATCATAGCTTCTAAATCCTTTTCTAAGACACTCAAACATTTATCATGATCAGAATTTGAAGGATTTGTAGGTTGGTGAGGATGATAATGTTGGTTTGAAAAAACTGGGTTAGCTTGTTGGAAATTGTTTGGTGCGTTGAACGGAAGTGTATTTCCCCTAGGGAATTGTGGGTTCGATGCAAGAATGAAGTTTTAATTTCCAGGAGAATTTCCTTGATTCCATGCAAAGTTAGAATGATTTCTCCAACCTGGATTGTAGGTTGGAAAAAATAGATCATTTCTAGGGAGCTGGAATGCAGCGTTCATCTATTCTAATACATTGTTATTTTCTAGGAGAAGGCAATCCTCTGAAACGTGGGTAGGAGACTAACAATTATGACATCCCGGGGCAGAAACATGATTGATTTGAGCTGGAGCTCGTTCCTTAATTTCTAAGGCTTCTAACCTCCGCAGAATCGTCGCCATCTTCGCTTCAGAAGCAATATTTGACTCCAGGGAAAGACCACTAGACTTAGATTGGGGAACTGATGAAACCCTGTCATCATAGTGTTCCCACTGCATTGTTTTCTTGGATAGACTCTCTAGGAATTCTCAAGATTCATCGGCCTTTTTCCTCATAAAATCTCCCTAACACATCAATTCTAAAGATGTTTTTGAAGAATAGTCCAATCCTTCATATATGACTTGGCATAATCGCCATTTCTCGAGACCATGATGAGGACATTGGATCAGAAGATCTTTAAATCGGTCAAAATATTTCCAGAATAGCTCCCATGGGAAAATTTTGAAGTTTTGAATACTGTTCCTAAGTTTTACCGTTTTATGAATAGGGAAAATTTTCTTGAGAAAAACGGTGACAAATTCATCCTAAGTTGAGATGGAATTTGTCGGTAAGCTGTACAGCCATTTTTTAGCTTTGTCCTTAAGAGCAAATGGAATAAATCTGAGCTTAATCGCATCTTCGGTTAATTTTCTCATTTTAATCATAATACACACTTCCTCAAATTCCGAGATAAAAATATATGCATCTTCTGTTTTATTTCCAAGGAATTTGGGAAGCATGTTTATGTAATACGGTCTAAGCTCGAAATTTGCTCCATTTGCTTCGGGGAGCCTTATGTAAGATGGAATTGCATTTCTGGTGGGGTAACACATATCCTAGAGAACGAGTTGATTTGCCATGTCTTGGATTTGTTCAACACGAATTAAACGATGAGAATTATCACTAACCCACATTTGCATACACCAAAACAACTCCTTTTTATAATAATTTTTTTTAAAGGAAAGAAAGAAAATTAGTTTTTTTTATGAGAAGAAAAAGATAAAGAAGAATCCTAACTAAAACAAATCAAAGCAATCACTTTTCAATCACTCTAATTCTAGGGTTTAGCCTAACTCAACTAGACCAGCTCCTAACCAAAAACTCCTAAAGTGAAAAGATTAAAGTTTTACCTGGGTAGTTAGCCAGGTAAGAATAATACTAGAGGGTGATCAAAGATCAATTAAGTACCTCGTTCCTTACGGAGTGCTTTACGTAACCCCTAAACCTTACCTTAGACACCAACTAATCCAAGAAAACTTGAACCGGTTCACTTAAGGATTTCTTGTTCCTTATTGAGCCCGAGTCCTTAGGGGCCAACGTCTAATGAGTTTTAGGAGGTTTGGATTTGTGAAGTGAGGAATTAGTGATTTTTGGGCTAAGGAAAGGGTGATGAAATCCTTTACCTTATCTTGATTAGAGGGTTTTGCCCTTAAGAATGTTTTAAGTATGTGTCAAATCAAGTGCTACAATCACTTTGGTGAATTCCTACTAACTATATGAAATGCAACCCTAGAAATTAAAAGCGACTAAAAATGATGGAAAAAAATTCTTTTTTTTTAATTATGGTCAACAACAATCAAATGTGAGAAGAGAGCTCTTGTTTGAATTTATTATCTTGTTAGTTAATGTCCAAGTGAAAGGTGAATTTTATTATGGTCAACAAAAATAAAATCTTTTTTTTAATTCCTAATTGTCTCTTATTGTGAAGCTAACTAAAAAGGGTGAAATTGAAAACGCTAGAAAGAAGAGTTACCTAAAAGCAATTCTCCAAGTTCTTGATCTTCAATCCAAGATTTTCAAGCTCCAAGTGGTTCCTTCACAAGAAAACACACAAGTTAAAAAACCAAAATAATAAAATCCTATTTTAGCAACTTCCCCGGCAACGGCGCCAAAAACTTGATGCGGCATAATTATGTACCAAAATTGCAAGTGCATTATTGATCAAGTTATAGTATAAAAAGGTATCGATCCCACGAGGAAGATGATTTTAAGAGATTATTAGAATTGGTTCTTATGTTTTATGCGTGACAAAAATAGGATTAAAGAATAAGTGTGATTATGGAGAGAGATATGATGAGTGATTGTTTTGAATATATGCAAGTGACAATAAATTGAATTATAGACAAGAGAAGAAAGAATCAAAGAATAAAATAAAAAGCAAGAATAGAAAGAGAAAAATCAAGAAAACAAAAGATGGAGGATTCAATTAAAGATATGAGAGATCTAGAATTGAATCCACTAGCTAATCTCAATTATAAAATACAAACTATTCTCTTTTTATCATATTTCAACTTAAATTTATTAAGCATAGACTATCAAACCATTTAAGAAAAGTATAACCTATCAAATTATTATCTAAGTTAAAATTACAATTCATGATAAGAATAACAACAAGATAGTAATCCTAGAATTCATAAGTATAACCTATCAAACCATTTAAGATAAGCGTAGATTATCAAATTCTTCTTCTACCAATTAGTTCTCTAGTTGATTATCTTAAACACGAATATTTAAGTGCAAGAGAATAATTTATACAATATAAAGGAAATTAGACTAGTTTCATACAATTCTAAGATTCCTACAATAATTAATTTCACATCTTAAGAAATAAAAGCAAGAAGAAAAAGAACTAATTACAAAAATAAAAAGAAAAGAAAAATCTAAACTATGAACAAAAAATAAATCTAACTACAAAGAATTAAAATCTAAACTATAGAATAAATTGCAAAAATTAAATGCATGAAAATAAATCTACTCTACAAATTAAAGTGTAAAAATAAATAAAAAGATAAAAAAATAAATCTACACTACAAGCATGAATATAATTCTAACTAATAAGCAATAATAAAGAAATTACTAAAAAGAAATAAAAGAGAAAAATAAAAGAAATGCAAACCTTCAAATTTCTCTTCATCTCCATCTTTATCATTCAACAAAGAGAAGAAAATAAAAATTTAAAGTGGAGAAAATTTCTTTTATTGATTGCAATAAAAAGTTATAATTTTTGGAAGGTCTTCTCAATTAAGAGTAACCCTCCTCTTCAAATGGAGTTACAAAATTTTTCACACCTCTAACCCCTCACTCTCTATTCCTATTTATAGTAAACATTAGTGAATGAGAGCCCTTGAATTGAAATCTTATCCAAAACAAGCAAATTTCAGCCATTAATCTATAACAGAACGCCGATGGTATCGATACCAGCATCGATAGGGGTATCGATGCTGGCATCGATACAGGCATCGATGTTGGCATCGATGCCCCCATTGATGCTGGCATCGATGCTGTGTCCTCTATGGTTACTATCGCTAAATTTGTTGTATTTGACTTTGGGCTTTTGGGCTTCATACTTATTTACTTCATTAAATCAATGGGCTTTTGTTGAGAGATGAGATTTTTGAGATTTATTCTTCATTAATCTGCAATTAAAGATAAAAACAATTATTAGTGACATATTTATTCCTGTAAAATAGATAACAAGGGTATAAAATTATAATAAAATGTGATTATAACAGGTCTCGTGGTCGACCGGCTACGGTCGACCGTGGCGGTCGACCGGACTGAGAATTTCTAGTTCTCATGATTTTGGCCATTGTGCATGTTTCGACTCTTTCCTTCCTCACGAAAGAACTTGCTTATACTCAAAACACATGGTATACTACTCACATACCATTTAACTGTATTTATCAAAATAAATATTCATATATCATGATCAATCATATATATATATAAGAGCTGGTTCATCGCTTGTTTTAGTTGATCCTGGGTAACATAATTAGGTGACTGTCCCCTAGGTTAGGACTGCTCAGATCCTAGCTCGGAGCCTGGCATTTTTTCTCAAAAAAGGAAAAGGGGCCCCACGGTGGGTGCCAAACTGTTGATGCTAAATATCACACAGCCAATTGGAGTCACAGAGTTTATAAAAGAAAAAAGGGAGACACTTTCTTCTTCAACTTTATGCCTGGTTCTGGAATTAGTATTGCCGAGCAATCTACACACAAAAGAGTCGTAAGAGGGTAGTGATGAGTTCCCCCGTGATACCTCCAACGATCAAGTCAGCTGATGAACTTGAGTTGGGTTAAAGAAGAACTGTGTGTTCTTATTTTTGTGTAGTGTGTGTTTTTAGGGGTTTTAGATTGCGAACCTCTAGCTATGACGAATAGCATCTGTATTTATAGGGGATGTCAAGGGCAGATTGGTCACTTCATGAGTGTATAGTAAGACGGTGGTGAAGGGTGAGCTGGAAGTTGAGTTATCTTTTGCTCTACACGTGTTGGTTAGTGAGTGACGGGAGGTCACTTCGGTAACATTGGTAACTAGCAGTCAGACGAGTCTTCAAGACTGTTGAGGATGGAGTCATGATGATGATCATTGAAGATTAAACAATATTGAGAAGTGACACCTATGCCGATAGGTTCGAGGCAAGGATAACCTCTTATTTTCATCGAGAAGCAAGGCCTATAATGTAATATCTTCGAGTCGCTAACTCTCGTGTCGATTGACACCGCCTTTCGTGTCGACACAAGAGTGTCGGCTTGCCCGACTGGTCGGAATGTCGTCTTGTCCCAGCTAACAACCGTATCTCTAGTAGATATAAAGATGTCAGCTCGTCTGGGAGGTTATGACCTCTTGTGCCGATTAGCACCGTTCCTTGTGTCGACACTGTGGTGTTGGCTTGTCTGGTTAGTCAAAATGTCGACTTATGAGATCATATATCCGTGGAACAGATATACCCCATAACAATTATTTATGCTATTTTATATTTAAATATTTTCTTAGTTAATTTTTATATATTATTTACATTTAATATTTACATATTTATTATATTTCTTACTTAAATGAAAAATATATATTATATTAATATTAAATATTTAAAAAATTTACATGTTTAAGATATGATAATTAATAAATGTATTCAATATTTAAAACTAAATATGATTAAATGATATTGATTATTAAATATATTTTATTTTATGCATTTAGTATATTAATTAAAATAGTTAAAAGTAACTATGTTTAATATTTTATTAAATAACTATATAATATTAAATATTAATATTAATAATAATTAGAAATGTCTTGTAAATATTAGTTAGTAAGGTTTTTTTAAATGTGGACGCATTAAATTATGGGGAGAGAGAAAATCCTTCGAAGAAGATCACAACCCTCTAATTTTAACATGGACTTTTTCATGGATTTTTTTCACTAGATTGTATAGAGTTCGATTGGAGTTTGAGTTTTGAAATCCTAGCCCTTATCATAATCCTAAACAAACAATAACATCATACAATTAAAATCCAAATTCTAGTCCTAACCAATAACACCATACAGTTAAAATCCAAATCATAGTCCTATACCAATAACACCTAAAAGTTAAATCCTTAGAAAAGTCCTAGTCCAAATACGAAATCCATAAGCAATAATCACAAAAAAGCAGAAACAAATCCGGTGCTGAATTTCTACTTTACGTATAGTGAAATCTAATTAGAAATAAATATAAGGATTTCGGGAAAAAAAACTTATACAATGCGTTGCTTCTATAGCTACATACATGTGGATGCGAAGAATACACCCGAAATAGAGAAAATTATGCAGTTAAGTTGCAAGTACTCATTACTTAGTGTTGATGCATTTGAACATATATTATCTACATTGGCCCCCCTCGCATGAGCAATTAACCTCCAACGCTTGAAGATGTCAAGCGGAAAATGATATCCATGGAGTCATGGTGCGCACCATGTTGATAAGTGATAACAATGTAATAATCATGAACATCATACACAAGCAATGCCTCAACGGGTCTAGTTGAGACCATAGGATCGAAATGAATGCTCAATATTTTGCATAAGTTTATTTCTATCCAAGTATGTATGGCTTATAATTTAGACGAATATAATGTGGCTGCGAACTGGAAAAAATTATATATACTTGTGTGATAGCCGATAGACATTCACCCTTTGGACAATGTGGCTGCGAACTGGAAAAAATTATATATACTTGTGTGATAGCCGATAGAGATTCACCCTTTGGACATGTATTATTGGGGGCATAATGATGATGATTAAAAAATCAATCAATAATATAATAGGATGATTCAAAAATCAATCAATAATATAATAGAAAGACATTAGAAGGAAAGAAAGATTGATGTTGAAGATATATCAAATTGTTTATATCTCAATCTTCATTTGGCAGAGGATGGAACACTCCGGCATCGGTCATTTGTGAAAATACCCTAAAGGGCGGGTGAATATGGCATTTGCTAATCTAATCCGGTATTGATGCCAAATAAAAACTTATTAACAAATATCCTAGCAATATGATGTGTACAAGTGATATATGCAAGGATATACAAGGATAAACAATATAGTGGGCAATAGAGATGATACAACAAACAATATAAAAGTATACAAGAAAATAAGTGTGCTAATGTCAAAACTCAAACGCAAAGTAAATGATCATGGAGTTCGGTTGACCCACGACCTACGTCTTCGCTCCTCACCCTCGAGGAGAATCTCCACTATATCAAAATACTACACAATCGATTTTCAACGCTCAGCGATAAACGTTTACAACTCACACAATTATCAATACACAACACACTTCTCTAAGTGTTGGCCTAGCTCGTGTCACCTTCCCCAAGTGCTTGGATTTACCACCTCTCACTAGGCTTTACTACCAACGCCATTCCTCTTGAAATTGACCCAGTCTCTTATCAACCACTTCTCTAAGTGTCCATGTGTATTACAATGTGTTCTTTCAACAATTAAGCACAAGAAAATAGTTTGTTCTCTAATACAAGATGAGAACTAAGTGTAACCTCACACTCAATGAATCACGCCCACAATCCAAATATACTATATGTGAAATACTTAAGCTCAAATGGTTGTGTGTGAAAAGCAATGAGTAAAAATAAAATTAAAATTCAATTAAATCTAGCAAAAATATATATGAGAATCAAAATAAGAACATGCTAGATAAATGTGTTTAGAAAACTTCTCTAAAACAAGAGAGGTAGGAATTTGAGGTTGAAATCCTCAGGAACGTTGTTGCAATTCTTCTCTTATGAAAAATCTCTTCACACAAATAAACTACACTTGATTTTTCTTTGAAACTCTTAAACAAAACTTGCAAAACTTGTTTTTAAACACCCTTCTTGGTTACTGAATAAATGAGGGCTGAAAGATATTTATATGCACTCAAAACAATAGCCCAAATCTCATGAAAAACCTCAAAACCAACAAAACCCACACAATCCCGGAGTATGGAAATTTGACCGTTACAGTACTTTCGGTCGACCTATAGACTATGGTTGGTTGACCGACAATATGACCGTTGACAGACTAAAACGTTGCAAGCTCATTCGGTCGACCAACAATGTTGTATCGGTCGACTGAAACTATGCCATCGGTCGACCAAACGTTGTGTGTCGGTCGACTAATGACTGATTGTCTGCAGGATCTGTAAACAGACCCTCTAGTCGGTCAACCGACGGGTAAAACCTGGTGGATCAGAAACGGATACTTCTAGACACAGTGATTTTAGTTGAAAATTTAATTTTATAAATTCAAAATAAAATAACAAATAAACTCTAAAAATAGTAAAAAATTGGAGAATGATTATAAACATGAAAACAAACATGTTTGAGAATAAATATTTGAAATCTCATTTTCAGTTTGTGAAAACTTGTCATTTTGCAAAATCGGTCAAAATATGAATTCGTTTAAAACAGTTGATTTTGACAAAATGATCTCAAATTAGTTTGAAACTTCTTTTAAATAGGCTAATAAACTTTATAAAAGATATACACTAGTTATATTAAGTTATTAATCCACATCATATTATTTTACAAATCGGTAAACCATACAAACTTGTTAAAACTTGATTTTGATGAATTTCTTTTAAACAAGTTTTGAAATACTTTAAAATAGATTTATAGACTTGAATGAAGATATAAAATCATGTTGTTAATGTTGAAATCTAGAAGATAAGATGAATGTGGACATTACTTGAATATGGACAATTAATTAGGTAACTCTTCATTAGCTCATGTCCTTTAGTCTTCCTATTACCCATCTATATAATGTATGCCATGGACTACAAAATGTATGGTGAAATGAAGATGAATAAAATGAGATGATCACATACTCCCTATCTCTTCTCTTCTCTATTTATTTACTCTTACATTTCATGTTCGATTCTTACTTATGATATGTTTTATTTACTCTTACATTTCATGTTCGATTCTTACTTATGATATGTGATGTATGTAGATATAACAACAAGATTACAACTTATGATATGTGATGTATGTAGATATAACAACAAGATTACAACACGTTATCAGCACGAGTGGCTCTAGCTGAATTTTTTTTATCCCTTTTCGGGAGATTAAGGTGGAGTGTACTATGCATAAGAATGATGGGAGTTTGGCTTCCTTTATTAGGTTTCGGGTTCAGCATGATAATGCCTGCGGACCCATGAAAGGAGAGATCTGATATCACCCTGAGATATGACTGTATGAAGTTTCTGTGGCTGATAATTGGTAGTTTTACTTTGTTTTGATTATAGACGTTGATTGCGATTAGTTAAAAGTTATATTATTTGTTGCTAATAATGGATGATTTTGACATATGTTATCTAGTTTTCAATGCTACTTGAATCATGATATTTAATTGTTATATCTAATCTGCATAATGATGAGAGTATTCAAATTGTTCCGTATGAATTATGGTCGCTGAAATTTTGAGGACTCAATTTAAGTTTGTATGTCCATAACTAGCTTTCTTTGGGCAAATGAGATCAAAAATATGTAATAGCTGAACTTTTCTTAGGTTTTTGCATATTAATCTAATTTTCACAGCGGCACGCACTTGTGAGATCTTCCATTACCTGTTCAACATGAACCTTTCGTTTTTGGAGTTTTCAGAGTGATCTCTCTGTTCATTTTTATTATGTTTTGATTTAATTCTTTTTAAAAAAATAAAAATAAAAATAATATATATCTCAAATAAACGACAGAATGGAGAGGGTGTCCTCTTTTAAGGTTACAATGGTCTTTTTGGTTATTACCTAATAATCTGTACCGTAGACTTTCGATACAGGAAATGTACCCGTATCAAATACATATAACAGATGTATCTTGGTTTACAAGTTAAAAAGTAACTGTATAAATGATAGTTTGACAATTATATTTAATTTGTAAATGCATCACCAAATTCTTCATAAGAAATATTATTAATCATATTTTGCCCAAGATGACCCAATTGCTCATGCCAGAATTTAAAAGAATTTGGGTCCCTAAATCTCAAACTCATCGCAACATGGTATATTTTAGGTTATACAAATTCTAAAGTGTATAAATAAGAACCACATAGGTTCACAAGAGTTTAAAGCAAACTCAAGTTAAATCAAAATTGTCTGACAAATGCATATAATCCAAATATAGAAAAACCAAATAGTTTACTTTGACCATCTCGATAAGATCCACTTCAATGTCCACTATCTCCCCCTCGTCCAAGCTTATGAATATTAGTTTGAATTATGACATGTGCTTCAGGCTCTACGTGTGAACCAATTAAACTTGCATTATGGTTTCTCATAATAGCTGGTTGTGTTTTTAACAACTACTAATGCAAGGATTAGTTCATAATGCTTAATATAATTTTTTAGTCTTGTACTACTACAAGAGTACAAGGTTACTTGTTGAATTGCATTTAATCGAGGATTTAAAATCCAAAAAAATGGCTACAGGATACGATCTCCTACTATGTTCATAGCTCCCCCTTGTCCACACGTATAAGTAATTTTCTGAATTGTAAAATGTGCTACAAACACAACTCGTAAGCTAACTAGTCTGACATTGTGATTTCTAATCATCAATTGGTTGTGCTTCTCTGCGACTACTAATGTAGATATCAATTCAGAATGCTAAGTGCAACTCTTGGTCATATACTGCTGCTGAAGTACAATATTATTTGCATGTAATGGGAAAAAATCTTTTCGACCAATTCTGCGAGCTTCACCCGCTAGATAATATGGCACATGGTTGAATCATATTTAGTTATGTATTTGAAATCCAAAAAGTTCTGATTCAGTCTGCCAGTTGTGTTTGAGGGAAGATTATTGGCTTCCATATATCAAAGCAATCCTTCAGGGATTGCCTAGAAAAATGAATACTTTTTCAGTGAGGCATTAATTTTTTACGTCTTAATTGATAGAGAGAAAATTTAAAGTGTTTGTCTTCTGGACAAAGATACTTAAAGAATCAAGAGATATAATCGTGCAAAAATCATAAGGGTGTCCAGTAAAAATGAACGTTCGAGGCCAAAGATAAGCAATAATTACTATCATATATCACAGTGCACTAATCATGTGGACGAAAGATTAGTGCATGAGAACTTATAAATATTCACATTTTAATAAGATCACACATAATCACCAAAATCATGAAGCTCCTTTTTCTAAAGATCTTTTTTAATAAGATCACACATAATCACCAAAATCATGAAGCTCCTTTTTCTAAAGATCTTCATAAAGGTTATCTTTCAAATATTTGCTTCTAATCACCAAAATCATGAAGCTCCTTTTTCTAAAGATCTTCATAAAGGTTATCTTTCAAATATTTGCTTCTAGCAAAGTAGTCTGATATTAAAACTCACACAAAATTTTCAATGCTCGGACGATCAATGACCATCACAAACTCAAGCAAGCAGAAATTAAACAAAGGCATAACTAGTTTGCGCTATCCTTTATTCTAAACTCAAGGTTGCCAGATCCAAAACACCACCAAGGCAATTTTGAATAGAAACTAATATTGCATAATATCAGTGGAGAAGAATAATCAGTGCAATTAGCAATAAAAAATGGACCATTTATGGACGCCAACATGAGCTTTAAAACCCACAACTTAATTTTAAGTTTTCATGAGGCTTAGATTTTACTTCAAGCAAACAAAAAGAATATTTATAGCAAAAGCATCAAATTGATATATTATGATAATTTTTCATGATTGATGCTCTATCTATTCATTCTCTAGACTAGATAGCTGGTATGTTTAATTTTCTATTTTTTTACTCATTTTACAAGTAGACAAGGTATTTTCGGTAGATTGTAATGTGATAACAATTGATAGACAAAATATGTTGATTGGAAAACTGATCCCCTAACCTTGTAGGATAATCTATATATGAAGACTAAAGGTCTCATAGTAAAACATACGAAAATTATATGCAAAAGCAACTGCATATAATCATACGGAATATCCTTCTAACAAACTAAATAGACAGAAATATACATAAAAAATGTCGTGATGCAATGTTCGCCACTGAATACATGTGACAGGAATCATACCCTACCACCTACACTAACAGGATGATAGAAGTTACATTCCAGGCTAAAGCAAATATCTTATGAGTACAAATTGTAATCCAGATGTGCAAAACCATGACGAGCCTATGGAATTCAAGAAGGATATATGCCCAAACCTATCAGCAACTTTTGAAAACTACAGAAATGAGTTCAGCCACTTTTGAAGGTCAAAATATGCATCAAACTAAATTAAAAAAATTCTTTTCCTTGATATTTGTACTTTTTCATTTAAGTTTTGTCTTCATATGTCTGATCAAAATCATGGTCAGCACGTATGGTTACCTCTTACCTTAAGCTTATGAACCATATATCAGAAAACTGACGATTATAGACGATTACCGAATATCATTCTTACTTGCAGAAGAGTAAGCTTGATTATATACCTTTTTTTATCACACAAGAGACAAAAATCATTCTTACTTGCAGAAGACTAAACCCACTTGTGGACCGAATATCTCTATACATTTTGGATATAAAAAATTGTTTTATTATTATTATTTTTTAAAAGGAATACTAAGGTAATCATTTTGATCAGAATAAAAGCAAAATAAGAAAGTATCATGTGGAAATTGTTACCTTGTAAGAGGTGTACACTGAAATATCTCGTAAGAGGTGTACACTGAAATATCTCGTAAGAGGTGTACACTAAGGTAATCACTCTAAACGAGGCATTGACATCACGAAGTAATGTCCAAGGGGGAGTGTTGAAATCTAGAAGATAAGATGAATGTGAACATTACTTGAATATGGACAATTAATTAGGTGACTCTTCATTAGCCCATGTCCTTTAGTCTTCTTATTATCCATCTATATAATGTATGTCATGGACTACAAAATGTATGGTGAAATGAAGATGAATAAAATTAGATGATCACATTCTCTCTATCTCTTCTCTTCTCTATTTATTTAATCTTACATTTCATGTTCGATTCTTACTTATGATATGTGATGTATGTAGATATAATAACAAGATTACAACAGTTAAGTCTATAATCCAAAATAGAGATAAATAAAAAATAAACGATAAATCAAAACAATTGTGTGTGTATGAATTTTGAGCTCTAAATATAAACATACAAAGTATAAAATTAAAATACTATTACCCAAGGCAAATAATCTTCAATATAGCTCATCTTGGTTGTGGATGAAGCGATGTTGTGATCTTGACTTGAATTGCAAAGCTTCATTCCGATTTTCTCTAACCTCCAAAGGATGTCATCGTTAAGCTTAATTCCAACCAACCGCCAACACGGATTTTTGTGTATGATACTTAACAATAAAATGCAAACACTCGACAAACGATGTTAGGAATTATTTGTTAATCATCAAAATTAGATTATATAATAAGCTCATAAAAATGAGACCTAACAATTTGCTTGCCATATTTCTTTTGCGTGTATATGTCAAGTGCGCAACATATTATGCAATTAAAGAGGCTACTCATTAAGACAGGGAATACGCAAGACACATTATTTTTATTATTCGTATGCTTTGAACTTGCTTAGTTTAGTAGCTTACAAAAACATGTTATTTTGTGTAGAATTGGGAACGATGGCGACAAAGTTCGAAAGAATTGAAGCAGGGGTCAGTTTTTAACCTTTGGCCGGTCGAACGCGGCAACATGTGCGGTCGACTGGAAACGTGCATGAGTACAGGATATATTCTGATTTTCTATCCGGTCGACCACGAAGATTTTGGCGGTCGACCGCATAATTTTTTGTGTTTTGTCTGGTCGACCGCGAAGACTTCGGCGGTCGACCGCCTGTTGGTTTTGGACCTGGGTTTCGTTTCATGTTCTGATTTGGTTTGTGTTTTGATATATATTGAAACACGTTTTTAGGGTTTTTAAGGCAAAAAGAAGAGACTTTTGAGCTGTGTATTTGTGAGATTTGGTGAGAGATTTGAGAGCTTTTTTTGAGAGATTAATTTGTGAGTTTTGAATGAATTTGTAATCTCTATTTGTACTCTCTCTAATAGTAAAATCCGTCCCCTCCTTGCCCCGTGGACGTAGGCAACTTGTCGAATCATATAAAATTTATGTCTTGTATTGTTAGGTTCTTGTTTGACCTATTGATTGTGATTTTATCTCAGTTTGGTTGTGTTCGTTTTGGCTGCGAACAACATTTTGACTGTCAAACAACTGCATGAACTGTTTTATATATTCAGTAAGAAGACGATTATATTGAGTTAGGGTCCGTTCGTTTCGCAAAAAAAAAACTTGGAAATTAAAGAATAGGAAACCTATTTCCTATAATAATTGTTTTGAGGTTGTTTGGTTGGGTTAAAAAAGAAGGAAATTATAGAATAGGAGATGAGATGAGATGAGTTGTCACCTTATTATTGGATGATGTGAGTGATTTTAAAAAAAAACTTGTTTTGAGGTTGTTTGGTTGGTTAAAAAAATAAGGAAATGAATTGGAGGTATATTATTGGATGATGTTTTGAGGTTGTTTGTGTTTGGTTCATTTTGAAAAATAAGAAAATAGATGAGATGAGATGAGTTGGAGGTATATTATTGGATGATGTGACACATACTTAAGGAAATCAATTTCTTGTTTTTTTTGAGGAAATGGATGGAAAGGAAGGTTTAATGAGATGAGATGAGTTGTCACAATATTATTGGATGATGTGTGTGATTTTTAAAAATGGGATAAGATGAGATGTGATGAGTTGGATGATGTGACACATTTCTTGTGTTTGGTTTATTTTTAAAGGTAAGAAAGGAGATGAAATGAGATGAGTTGGAGGATAAAAATAATATTTTATTGGATGTTGTGAGTGAGTTTTAGGGATGAAAATGGATAAAAATATTATTTTATTAATTTCCTTGTACCGATTTTCTTTTTTTGGTTTTTAGGAAACCAACCAAACAGCCCCTTAGTCGAGCTCAGAAGTGAGAGTGTGTTGGACCCACGACTCGAGTACCTAGGCCGAGCATAATTCAGATTGAAGATCAAAACAAATCTAAGATGTGATAAGGCTAAGATTTTGACTAGACGCAGCTTAGTCAAAATTGAGTTTGCACTATATGATTGTTTTCTTAGACTTTGTTTGGATATCATAATATTTTTCTTATTATGCTTTCGTAAAAAACATCATGATATTGTATTTTTCTCTTAAAATGTTTTCAAAACACCATATTATGTATTTTTGATCAACACTAGTTTGACACATTATAACATTAGTATTAAACATATTATTAATATATTATATATTAATTATAAAAATATATATTGTAAATAAAATATTATAATATTTAGTTTATATTATTATAGTATTATAAGTATTAAATATAATGCAATATAATATTGTATAATGTATTATAATATTATATTATACTTTAATGAGTTATATTATATTATAATATTATTATATTATAATTATTATATATTATTATTAAATAATTATATATCTAATTATTTTGGTATATCAATTTGTTATTGTTGTATATTATATTATGAATATATTATTTTTACATTAACATTTATTAGTAATAAATTATTTTACTTTATAGTAAATTATATTATTTATTACATAATATATTAATATTTTATATATTATATTATATTTACTATACAATATGTTATTATAATATTATTATTATATTCTTATGTTATTATTAAATATGTTACTACTATATAATATTTTATAATTATTAATTTATTACAATTTATTTATTAAAAACTTAATAATATTATAGCAATTATACTATTGCATAGTATATTATTATATCATTATTATATTATAATTTATTATCAATAACATTTTTATTAATTTTTATTAATTTATTTATATTTTATTATTATTTATTTATGATATAATACAATATTAACATATTAAATATTGGTATTTAATACGTTATTATATTATTATATAAGATATTATAGTGATTATATTTTTATATTTTTTAATAAATATTACTAATATATTAAATTAACTATAATATAGTATAGTATAGTATAATATAATAAGCTTGTTGATAATAACTCTATATTAATTATATTTAATATATTATGTTAGATATTATATTAATATCTTCTCAAACTCAAAATCATAACACCATACTTAAAACACCTAAAAGGTGTTTTGAAATAAATGTTGTGTTTTTGGTTTGAGGATGATTTAGCTCAAAAACACCATAGTTTTCAAATGCATGGTGTTTTATTTTTGACAAAAACACCATGGAAACAAGTAAAACACCATGGTATCCAAACAGAGCCTTATAATTTCAAACATTTGCTTACCATATTTTTTTTCGATTGATGACGTTCTTCTCAGCCATCAGATTTCCAATAGATGGGATGCACATAAAGAATTGCTTGCTAGCGAGTAATAAACAAGTCTTCTTTAGACATTTTATGCGTTGAAAGAGAGAACTATTTTAGAAGCTAATTACTCTCCTACTTTACTCTCAATTGTTCTTATCTGAGGTGCGAGTTCCATCAAATGTCTTGAATAACATTTAGATCATTTCCCAAGCATCTTCCATTATTGATGGTGTGAAGATCTACTTTAAAAAATATCAACTTCTCAACAAAATAATCCTGAAGAAATATGTGCACTATTTATCTTTTTTTGCATCTTATGCTGCATATCCAATATATTTAGAACAACAAGGAGAATTCATAAAAGGTCATTTGGATTGTTGGGGTTCTTGAATAATTTTGAGCTTCATTATAAGAATATCACAATCTTAACTTAGAATTGTTTGATTGCAATTTTCTTGTGCTTTTTCATTTTTAGCCCTTGAAAATAGAAAAAAATCTCAAGATAATTGCATATTGCAAATTAAGGAATTCACAGGACTAACGTTATAAAAGAAAGTCTAGCTACTTAGGGTAAATTACACTAAACTTCATGACCTTTTAGCATTTTGCAGTATCCCTATTAACTTTCAAAATAATAGCAAGTACTCAATAACTTTTTGGAATTGCGAAAAACCATATAGCATTTTCACATTTTGCAGAAACCCCCACATATTAGAACAGAAAAAAAGAAAGAAAAAACAGCATATAAAGGCATTTTAAAAGTTTCTGGGTGGTTGATGAGTGTACTTCACCCAAAATATATTTGTTTTTACCAAAATTATTGGGGTTTAGTTTGATTTTGAAAGTTATTGGAGAGTTTTATACAGACCCTGAATGTTCTTGGGCGTTTAGTGTAATTTACCCTTAAAATTAACACGGACTGATAAAAAGACAGCACCCGAACGGTGCGATCGAAGGTCTTCTTCCCCATTCAAACCGACGCGGGTGCGGGGTGGGGGGGATGGAGGTCCGATCACAATGCCGCCGGGGAAATCATACTCTCCGGCGAGAACGCCATCGTCCACGGCTCCTCTGCCGTCGCCGCATCCGTCGACCTCTACACTCACGTCTCCTTTAAGCTCAGCAACGGCGAGGGATCACTGCAGCTGGAGCTCAAAGACATGGGCCTGTCCTTCTCCTGGGAAACCCTAAAACTGCGGCAGGCGGTCTGGCACGAGCATGATCTCGGCGCCCGTCGCCGCCGCTCGCCGCCGCAGGCCTTGCTCGCCGCAGTGGATGAAGGTGATCGAAGCCCTAGTTGAGGAGCAGAGTGTTCCAGAGGCTAGGGTTGCTTTGGCTTCTGGAATCTCTGCGTTTCTCTATCTTTTCATCTCGATTCACGGGTAATCATCTCTTCTTGATGAATTTAGAAAGTTGTAACTGTAACGTAGGCACAAATTTGTGGTAATGTCGTGATGCAATTTAGTGGTTAATGCTTATTATCGAAGAGAACTTCAACTATTTTGTGGTTTGACCTTGTTTATGTCTAAAAGTTAGTTTGCGGTTAGGGTAGTGTTATGAGAAGATTACGAGCAGATCCCTGCACAAGTAACTGCACAAGTAATAGACGTTAGCAGCTCCGGAGGAGGTTTCCCCCATGCGTGCCTTATGTCGTTCAAGTCAGCGACTAAAAAATTGACTAAAAAAGCGACTAAGAAAGCAGTATCCAGAGAAATACAATATTCATCTGAGGGTTGAGATAGCCTAGACCATAGAATGGTGGGGGTAGCATCTTATTTATAAGAGAGTGTAGGGACAAATTGGTAACTCGACTCAATTGGCAAAGTTAGACATTTTACTTCCGCTTTACACATTTTGTCAGTTAGTTGGGCAGACATGAGGGGCCGCTCTTACTGCATTTAATGTGATAATGATGAGGCGAAGTTATGGGCAGCATCTGGGGAGTCATTATGATGTATGGCTATGCATTTAATGCAATGACGACTAGGTGGCAGAGTTAAGAGCACTACTGATGAGTTATCATCATGCTCGGCCATGCATTTAATGCTGATGATATAATCGGACGTTCTCTCTCTTGCGTAGGGGCTAATATTCTTTGGCAGAATCTGATTCGAAGACACTTTTTTAACTCAGACTCTCTTATAGTGGAATCTGACTTGAAGATGTCTTTTGACTCAGACTAGGACTATTGGAGAGGTCGACCTAGTTGGTCAGGCTATGTTTGTTTTTGTGTTGGGTCTTTTGGTTGTATGATCCGACCTATCCAACTGACACATGGCCAAATCTTAGGAGTTTACCAAACTCGCGATTTTGAGGGCGTAACATTGACCCCTTTCACTGGGCCTGGGGAAGCCGAACCATTTCACCTTTGCTACCCATATGGATTCAGATCATCATGGGTAGTGCGCTATCGTCAGTAAAGATTATGCCTCTGGGATTTTGGGATAGGGCGCCTCAATTGACGAGGATTGACAGTAGATTCTAGGGATCCGAGCTTATCCGTGCGGATTTAGCCATGTTTCAACCATCGAAGGCCGATTAGTGCCGATAAATACCCCCCGCCCCTTTCATTCCCTTCACTGCGCTTTTTGAATTTCAAGCCCTAGAATTTTCTGCATCTTAGATCTTTGGCGCACTGGTCATCTTTCCTACCTCCTTCGATGGCTTCTGGCTCTTTGGCTTCTCTGGTTCACAACGAAGCGCGAATGTCGCTACTCCGCAGGTGTGACTCGTCGGTTTTACATGACGACCTCAGGAGGTGGGTGAAGGATTATATCATCCTTAGCTCTTTAACTCTGTCAATCCGCTCATCTAAACACTCCATCTATAACTACGAGGGTAACGAGGTGCCGATGTATGGGCACCATCTTGATTATGGCTTCCACTTGCCTTGCATCCCTTTCTCGCAAAGACATTCTAAACCCTCAAAGTATCTTTGGTCCAATTGAAGCCTAACTCGGTGGCTTTCTTAACTGCTTTCCTTGTCGTCCATCATCGATTTGATGTCGAGCCGACCCTAAGGATCTTGGGTTATCTGTTGTGTGCTAAAGCCAGCAAGGACGAGAGGCATTTTTATTTTCAGTCTACCGTGGGGTTTCGGCTGGTCTTGAACATTCCAGAGACTAATAAAAAATAGAATGAGAAGTCCTTCATCTTTGCGTTGACCTGATCCTGGCCTACCCTTTATGGCTAGAGATCAAGAAAGAGGCCTTGAAGGCCAGGCCTCTCTCTGAGATGGAGAAGCAACAATTGGAGAGGATTTGAGCTTACAAGGGGTCTCGTTGGTGTGAGAATCTATGCTTCAGGCGACCGGCATATCTCACGTAGAGATTACGGAGGAATACCTTGTTTGTGCTGCTCTTTTAGCTATCAAAGCACGCTCAAAGGAGGTTCCTCACACCGGCCTCTCATTGGGACTAAAAGCATCTTTGTTCTGAGTTGGCGGAGGGTGTGCAGGGCCTGCTCAAGGATCTGATCGAGCTTGCTTCCCTGCTTGGCATGGGCTCAGGGACCTCTACTTCTTGAGCTGAGAGATCAGAGAAGAGGAAGAAGAATGTCACTAGGGGTCGACACAGCGTTGAGGGTGGTTCGTCAGCAACGATCTTCTTTGAGCTTGGGAACGAGGGTCCAGAGCTTATGCTGGAGCTAGCAGGTATGACTCTTGCTCCGTTAGGGGTCCTTCCTTCCGTGGATGTTGTTGATTTAAGCAGTTGCTGCTATTACTATTGAGCGGGAGGAGATGGCTGAGGAGATTCTTTCCGGTCTTTTGGAGTTGGCTAGGGTCGAGCCTTCTACTGAAGACAGAGTTGACGTCGCCACACTAGCTGAAGCAAGCGAGGCCCCTGAGCCTTTTGAGGACTTCTGAGAAAGAGCTGGTAGCGGAAGAGCTGTCAGCGGAGCAGGAGTCGATTGCCAAGGCCGTTGAGATTCTTCTAGGGGAGCAGTTTGAGTGAGCTTCTATTCACCGCTTAAGCGAGCTCCCTCCCCCTGACTAGGAGAAGATGAGGTCGACTCTTATTGGGTCGGCTAAGGTTGGGCCTGACATGAAAGGGACCTAGCGAATAACTCCATTTTCGTACTTAGTTGTCGGCTTGACTCCAGAAGATCGGTCCTGCAGTCCCTATCTAACCAGGCCTACACAATAGAGCAAATTTATCTTCCTAATGACCAAGTTTTATTGCGTGGGGTACCTTATCAAGGTCTTTATCAAACTATTCTCGAAGGTTTTCTTATGGATACCAAGCTTTTTGGTAGGATCGAGTTAGCCCATGAGCTCTTCATCAAGCTTTGGGAGCTTTGGGAGGACGTGGCTGCGCAGAGGGCTGCCTGTGAGTTGGCTAAGCTCTTGGCCGCTTAGAGGGCTGATCGATTACGCCAGCTCAAGAAAGATCGGGAGCTTGTGAACCATGAGCTGAAACAATACACTAAGTTAAAGTTTCCACTGAGGGCCTCCGACATCGAGGAGCGCTCATAGAAGCCACTCAGAAGGAGGTAGATATAATGGGGGTAATACAAGTCATGGTGAGGGAGTTGGATTAGGCCCGCCACTACTTAGAGGCTGCTGGTGCATGGATCAAGTATCTCGAGTCGGAAGTCTTTGCGGAGAAGTGGTAGAGGGAAGTATCCTAAGTATGGGCTCAAAAGGCTCAGATCAAGGTGGAAAATTTAAGAATGATGTTGAATGTGGAGATAACTACCTAGGATGCTCTCCATAACGATGCAGTCCGAGCCGCTCAGAGGGCCGCTCAAGAGGGCCGAGCAGCAGCATAACTCTCTCCTCCACCAAATCTGAGATATTAAGGATCAGCTAGCCTTCAAGGGTTAAAAGCCTTCGAGGATCAGGTAATCGAGAGGTACCATAATAGTCCTCTCGAGAAGATTGATGCTCTTACTTGCAACGTGGTCTTTGACGATTTGATGACCCAGCTTTCTGACGAGCTCAAAATCAACCGTAACTAGTTCAAGTACCCTTCTAGAGTGGCGGTTTGCTTGGGCATCCTTAGGGTGAGCGAGACGTCTAGTTGAGTTGAAGGGGTGAGGGCTAGTGAGAAACCTGATGGAGAGTTGGGGGAAAGTTCAGCTGAGGTGGATCCTGGAGAGGAGTGCGGGTCATCTCCACCATTTGACCGATTTGGGACCTTATCTCCTACCTTGTAAAAATTTCTCTTTTTTTTTCTTTTTTTTGTTGTACATATTTTGTTTTTTGTTACCAAGTTGGATAAAAGTCCGTTGGATTTTCACAAATGGAAAAAGGCTCATTTTGTACAACTTGACTATAGTTTGAATCTATTTATTGCTTTATTTTTGAGTTGGTTTGCTGGGGAGATTGTCTTCGAATGAGTCGGTTGTTAATTGGCTTGTAAGGCCAAAATTCTACTTTGGAAGAGTCAATGAATACCGACTCAGAAGGGTTCTTTGCTGAACCTTGGGTTTACTCATGAAGATCGATACCAAGGACTTTTCACCTTGCCTTGTGTGAGTAGGTGAAGATTGACTCTTAAGTGCTTACGTACCTTGGACGAGTCGATAAAGACCGAGTTGCAAGTATTGTTGGGTTGTGCTTTTGTTTTATACCTTAAAATTGATACTAAGGCCTTTGCGTACCTTAGACGACTCGGTGAAGACCGAGTCGCAAGGAGTTTTACGTCGTGCTTTTGTCTTACTCATGAAAACCGATATTGAGGTCTTTAAATATCTTGGACGACTCATTGAAGACCAAGTCATAAGGAGTTTTACGTCGTGCCTTGGATTTACTCATGAAAATCGATATTTATGTCTTTGAGTATCTTGGACAACTCGATGAAGACCTAATCGCAAGGAGTTTTATGTCGTGCCTTAGTTTTATTCATGAAAACCGATACCAAGATCTTTGAGTACCTTGGACGACTAGGTGAAGACCGAGTTGCAAGGAGTTTTGTTGCTGCCTTCGAAGGTGTTGGTGAAAACAATTCTTCATTGATATGAGGATTCTTTAATTACATTCGTTGGAAGTATTTCTTGAGGTGCTTTATATTGCAAAGATATTTCAAGACTTCTCCATTTTGATTTTGCAATTGGTAGGTTTCCAGGTGGACTTCTCTTACGATCTTGTAAGGTCCTTCCCAATTTGTTGTGAGTTTTCTATGGTTGACTTCTTTGTTGAAGGCAGCTTTTCCGAGGAACAGAACTCCTAGCTTGCATCTTCGAGGTCAGATGTGGCTATTGTACTGTCGAGCGATGCACTGCTGACTGATTATCAGAGATCAGAGTGCTTGCTCTCTTACTTCGTCGACGAGGTTGAGTCCACTACTGAGGCCCATCTGGTTGGCTTCCTTATCAAAGTGATGTAACCGCATAGTAAGCATACTAACTTCTACTGGGATGTCTATTTCTGCTCCGTATGATAGTCGGGATGGTGTTTCCCCAATAGAGTTACTTGTGAGTTGTTCTGTATGACCACAGAATATCAGGGAGCTCATCAACCCAGAATGCCCTTATGGATTTCGTTTAGGACATAGTCTGACTCTTCTACTCGTAGGCATTGAAGGTAGGGCCCCATCTCGCTGCTTGTATAAGAGAGATAGTAGAGTTAATCTCCCATCATGATATATATATTAATGCATTTCTTTGTAGGCTCCTGGCTTCTACTCAGTCCTTTGACAGAATGTCATTTGGTAGATATTTAGATGAGTGGATCCATCCAACATGGCCTTGATCATTAGCCTACCTACATGACGTAGTCTGCCATTTCAACAATGCTAAGTTGTTTGAGGGTGT
Organism: Asparagus officinalis; assembly: GCF_001876935.1. Taxonomy (NCBI): domain Eukaryota; kingdom Viridiplantae; phylum Streptophyta; class Magnoliopsida; order Asparagales; family Asparagaceae; genus Asparagus; species Asparagus officinalis. Next base: position 53,479,651 of record NC_033800.1, read on the forward strand.
CTGTGTATACTGGCTCCCTCCGATTCTGAATTCTTTTAGTTTGTTTAATAGTTCTTTGACCTTTCTCAGATACATTGCTATTCTGTGGTCATTTGCTTCATACTCTCTTTGTCCCTGATAGATTACAAGTTGAGAATCGACGATTATGAAGATAAACTCTGCTTTAGATGTTAAGATAGCTAAGGCTGACAAAAGAGCTTCATATTCAGCTTCATTGTTCGAGGTTGGGAAATCGAAGGTGATTACGTACTCGGAGATGTGTTTCTCTGGGTTGCGCAACACTACTCTGGCTCCGCTAACTTTTTCATAGAGGAGCTATCTACTTTCAGTACCCACCACGATGAGAACTATAGCTGATCATAGTTGGGGATTTTTTTCTTGGGTGCAATCTTTTTTCCCTACTTTGGATTAGATGTGGAGCTAGCTTATGCACATATGAATCACCTTCCGGATTAGGGAATTTCATTAAGAAGTCAGCAAGTACATGAGATTTAATGGTTCTCCTATCATACTCATTGAGTTCGACGGCCTAGTTGATCATCCTCTCGAAAGTGGTGGGGCTTCCGAGTGCTTTCTTCATGGTCAAATTGGTTTGCACTATCACCTTGTGATCTTGGAAATATGGTCGGAGCCTTCTTGCTGTGGTGATGAGAGTGAAAGAAGCTTTCTTGATGAGAATGTAATTGAGTTCGACTGCTTTTAGCATGCAGCTGACATAAACCGGTTTATGAACATTCTCTTCTTCTCAGACTAGCTCACAGATCGTGCTGAATGGCAAGGTACTCAAATATCTCTTAAGCTTGGTGAAAACACTACTATATTCCATTGTCCATTTGATGTTATCTTTGGGCCCCTCGGCTCCTTTCAGGACTCTAAAAAAAAAGGAATGTTTCTTTCAGGTGTCTTGGAGAGAAAACGACTTCAAGCTGATATTCTCTTATTTAGCTTTTGGATGTCCTTCACTATGCGGGGCTCGACCATTCCTTCAATTGTGGCCATTTTGTCTGGGTTGATTTTGATTTTACGTTGGGTGATCATGAACCAAAGGAACTTGCCTGAGCGTACTTTGAAGGTGCACTTCACAGAGTTGAGCTTCATCTGATATTAACGGAGAGTATTGTAAAACCCCATGAATTTTAGAAAATAGTGTGAATTATATTGATAAATGAGCTCTAATTATGATGAATATCATTTATGGATGAATGATTATGCTAACAATTGATTTGAGATCAATTAAGAGTATATATGAGAGTATACGAAGGTTAAACATGTACAAAGAAGAAATATGGAAAAATGACCAGTTAAGAGTATATATGCATTACACACCGATACAGTTTCGACAAAAGTTGTAGGTATCTTCAATAGCTTTCCAACGCATCTTAAATCACCTCATTCTAAGATCAGACGTGAAAGTTACAACAAATATACCGAAGATTATTTTTTCAGTCTGACTAGGTTTCCTGTTTCGAGTTTGGGCTGTATTGATTCGGCTTTGCAGTTATATATATACATGGTTACACAGGAAAAACACATCTTTTTATGAGTATTTCAAATCCTAGCAGCTCTTCCTCTCTCTCAAACCTTAATCATAATTTGTGAGATTTGGGAGAGTTCTTGAGGCGTTTGTTAAGAGGAAGATAAGATTTTACGACTTTGGTGGAGATGGATCTTGCACGTACGTGTTCAGGAGTTCAACACGATGTTTGAGGCAAGATCATCTTCCTCCAAACCTTTCCATGTAGTTAATTCAAGATTTAATATGTTTAATTGATGAATCTCATGTTTAAGCTTAACCCAAGGTTTTAAAATCTTAGTTTATGATGTTAATTTTTAAACCAATGTGAAAATCTATAGTTTTAGTTGCTGTTTATATTAGTTTGATGATCATGATCATTAGAGTTGTATTTAATTTCGTTTTTAACTTGTTAATCATGCTTAAGTCATGTTTAAACCATAGTTTAATAATTATTTGAGTTTTCTTGCTAATTAAAGAGGTCTAAACCCTAGGTTGATGATACTTAAGTGATGTGAGCATGTTTAAACGAATTTATCTCTGTTCAATGTCTAGAATTTATCATGTTTACTTACAATATTTATAAATTAGGTTATTTGAGAAATTTTGATTAATTAGGATGTTAAACCCTAATTAGTTTAATTCTTGATTAATTAGGATGTTAAACCCTAATTAGTTTAATTCAAGTGTTTATATCATGATGAGTTAATTCCTGTTAAGTTTAGTTTAATTCAAGTGTTTATATCATGATGAGTTAATTCCTGTTAAGTAATTATGAAAGATTTAATCTTATTATATGCCTCATGTTGATAAAAACAAGTTTTTAAATAATACAAAATATCAGAAACCTGAAGTTGTGTTTTGCTCTCTGGCCGGTCGACTGACCAAGACTAGCCGGTCGACCGACCAAGACTAGCCGGTCGACCGGTGAGGTCCTGAGCGTGCACATTATGTGCACGATTGCTTTCGGTCGACCGACGCCCTAAGAGCGGTCGACCGACTTGTGTTCTCTTTATTTTTGAGTGGTTGTTTTTGCATTGTTTGACCGTGAGTGCGGGCTTCGAGCCACACGATGACACACGTACAATCATGAGCATACATGAATAGTATTGTAACACACAGATATCCTGGAGAGGATTATTACAGGTATTGTTTTTAACCACACTTGGAATATGAGTTATTTTAACATTATATACATTTATGGATATCGTTGATGAGCATCACTCAGTACTACTTAGGATTTTGCGTCGATATACCATTAGTACAAGCCATTGAGTCGGGTTTTAGGATGCTTGATCTAGTAGTCCGTCCCGCACGTAGATGCGATGAGGCTTGTGAGCCGTATACCTAGGATGTTTTGATTTGGTAGTTCGTCCCACACGTTGATGCGATGAGACTAATAAGCCGTATACGTTATTAGGATACCGATTTGATAGTCTGTCCCGCATGATAATGCGATGAATTATAAACTTTACAATGATTTGCATTGTGATAATTATCTGATAGCCTGAGTCTTGGTGGGTGCTATTATGAACATGACTCATCGTTGAGTTTATATATGATCGATGTACTTTACTCTTGTGGGTACGCGGAATTATATACTGTTGTTTATATTATCTTCTAAGGGATAATGGAAGATATTTTTGATCCGATATTGTGATGACTTTACTTTCTTGTATTGCTTTCCTTTATTCCTAGTTTAGAATTGATAATTAGCGATTCACAATTTGAGACATATGGTATATACATGAGGGTTTCCTTATTTGAATTATTTTGCAAGACGTACCAATTTCGTGTTGTGAGTTTCTAATTATTAATTCTATTTAGATTGTTTATTCTTAGTTCGGTATTGATATTTAGTTATCTACAATTTGAGACATGATATATACATGAGAGTTTCCTTGTTTGGATTATTTCGTTCGACGTACTACGTCTCGTATTGTAGGTTTCTAAATATTAATTCTATTTAGATACATGGTAAATGATCTAGGTAGACTATGCTTAATAGATAGAGCCTCCATCACATCTAGTAGCCCTTCACTTGGGGACGGATGGAGATAATATTGCTGTAGCTCTCCGACGTTCTTTTTGTTTCTCTGTTTATTTTTTCAATTCTTTTCAGGCAGCAACTCAGAGTTTCGGAGAGCCGCAGGATGACGGACTTTCAGCATAGTCGTCATCACATATTTTTAGTAGATGTGACTCCACCATAGTTGATATTTTCTTTCGGACATTTAGAGTTTTGTCTTTCATCTTTTGTAAAGGCTGTGTGTCTTAGTTTTTTTTCAGTTAACTCATATTAAGATACTTCACATTCATTTCAGACTTCAGTTTAATACAGTTTATTCAGTTGATACATGATTATATTTATTAGATATCTCTTTCTACATCATGTCTAATGTATTTATTTCTCGTATTTTGCCTGTTTTGTACCTACACTTATTGTTGATTCCACTAGAGAGATATTACTATGATGGTGAAACGTGTTGTTACACAGTGTGGGTGCATAATATGTTTGATATTTCTGGGTTCAACTTGGACTGCAGCCATGTGTGAAAACAGGGACATCACAAGTGGAGAAAGCTTCTTCGAGATTAGCAATGTGGAAGTTGACATGCTTGGATGTCACTAGGATGTTGTCCACATATGCTTCCACATTGCAGCTAGTTTGCTCTTTGAAGATCTTGTTGATCAGTCTCAGGTAGATTGCTCTTGCATTTTTGAGGCCGCTGGTCCGTTATGAAGGAAGTTTTTTTTTCATCATGCTTTACCATATTTATTTGGTTGTAACATGAGAAAGCATCTATGAAGCTGAGAATTTCATAGTTTGAGTTGAATCGACTAGTCGATCGATTCAATGGAGGGGAAAAATATCTTTTTGGTAAGATTTGTTGAGGTTGATAATGTTGACACACATCCTCCACTTGCCATTGGTCTTTTTGACTAGCACTATATTGGTCAGCTATTCTGGATATTGGACCTCCTGGATGTATCATGCCTTTAGTAATCAGTCAAATTCTTCTGCTGTTATTTTTTTCTAATCCGATATATATCTTCTGTCAGACCTGTATGCAGTGTCGGTCGATACATAGCTCATGAGCTATTACTTTTGGGGCTATACCCGACATGTCTTCGGGTCCTCAGGCAAAAACGACTACTTTTGCGCGGAGGAACTCGATCGCTCCTAGCGGTGGTTTGGCCAGTTCTAAGCTTGTTTGAACTTTCTTAGTTTCATCGATGCTGAGTAGAAATTCTTTCAAATTTTCCATAGTGATTGTTCACTCCTTATCTTTGTCCTTCTGTAGGTGGGCCTGAGACTTCTCAATTGGCGAGGTGTCTGGGATTCCCTTGCCTTGCCTTTCATGGAGAGCATGTCGCACGACCTGGCCTCGCACTGCTTACTCCACGCAATACTGACTCTTAGGTTTAGGAACTTCACCATTTGATGGTAGGTGTAAGGGGTTGCTTAGAGATCATTTATGGAGGTTCTCCCAAGTATAACACTAGAGGCTGACTTGACGTCCATCACAATAAACTGGACTCAGATCGTAGATTAGCGGGAATAATCACCAACGACCATTGGTACTGGTAGGGCAATCAACCCTTTCGATTGAATTGAATGACTCGAGAAGCCTATTGGATGACTCGGAGATGGCTGTAGTTTTAATCTGTCGATTTTTATTTGGTTGAATGCGTCCGAGAATAGGACATCAGCGGAGCTTCCTATGTCCACCATAATCCTCTACTCGGAACCCGTTGAATTGGGTAGAGGTGATGATAGGATCATAAGGTGTCATTACACCTTCCATATCGGCGATGGGGAAGGTTATGGATTGATTCACATTAGGCTTGTTCTCGTACAACTGTACAAGTTCACCTGACGCAGACGTAGAAACGGGGAGGCCGATCGGATATCGTTCCGATGCCAACGAGCCCTGACAATAGTAGGTAATTCACGAGCTTGAATCAACAAGCTCTAAGTTTCTCAAATTTGAGAACGAAAACAAGGAGAAAAATCCTCTTGATTGAATAATGAAAAGTTAATTGTTTGATTTACAAAAGAAACTATTATATAAAGCCGAATAAATCTATCCTAACTCTAATAAAAAAGAAACTCTAATTCTAAAAGGAAATAACCAAAAATGAACTCCTTTCCTAATCTGTTTTCCAAGTCGACACGAGGCGTGCCGAGTAGTACCGCCTTTCGTGTTAACTGGACATGAGTCGACTAAGTATGTCGAGTGGTTCCGCCTTTCGTGTCGCCTGTCATCTCGTCCTGTCGCCTGTCATCTCGTCCTGTCGCCTCGAGTCGTCTGTTCGTCTGGGTTGCTTCGCCTCGAGTCGTCATCTCGTCTCGCCTGGTTTGTTGTCGTCTCGTCTAGTTCGAGTCGAGTCGAGTCTCGTCTCGTCCATCTGTTTAGTCGTCTCGCGCTTTTCAGTCATCTCGTCTTGTAGATCTCTTGTATCATCACCTCAAGGGTTCACCGAGCATAATATTCCGAGCTTTGTTTGACATCCCTCTAGTTGCTGGGCCACCGTTGATGGTGTTGATGGTGCCCCTGTCATTGCCTTCGGTTTCTCTTTGCTAATTCGGGCGAGATGATCTCGACTCCTCCGCTTAGGCCTATCCCGGCTTGGCTCTTCGTTGTCCCAGCGAGATGAGTCCTTACACATAGTACAAGCGGAAAAGTAGGTAAATTGATACTTTAGATGGGAATGTAGGAATTCAACAGTATTTTAAGGAGGAATTAGTCATTTTGTCCAATTCTTTTATGCTACAAAGATTCTAGGAATTCAGATTTTATTAAAGTTTAGATAGTACCTCTTGGATTCATATATTATTTTTTACATATTTGTTGGATATCCCTGCAAATTTAAGTATGAGTAAGTGGCATGTAAATAGTAGTTATTTCTATATATACAGGAACATTGGAGATATTGGATGAGAGATGAGAGAACATAAAATGCATTAAGATTAGTGTTGGGTAGAACATTCATAGAAGTTAGGGAAAAACTTGACTTTCTGGTTTAAAAAAAAAAGTGCAATGGAGAATGGCATTGAAAGAGAGAATTTTTTTTGACGTTATCACTAGCAAATACGGGAGATTTTGTTACAACAGGCTAAATAAAATCATATTTTAAGGAACACTGCCAACTCTATATGTAGAAGGCAGCAGGCATCATAAAGAGACAATGAAACATTGGTAGCAGAAGTCAGTGGACGAGACCAATCAATCAAGCTGGAAAATTAGATCAAGTTATATAGGTACGTCGTAGTTCTGAACGGGGAACATTCTGAAGATGTAGGAACGGTTCTGAAGTAAATGTCTAATTAACTGATGATGAATTAGGTCAGATTTGCATGTAGTTTCGACTGGAGTTTGAATTTATATCCACATGCTTGAGGAAACATTATGGCAACCCATTGGACCTATGACAAACTATTAGAATCAATCTGCCAGTTAGATACGTTAGGGTCATAGAGTCAGCACAGAAGAGTTCTCAAATATCAATGAAATGTATAATGTATGCATACCAGTGACTTTTTTCTGGAATGAGTACGCATGAAGAAGAGTCAAAGAAAAGTATCATAAGCACTTATGCTCTCATAAATTTAGTGGAGCATCCAATCTTATATACATCAATTCCCAAGAAAGGGTAAACTTTATTTCACGTTGTCAAACAAGTGACTATCTTCATCCCAACAAACTAGTAATGCTAAAATAGTCACAAAAGCATTTTAAAAAAAAGTAAAAGGGAAACAAGGAATGATCATTCTCACATATAAAAAGAAAATATGTAAAAAAAATTACTTGGTTATAAAAGTTACAGGTTAGAATAAATAGGAAAAGCAGTAACAACCTGTCCACGAAATAAGAGTTATATATTCAAATGATGAAGTTAATAACCATGGCCATAATATTATTCTTTACATGAGTGTAGTGTCATATCAGATTAATCTTAAGAAATCAGAGGCTTGCAATATATGCCTTCACTAATTCACATGAAGAAAGAATGGTGGAATGTTTATTTAAGAAAGTAGATGCTATGTGAAAAAAGTTCTACTGTTAAGAAATTTTACCTTGCAAAATTGTCAGAAATTCGTTAAAAATGAATCTGATTGAAATTTCCTAACAGAAGAAACTAGTGTTTCCAAAGTTCTACCACACGAAGATTCCAAAGTGGACCCGAACTGAACAAAGATGGAAGATCAGAAACTGCTTTTCGACGATGAAAATCCTTGTTAGGTCGCTATGCCACTTTTATACAGGTAGTAAATTTGAAATTTTAATGAGATATCTAATACAAGCTTAGAACATTATTGTGATTCCGTGATCTATGTTTCTTATTTTTATTAAAAAAACATCGGGCTATACTGCTATTTACCAGGAATTATATTTTGCATTTAATTTGGATGTGAAGGACCCAACTTGACCAGATGGTATGATTTTGTAGGACTCAATGGCATTCTGATAAAATGCTTGACCTGGATCAGGAGTCCTTGATGTCATTAGATCCTGGAAAAATCTATATATTTCAAGCACCTCATGGAAAGACTAAAAAGCCAAAGGTACAAAAACTATTACTAAGCATTTATTCAAATATATGAAGCCCTAATGTTCATCAATTGTAGCAATAAGTTCAGTCAACTCTCAAGTATCAGCATCAGTGCTTCCCATTTAATATAAAAATGTCATTGGGCATTTTGTGTTTTTGGTCACATTTCTTTGATCAACTACGTGGGCATGTACTTGTCTATCTGTGTGCACATTAAACTGCTACATTTTGTAGGTGTGACCATACTATATGAGTCTTTTGCGATTTGCTGTATGTACTATGTATTTATCTTTGTTATGATGTATCTGCAGATTTCTTAGTGCTACATACCCCGTAACGTCATATACTTAAGTTAGAAGACCTGTTCTTCAGTTCTGCTGAACATAGTCAATTTGTTACTAACATATATATTCTAACATCTCCAAGATTCTTGATTAGAAAACTGTTTAATTCCGTGTTATTATTTCTAGTTTTAAGCCGGCCAAGGTGGCTATGACTTCAGATCTTCCATTGGGATCAGGTCTAGGATCATCTGCTTCTTTTTGTGTCGCAATTGCAGCAGCTCTTCTTGCACTTTCTGATCCCATTGAGAGTATCACATTAGGGGAGAATGAACTAAAGCTCGTGAATGAATGGGTGTTCGAGGGTGAAAAAATTATTCATGGCAAGCCTTCTGGTATTGATAACACAGTGAGCTCATTTGGTATGTAATTTGATTTAGCATTCTCATGTACACGGTTTTCTTATTCACTGAAAACTCATCCTTCTGCAAGTGTTATGTGGGAAGGACTACATAATGCATTATTTGCACACTTCTTTAAGGTTTTGCGCATTAATACTGGTATAAGTAATTTCATCTTCTTGCTCAATTAGAAGCAAAACTATAATTAGTATCTGTACTTAAAAACTTGAAAATGGAAAAACTTGTCTTTATCTGAATAAAAGGCTCTGGTCCTTTCTGCCATACATATATTCATGCACTTTACTATATGCACCTCCAAATTATGGTTATTGCATGCATTCTATCCTTACAATTTGTTTTCTATCTTATTTTTGCACACTTCGTGTCTGTTATAACCTTTTTCCCCCCTTTTCCTGTTGGTGTTACTCTTTGGCAATTATGTTATGTGTGCATGTCAAGGTGATCTCTGTACAAGCTCTGTCCATTCTGCATATCATACCCATTGCTGATGAATATAGTTTTATAATATCAATGCTTCGCCTCCAAATGATGAGTTCCATATGATACTAAAGCTTAAATTTATGAATGTATTCAGCATATGTTGTCTAATAAAACTCACACGTACATGTGCTCGTGGGTGCACACACAAGCACAGGCGGACGTGCATGCACGGGCACGCACGCACGCCACACACACATCTCGAGGTAGTTAGATGGCATAAGGATGCGATAAAATTTGCACTAGATTGGTTGGGTATTTGAGGTCTGAAGCAAAACTAGTTCCTCATATCTGACCCTAAATTCTTAATGCACCCCAGTATAGGCCAATTGTAAGAACTATTGATAACTCTTGAAAGTGAAGTTAATTATATTATTCCAAACTTCAAAATTGAAGTTAATTATATTATTCCAAACTTCAGTTTCAAATGAAGTTAGAATAATAGTTACCTCTCAGTTGGACAAAAACTGGCTGCTTAGTGGTCACTGCTGGGACCCTTTCCTTGTTTCAACAGTAAAATATTTGGATATTCATATTACATTTTGGTTATAGACCTTTCCATTCTGGGTATCCTCTACAATAAGTTGGACTTCTGCTGACACCAGCAATCTATCATCATCTATTTTCAGTTTCATAGCTAGTTACCCAAGACATCATTTGCTTGCTTTGGATTGGTTCTCTTATTCTACCTTACGAAGTTACATGCTGTAAAGTTTGGGGACACCTCTCTGTTTCTCAGCTCTGGAATTATATTTGCCTGGAATTCTCATTTTCCAGTTTACATTTTTTTTCATGGATGTTGTTAAGATCTGATCATGATGGATTTATTGCAGTAGGAAGCATGACCATGTTCAAATCTGGTGAGTTGGCACACATGAAACCTACCACACCTCTGAAAATGCTCATAACCAATACAAAAGTGGGGAGAAACACAAAAGCACTGGTTGGTGGTGTATCTGAAAGAGCTTCACGGTATCCAGATGCTATGTCATCTGTGTTTACTGCTGTTGATTCTATTAGCAAGGAGATGTCTACCATTATTCAGTCACCCGCTCCAGATGACATCTCTGTTACTGCAAAGGATGAGAAGATAGAAGAGCTGATGGAGATGAATCAAGGTGTACTGCAATGCATGGGAGTGAACCATGCCTCCAGCAAGGTGCTCCAAACAACTCTAAAGGTATAAATTGGCATCCAAGTTGACCGAGGCTGGTGGTGGAGGCTGTCTTCTGACTTTGCTACCTATATGTATCCTTTTCTGACAGTTTTCTCTACCCGATTATTTATTCTGCGATTACGTATACAAGGTTTCTCTAAATTTCTATCTTTCTCAAAGCCATCAAGCCCTATATTTTCCCTTTAACATAAAATCTTTATGAAAGAAAAGAATCATGAATACCAGGATCCTCCGATAGATGAGCATTATCTTTTAACTAACACAATAAATAAGAAAGTCATCTTTCCCTGTCATTCTGGAGAATCATGCTTGAAGTGACTTCTTGAATTATCAGTTATAGGATACAATTTGATTTTTTCACCACTAATTTAGCTAGAAACCTGTTTATATTTCTGATATCAGCAGAAGACTTTTTCTGTCACCCACCCCAAGTTATCAATGTAGCCTATAGAACTGCATAATGTGATCCCTTCGGTCTTACCAAGCTCTCCCCATGTCAATTCTGTTTGCAACCTCTCTGGGAGATTCTTCTCTTGAATATTTGTTTAACGAAGATCATGCTACCTTTAAATGCTTTTTTCACATTCTTTAGCTTCATCTTGAGTTGGTTCCGCAATACTAGATCTCCCTTTCTCAACCACACACTTCCCAGTTTCTTATTCCATAAATATGAAAGACCATTGTTTTTGAACATTAGATAAGAGCCTCAAGACTTCCCCAATGTGTTCGGTGTAACAAGCATGGGAACAGTATAACTTGACCTAAGGAAATCATACTTAAGGAGAAAACATTGTTTTTACATCGATGAATCAGTAACTTTTCTGGGAGTTGTCTCCAGTGATATTGCTTTAACCCCCAAGTATCTGTCCATACGCCTCACCGGGCTATGCAGTTCTTTGCCACTAAAGGAACATAAGTTATTCATTGGTCATAGTAGTTCTAGTTCGTGAGAATGTGTTAGTTTATCTTCCGAGAAGGCACCATTGTAAATCATTATGATCAAACTTGCTTGTTATAACTGGATGATAGTTTATTATTAAAATAGATAAACGGTGAACATTATTTTCTCTGTATTACGGAGTTAATGAAGCTTTTTTAAAGTCATGGAGCAGAAGCCCGTAAAGCTGACTACTAAGTTAACATTTTATCTTGTAAGAAGATGGTGATAAATCGGGAGAATTTAAATAAGATTATGACAAGCTCGAAGAAATTTATTAGCCTTTGGGAGTTTTTGTCATTGGAAATGCCTTATAATTCAATATACCTGGCATTAAAGGAGGATAGATTTAAAGTAAGTCTTACTAAAATGCAGTTTATAAAATTAAAATTGGAAGAAAATCTTAGTTGTATGCAGTTTGCTTGTGGTGGGTAAAGAATGAGGTGAAAGAGTAATTGCTGGAAACTGTTCTTGTTTGCATCTGATAATAATTGGTGTAAAGCGAACGGCATATTCAAGAGCAAAAAAGATGTTATGCTACCCTGGGGAAAATGTCACCTTATTAAAAAGAAAAATGTATGACATTGATACAAAATAGATTATTGCAACTATATAACTGCCACTCACAGGAATTATGTAATAACAGGGATCCTGGTACCCTGTCAACCTAAGTAGTGGACCAAAGGAAAAGAACAAAATAAATCCTTCTATCCCAAAATTTGGGGTCGGTTACATGAATCCTACTATTCCACTCGGTTCTGTTGAGACTTATATCCTCCGCTAATTTAATCATTATTGTAATCATTACTATATTTTCCTTACTTCTCCTAATCAAGTTCTCACATGCCTACCTCTAGTCCTCCTTACTCCATTAATTATATTTTTTATCACTTATTCTATTTGTGCATTTAATAGTCTCCATTGCACTAGACTTAATTATCTCAAATGATTTTTCTCATTTTGTAGGTTCAATCTCTAACTTCCAACGAATGCGCTTATTTCTTATTGAAGAAATTACAGAAACTCAGAAGAATCAGGCAAACCAGGCAGCGGTTGACCGGTCCGGTCGACCGCATTCGTGCACAAAGCTTACTGTGCGACAGAAAGGTGGTCGGTCGACCAGGCCAGTCGACCGTAGGTGTTTCGGTCGACCGGTGCGGTCGACTGAGGGGTTCTCTGGAGTTTTGGGTTTTCTGCTGGGAGCTGGTCGGTCGACCGGTCGACCGGAATTGATCGCAGTCGACCGTGCCGGTCGACCGACGCTGTTTTGGGCTGGGCTTTCAGGTTTTCGACCCGGTTCGTTTTGTGATCGACAACATGGGAGATGCAAGCACGTCAGGTTCGTCTCTAACAAAGGCGATACAGAGTCTGAGCATCAATAACACGAAGATTGATGTTCCGAAGTTCGATGGCAAGATCAATTTTGGATTGTGGAGGTGTCAGGTGATGGATGCTTTGGATGCACAGAATTTGGAGGAGACTCTTGAGTTAAAAGAGAAACCCGCTGAGTTGGAGGATAAGGTTTGGAGAAAGATGAACAGTAGAGCTTGTGGTGTTATTAGGTCATGCTTGACGCCGGATCTTATTTATGATGTTATGAACGAGACGTCGGCGAAGAAGATGTGGGAAACACTCAATGAGAAATATCTTACGAAGAGCATTGAGAATCGGCTTCACTTGAAGAAGAGATTTTACCGGTTCAAGATGAAGAGGGGAGTTTCGATCAGAGAGTATATCAACAATTTCACTAAGCTACTTTCAGATATGGCCAATGTTGATATTATAGTTGAGGATGAAGACAAAGCGATGTTACTTCTGTGTTCGTTGCCCGAAGATGATTATGGTACGTTCGTTCTCACTATGATCAATAGAAGAACTACAGTTAGCTACAAGGAGGTGACCTCAGCTTTGGTGAACTATGAGTTGAGGAAGAGTGATGGTGAACCCTCCGAGAAGGCATCGGGAGATGCGTTAGCAGTTCGAGGCTGAGATCCAAACCGTCGTCAGTTCAACCGCTCAAAGTCAAAGAATAGGAGTGCCTATAAGAGTGTTGGTAGAAATCAATGTCGGTATTGTAAAGAAGAAGGACATTGGAAGATTGACTGCCCAAAGTGGAAAGAAAAAACCGGAAAGAATAAGGGGAAAGCTGCACAAGCTTCAGAAGTGAATGTTGCAAAAGCTATTGGTGAGCATTCAGATTCAGATTCTTCAGGCTATTCATGCCCTGCTTTACCGTCGGTTTGCTATGCGGATTCCACGGAGTGGATGATGGATTCGGGAGCTACATATCACATCTGCCCTAAGAGGGAGTGGTTTTCTAGCTTTGAGGAGCTGGAAAGAGGGGATGTCGTGCTTATGGGTAATGATCACATATGCCCTATTGGTGGTATTGGTTCAGTCCGGATCAGGATGCATGATGGTGTAGTGAGGGAATTGAAGGAAGTGAGGTTCGTGCCGCAGTTGACGAAGAACATCATTTCTCTTGGGACTTTGGAGGCAGCAGGATATCGAGTGATCTTAGAGGATGCTACAGTGAAGGTCACGAAGGGTTCTATGGTGGTGATGCGAGGTGTCAGGGAAAACTACCTATACTACTCGAAGGGCAAGACAGTTACAGAGGGTCTGGCAGCTTCTATCACTACAGAGGAGGACACAACCACCTTATGGCACATGAGACTTGGACACACAAGAGATAAGTCCCTACAGTCATTGGCTAAACATGGGCTATTGAAAGGTGCTAAGACCTGCAAGATGGAATTGTGTGAGCATTGTGTACTTGGGAAGAAGACTAGAGTGAAGTTCGGCACCGCTGTTCATAACACCCAAGGTACATTGGATTATATTCACACGGACGTTTGGGGTCCTTCCAAGAACACATCTCTTGGTGGGGCCAACTATTTTGTCACTTTCATTGATGATTATTCTAGGAGGAATTGGGTATACCCGATGAAGCATAAACATCAGGTCCTAGATATTTTTGTGGAGTGGAAAAAGAAAGTGGAGCTGCAGCCAGGTAGAAAGGTGAAGACTCTACGTTCAGATAATGGTGGAGAGTACAAGAGTGATCCGTTTCTGCAGTTTTGCCGGGATCACGGTATTAGAAGACACTTCACAGTTCGAGAGACACCGCAACAGAACGGGGTGGCTGAGAGATTGAACCGTACCTTGCTGGAGAAGGTGCGGTGTATGATGACGCAGAGTGGATTGCCTAGATCTTTTTGGGCCGAGGCGTTGGTTTATGCGAGCCATCTTGTGAACAGGTTGCCGTGCACTGCGATAGACGGGAAGACTCCTTTGGAGCGTTGGTTTGGTTCGGTGGCTAGTGACTATGAGTCGCTTCGGATATTCGGGTGTCCAGCTTATTATCATGTCAGTGATGGCAAATTAAATCCGAGAGCGAGGAAAGCAGTCTTTGTGAGATTTAGGGATGGAGTCAAAGGCTTCAAGTTATGGGATCCACAGGACAAGAAGATAGTTATTAGCAGAGATGTCACATTTGACGAGGCGTACATGATGAGGCCTCGAGCCCCTCAGCAGGTGGAGGGAGACCAGACAGGAGAGATATCGCAGCAGGTGAAGGATGATGTGACTCAACCCACTCCAGAGAACACTGTATCCATTGAGGCTCCTACAGAGGTGACACTGGGAGGAGATGAGATGACAGATGGGCAGATACAGGATACAGTAGATCATGGGACTCAGGAACAGGGTCATGTTCAGAGGACCATTGCAGCAGATAGACCGAGGAGAGAGATTCGTCGGCCAGCTAGGTATAATGATGTCATGGTCGCATATGCATTATCAGTGGATGTCGTTGATGATATGGTCCCAGCCACATTCAAGGAGGCAGAGTCTAGCACCGATTCGATCAGGTGGAGGGAAGCTATGGAGGAGGAGATGCGATCTCTTCAGAAGAATGACACTTGGACACTTGCACATCTACCTAAGGGTAAGAAAGCTATTGGTTGCAAGTGGGTATATGCGAAGAAGGAGGGATCTTCTATTGGGGACATTCGGTTCAAAGCCAGATTAGTTGCCAAGGGATATGCACAGCTTGAGGGCATTGATTACAACGAGGTATTTTTACCCGTTGTGAAGCATTCGTCGATTCGGATTTTATTGGCGTTGGTGGCACAGTTGGATTTGGATTTGGTCCAGATGGATGTGAAGACAGCCTTTCTACACGGTGATTTAGATGAGGAGATCTACATGACACAACCACAGGGTTCAAAGCTGCAGGAAAGGAAAATTTGGTTTGTAAGCTGAAGAAGTCTCTTTATGGTTTGAATCAGTCACCAAGACAGTGGTATAAGAGATTCGACGGCTTTATGATTGGCCGAGGGTACACGAGGAGCCCATATGACCCATGTGTTTATATGCACAAGCTACAGGATGGTGAGCTCATATATTTGCTTTTATATGTTGATGATATGCTTATTGCTTCCAGGAATTCTTCGGCTATTCGAAAGCTGAAAGAGGAGTTATCATCCGAGTTTGAGATGAAGGATCTTGGAGAGGCAAAGAAGATATTGGGTATGGAGATCGAGCGAGACAGGGTGAAGGGGAAATTGAAGCTTACACAGAAGAGCTACTTGCAGAAGATGTTGAAGAAATTCAGCTTTGATGGCAATGCAAAAGCAGTTAGCACACCATTGGCTCCCCACTTCAAGCTTTCAGCGTTGATGTCACCTGTTTCAGTTGAGGACAGAGATTATATGTCGAAGGTCCCATATGCTAGTGCAGTAGGTAGCTTGATGTATGCGATGGTGTGTACGAGGCCAGATTTGTCACAGGCCGTGAGCATGGTATCGAGATACATGCATGACCCCGGGAAGGGTCACTGGGAGGCCGTGAAGTGGATTCTACGGTATGTTCGAGGCACCGTGGATGTTGGTTTAGTATTTCAGAAGGATGAGAAGGATGGGCAGGCTTGTATTGGATATGTGGATTCAGATTATGCTGGAGATCTTGACAAACGCCGGTCTACGTCAGGTTATGCTTTTACTTTGGCAGGTGCACCTGTATGTTGGCGTTGCACGCTTCAGTCCACAGTGGCTCTCTCTACTACAGAGGCAGAGTATATGGCAGTTACTGAAGCTATTAAGGAGGCTTTATGGTTGCGTGGGTTATTGGAGGACTTGGGGATTGCTCAGGAGACTATTCGGATATATTGTGATAGTATGTCGGCTATCATTTGGCAAAGAACCAGGTTTATCATGATCGCACGAAGCACATCGACGTCAGATTCCACTTTGTACGGGACGTCTTGGATGATGGAGATGTCATATTGGAGAAGGTCCACACAAATGACAACCCTGCAGATATGTTGACCAAAGTTGTTTCAGGAGTGAAATTTGGTCATTGTTTGAAGTTGTTGAACATCCTTCAGTGCTGAGGCCGTTGGCGGCCATTTGGGTGAACTACGTTCGGCTTGATTCCTTGGGCAAGAGGATACGTAGGCAGTCTTTAGATGCAGCCGGTTTGATCAGTTGATCAAGATGGGTCGGTCGACCGGTGCGGTCGACCGAGGGGTTCTCTGGAGTTTTGGGTTTTCTGCTGGGAGCTGGTCGGTCGACCGGACCGGTCGACCGGAATTGATCGCGGTCGACCGTGCCGGTCGATCGACGCTGTTTTGGGCTGGGCTTTCAGGTTTTCGACCCGGTTCGTTTTGTAAGTTCTATATATACCTAAACTTGTTTGTTTAGGAGATAGGTTGGACGAATTTGAGCAGCCAAAGAGAGAGAATCATTGCATCCAATTGTGAGAGAGCTTTGAGAGATCTAGAGCTTTGTTTTAGGGTTTGGTCTGAGAGATTTGTAACCCTATTTGTATTCTCTTGATTTCTAGTAGAAAGAACTCCCCCCCTCCTTGCCCCGTGGACGTAGGCAACTTGCCGAACCACGTAAATTGTGTGTTCTTGCTGTGATTGTGGTTTGCATATTGTTTGTGGTTTAGTTCGAGTTATTGTTCGTGTTGCCCTAGAAAGCTTCCGCCGCGCACAACACTTATCTTTTAGTGACATGTACTTCACCATCGTAATATTGTCATTTCTGCTGCACGTTACTTGTACATATTCTTACCTGCTTAACACTCCGACCCATAAAGTATTATGGGTTTACAACTCTCATGTAGAAATTTCCCTTCAGTTCAGAGATTTCCTACAATCACATAGGACTCTAGGCACTCCTCCACTCTTAACCATCTAGATTTGATTCGATGAACCACATCATGCTCAATCTCCCATCTTTTAGGTGATCCTACATGAAGGATAAATAACTGTATTACAGTTATAGTTAATGCAAATTGCGTAGAGAATTCATTGGGAGGGCATAATGGAGAATTATCAAATCATAGAAAGAGGGAACGCCATTGCTAACTTGCATAGTGATATGTGAAGGTATGTAAATTATGTTCTTGACTGCAAGCATTTCAGTTTCTGGCGCTTGATGGAAAATTCTGAAGCTAATAGCTGATAGCCCCTAGCCCTAGGCCAGAAGCTTTTAACATGTTAGAAGTTTGTCTATTTACTTCTCATTATATGACTATATTGGCTAGCATATTTCATTTCAGAACTTGACAATTATAGCCATCAGTTCGTTGGTGTTGAAAGATTTTGGTCATTTATGTGTGTTTGAGCTTGAAATTTAGAATGAATTGGGCATATCTATCAAAGTGTCGCTTTGGTTTAAATATTTATACTACATTTTCACCAAAAACAGATTTAGTTTGCTTTATTATGAGAATAAAAAAGGATGAGCCTTTTTCATGCACAAGATAAGATGTAGACTTGAGTTTAAGGCCATATCTACTATAACCCAAATCATCTTATCCTAAGATTGTGGTTTTCAGTGTTCTTATTTGTTGAGTACTGTTATGTTAAACGATACAAACTTAACTGAAATCCCTGCACTTAATCCTTCTTATGAGGATTGAGACGTTTTGGTGGTCCTAATGCTGTTTCAGATTAGCAGACATAAACTAAGCTAGGGCGTTTGAAGCCTCAAATGTTTCCACCGCTAGGTACAAGACGCACCATCTCATCAAGAAATACTGACTCCCACCAATTATTTGTAACTTTCAGATATATGAGCAAACCATTACGTACAACAAGATATTTGGAAATACTGCTGTCAAGGAATTATATTAAACTTTAGGTTGATTCTGGTACTTCCCTAATTTTTCCTCTCTGTAACTTAGTTAATTTTTTTTTTTTAAATTTGTCGTAGCAGCTCATAATGACACACCTATGCAAAACATTAGCTTGTGATATTTTATATCATTTATCTGCTTGGAAATAATGTACCTTAGTTAGAAATGCTTGCAATCTGTACTAGGTGGTCAAATATGTTTGATTATACCTCATCTCTTCAATGTGTGTGATATGGTGTCAGGATTTGAATCTGTGTTTCTTTTTTAATGTTGCTTTCTATTATCTCAAATACATTTGCGTGATTTGGTAAATACCTTGACACATGGCTTAGTACTAATCTACAACTGTTGTGGATAAAGTCATTGCTGAACTCGAGTCCTGTGGATTTCAGTGCTTCAAAGCCGAAGTTCGTGTTAATGGGGTTGAAATTTGTTTTAGCGGATAGAGTTAATCTTCTATCAAGCAAGTAGGCATGGTAGATTTTATTACTTGTTCTATTTAAAAAGAAAGAAGGAAAAATTAATGAAGATCTCCAGTCTTCATCCTCATTCTTTAGCTTTCTTTCATGTCGGATCGACTAATTCTCTTCATTAGTGAACACTTGAGGAATTCCAATCATGACGTTCATATATTTCATACTCTCTAGCGTACTTTGTTTCCGATCCAGAACTTGTTGTATTCTTATTTTCTTTATCGGCTTATTCTTTCTAGCTTGTTATTTTGTTTGTTGCGTTTATGTGCGGTCCACGGTCAGAGGTGGTGATAGAGGTAAATAACTAGTTCCCTATATCTTCTTAATTTGTGGCTTTTAATTTAATGACAAGTTTTATGTTGGTATCAATCTGCTGTTTTTATTCGATTCCTGCAAATGCCCTCTTTTTTATGTACCTGTTCTATTTTATGTTGGTATCAAATCTGCTGTTTTATTCGATTCCTGCAAATGCCCTCTTTTTTATGTACTTGTTCTATTTTAGTCAATCTAATTAGGTGGATCGTTGTTCATGTTGAAATAACTGGAGATTGCTGAGGAGTTAGTAAATGATGCGTACAGTTTATGCATTTTGTTTTCCTTCTCATGCTTGTAGATATGGACACGAGAGTGTCATAATCTGGTACAAATTTTGAAATGTTTGTCTATTGACTCGGGGCATGTGACTCTTATGTAATATATAATTGAGTTTTTATTCATATATGAGCTGAACCTAATTCAATAAAAGAATTAATTGCGGATAGACTCTCTATACTATTGCAATTCAACTATTGCCGAATTGCCGATAAATTTCTTGTAGTTATATTGTTGCAGATAGAAACCCTGAATGAAACTTTGATTCTTTTACCCGTGGAAAAAGAGAAAATTATTATTATTATTATTTTGACAAATAGACCACTGGAGGGGTTAAAAGAGTTCAAAAATTTTCACCTAAGTGCAACAGTAAAACTATAAAGGATCTCTTCGTAATTGGGCCATAGTAAAGGGGTTGATCTGCAATGAATTGTTAGGCAAACTTCGAAAAATTAGCTTCTACCTTACTAGGGTTGGATATAGGGCGGGTTAGCCGGTACTAGCCCACCATGGATCACGACCCGGCCCGACCTGTAGTGGGTCGGGTTCGACTCGGCCCATGATATATTCGGGTAAGAAGTCGGGCTAGGTCTAACCCTAGACCTGTGGTTAGAGAAGCTAGCTTGGCCCACACGCGACCGAATCCGACCCGCCTGGGCCCATGATTTATTTTTAGTTAGGCTAGCTGCTCTTTTAGCCATTTGGGTCTGCAGCTAGCTGCAGACAAAGCCAAAAGACCATATATCTTTGGCTCGTGGGCCTTTTGACCCAATGAGAAACAAAACAACGATCTTTAAGCTCACTATTATCTATTCCGAATGACAAAAAGTTTAATACAAGTTTAAAACTAGTTTAATACAAGTTTAAATTATTAAAAAATAAATTAAAAATACTTTTATAATTGTAAATATGAGTTTAATATAACTAAAAAGGTAAAAATTAGGGAAAAAAAGTTGGACGAAAAATGAGTGAGCTGCATCACACCCGGGGTGCACCTAGCCGGGTCGTGGGTCTACCGGGACCGGTCCCAGATCTGAAATAAAAGAAATAGGCTCAGCGCATTCTGATCCGATAGGGTCTAGGTAAAACCCGGCTTAGCCTTGAACCTGACGGTAAGATCACGGGCTTGAACTAGCCCGGCCCACGCCAATCCCGATACCAGAAAAAGCATAACATATTTTATCAGTATACATTTTTTCAAGGTGGATAACAATCAGTTTGTTCGTTTATGAAGTCAGAGTTTCAGCTTGGGTTTTTGACTCTCTAGAAGTTCATGGGAATTACGGTATAAAGATTCTTGGGAGAAAATCTTGTCCCATCATGGAACCCAAGTGGCCAGAGTTACAACTCGACTCACAATGAACCTTCCCCGAATTTTTACTGGGCTGTCAAATCTCATGAATCATTGGTGGAAGTCTGAGAAAAATGTTTATTTGCTTTATACTACAAACCAAAAGATGCTAATTCTATCTTTACAAATGGAATCTGTTCAAACATGAAATTATTATTCTCTACCATATATGAAACTAAGGCGAGTGATATTTATATTTCCTTTTTTGACTAGACAAAGAGGGCTAGAGGAGATATTTTTCTCTCCTTTATATATAATGAGAAATTTATGATATTCTTAAAGACACAAAATAATAACACTTTAGCGTATAAAATAAGGTGTCATGTTATTTTGATATTTAATTAGAATTCTTATATGATTGAGTTTATTTTGTACCATAATTGAAATTCTCATCAAATGAGATCTATCTAGAATTAGAAAGTTCTAATTATTGTCAAACTTTTTGTTATCCTAATCAAATTATGTTTATCCACAATTTTAAAAAAAATCTATTAATCACAAATTTCAATTCTCTTCTCTTTTACATATAAATGAGGATTGGTTAACAATTAGCTTTATATTTTAAGAAATTGCCACATTGCACTGCTTAATTTTTAAAAGATAAACTTCATTAAACCTCCAATAAGGCTGTATATAATGAGAAATTGGTGGTACTAAAGGCACAAAACAAGAACACCTAAGCGAACAAAACAATATCATGTGTCATATATTATTTTAATCTTAAATTAGAATTCTTATATGATTGAGTTTATTTTTTATCCATAGTTAAAATCATCATCAAATTAAATCTATCTAGAATTAGAATGTTCTAATTATAGTCAAATATCTGGTAATCCGAATCAAATCATGCTTATCCATGATTAAAAAAATTGAAAATCACATTCTTTAATTCTCTTCTCTTTTATATATAAAGGAGGGGTTGGTTTGCAATTAGCTTTATATTTCAAAAAAAGTGTCACATTGCTCTCATCAAATTTTAAAAGATAAATTTCACTAAACCTTTATAAGTTTAATCGTTTGACACTTAGCCTACAAATTTTTTTTCAAACCTTGATAACTTTTAGAATTTAAGAAATCCACAACAATATTTTAAGTTTTTGCACTTAATCCTATAAAGGCATCACCCCATAATTTTACGCTGACAAATATTATCCCTTATGAGCAATTTCTACCCCTAAAATCATGTATATATGCAGATTAACCTATAAAATTGTGAACAACTCCTGATAAATACAAAAATTACAAATAGCCCTCACAAAAATATGAAAATACAAACAATTCAATAAAATATCTAAAAATTAAAAGCAAGTCCTTTAAATTTTAGAAATTATAAAGAACCCATTGAAAATTTTAAATATTATAAACCCACCCCTTAAAATTCTAAACTTTTTTAGATAATTTCATGAAAACTCCAAAAACTACAAAAAAAATCCCTTAACAATATGGAAACCAAAAAAATTAAAGTACATATATCTCCCTTTAAAAATTGAAAATTATAAACAACCCTTTTTAAAATCCAAAAAATTAGAAAAAGCTTCTGAAAAAGTTAAAAATGCAAAACCTTGAAAGTAATAAACAATCATTATTGGGGATTTTCTATGAAGAGTTATTGGGGGTTATGTTATAAAATTAAAAACTTATTAGGTGTTTTCTTCCAAAATTTATTGGGGGGCATTTTGATCATTTGATCACACATTAAATAACATTGTTAATTTGGCAGCTTTCTGGCAAAAGTTTTTGAGGAGTTTAGTGAGAGTTTCAAAGGTACTGGGGGTTTAATATCAAATGCCAAAACTTATTAGTGGTTTAATGAAATTTACCCATATTTCAATTTTTATAGAGAGGATGGGTATTAGTGCCTACATGTGAAGACTTTATATCTATTGAAAAATAGGTTAGTGGTTATTATTATTATAATATATCTCGGCTGTCAAATTAATATAGGAACTAAAATCCTAAATGGACATGATAATCAAGTGAAAGACATTATAAATAAAGAAAATCTGGATGTGTTATTTTGTGAGCAGGAGGACAAATTAAACTGACAAATTAAACTACCTAAAAGTATAGTAGATATGGAAAAAGAAATGGTTTAATTCCCCCTTTATATGTAAAAAGAAATTTGTGATTTACTTTTAACATTACATCCAAAAAAATAATAATACTGCCATATATCCCTCCCTTGGAATAAAAACTATCCGCACACTTATTAAGTAAGTATTTTTTGTGTGGAATATTTATTAAAAAAAGGGATATTATAAAAGGCGGGATTAGTGGTTAAACCATCTAATTGTTGGTTAAGGATCTGTAAAGGTTTGGGTTGTCTTGTTCATGTAAGGAAATAAATAATGGACAACTTGGAGTCTAGGACAAATAGAGGCCTATTTGTAGGGTACCTTAGAAAAAACTTGGTATTATATTTATAATCCCAGTGGTCAGACAATAACTTTTAGTAGAAATGTGTTCTTTCTAAAAGATCAAATTGTTGGTCAACGATCTATAACTCTAGAAGAAGAATCATCTTCTTCAGTAGGAGAGTTATTTGATCTCATGGGAATGACTCTAAATATCGTTGGAGATTCTATTGATTCAGGGAGAATGTCAAGTGATAAAGTAAATGAAAATTTATTAACTAAATTTATTGTTGATGCACTAATTATAATAAGTAGATCAAGTAGGGTTATTCATCCACTTGTATGGTATAGGCACCTTGATGAAACATATCTAATGGAAAATAACAAAGATGATGAAGATCCCAGAATTTACAAATAAGTTGTGTCTGACATAGATTCTAAGTGGGTTGATACTATGAAAGCTGAAATGAAGCCTATGTATCACAACGAGGAATGAATCTTTGTTGATCCATCTGTTAGGGTAAAACCCAGAGGATGCAAATAGATATTTAAAAGAAAACATGGAGTTGATGGATATGTAGAGGCATATAAAGCTTGCTTAGTGGCAAAAGTGTGACGTCCCTAGTTTCACACAAGGCTGCAGTCCAAGGTGAACGCAAAGATGTCAAACCTGCCATGTACCCAATACTATGCATAAACATGTTTCACTGTCACAATTACTATCACTCTAGTAGATATCAAAAATAAGAAGTGAGGGTACAAGCAGATATATCAAATGTGACAATACGAGGAACACAATATAAAGAAGAGATATCCAATAATAGGTATAATTATGTTCCAATAAAAAAAGAAAATACATCTGATAAACTGAAATCAGAACATCGGATCTCTAATACATAAGAGTCAACTGAAAAGTACAATGACACTCGGCCTCCAAAATAAAATACATCTCTAAAAGAAAGCTAAAATCATAAATGTTCCACAGTGGAGCACTAATTAGCTATAAATGAGTGACGGTGACTATGCTGAATCCCTGTCAACCTGCGCCTCTCTGAAACTCTTACCTGTTACCTTAAAAGAGGTGAAAACAATAGCGTTAGAGCTCTAGCAAGAACATCACTGTTAGCCCCAGGGGAAGGGCTGCACATATAATGAATGCTCTACCTATAATATGCATAATCTACATGTATCATTTAACCTGTACTAAATGGAGTTAAGGTTTAGAAACCCACAACAAGAGATGAGTACGCCAAGGGAATAATCCAAATAAGGAAACCCTCATATATATATACCATGTATCTCAAATTGTGGATCACTAAATATTAACCTCGAATTCTATAAATAAATAATCAAGAAAAGAAAATACATCACCGACAACTCATCCAAAATACTTAGTATATGTCGTATCATAACACTTCACACTATCCTTGGGTAGGTGGCACGGGAACGAAGAAAATATAAACCTGTGAAAAACCTTGTCAAGGATACTTCGTGCATGTCTAAACACAATATTACACACTACCCTCATGGTACATGACACGAGAGCAAATATACAATCTTGTGTAATTCTCTTCAACGAAAATGGTGTAGAGTATAGGTGCTCACAATATCCCGTGGCTTATCGCAATATTACGCGGCTCACTACCTAACTCAGACACCCAATGGAGTATAGGCATATCAACCCAATCCGGATCATAATGCAAATAAAAGGAATGTGGAGTCTCGGTACTCAAAGCATCTTGTGCTGCATCGTAATCCCATGCGGCTCACAATCGAACTCGAACATCCATGAATAGGTATGATGCGGTGCATAAGTACTCGTAGTATCCCGCGGTTCATCGTAACCTCGTGCAGCTCACAACCTATCTCTGTCATCAATGCAGACATTCAACGCTGACTATGCAACTTGAAAATTGTCGCCCCTACATCACGACAGATCAACACATGGCCACGCACTCTCGAGGATCCGTACGTGCCACAACCAAATGTACGTAGAATATCATCGATGTGCGGTCCCATCCTTCGTGTCCACAACCAAATGTGCGTAGAATATCATCATAAGCAGAAAGCACTAGATCAGTTAACTGATTTTGGAAATAGGTCAACTGACATACGGCCAGTCGACTGATATTTCATCAGTTGACTGGGCGGCGACGTGCACAACGTGCACAAACTGAGCAACCTCGATCGGTTGACTAATACCCTATATCGGTCAACCGACAATAGAGGAAACATAAGTTCTGAAAAACTGATCGGTCGACTGATCAACGGGGCCAGTCGACCGACCAGAACACTGAAACACAAAATTCTAGGTTTATTAACATAAGGTGTGATCTACGTCTAAAATCTTGTATTTACTTAAGAGAGATCTCGTCCAAACAAGTTTACATCGACAAAAAACATGATTTTGGGATCAAACACTCCCTAAATATAACTAATCAGGTTAATTTTATGTAATTAGGGTTCCAAACCTAACTAATCCATTTTTAATAGATCATTAGGGTTTTTATCATCAAAACATATATTTTCTTCATTTAGTGTTCGGAACTACATATCTTATTCATCAAATTAGGGTTTAAACCATGAAAAACTAAAGGGATGGGCTTGGGAAGAGATGAACTTGCCTTCTAAAATAGTTTTGATCTCCCAAATGCGTGAGGAACTCGATCCTCCTTCAAAAATTCTCTAGAAAATGAAGTTGAACAGCTAGGGTTTGGGGGGGGGGGGGGGGGTCGGGTATCTATACTGTGACGCCCCAGGATTCACACAAGGCTGCAGTCCAAGGTGAAACCCGGATTGTCAAACCTGTCAAGCACCAAACACCATGCTACAACATGTTTTACCATCATAGTTACTATCTCTCTAGTGGAAACAAAAAATAGGTGAAAGTACCGACAAGCAAATAATAAAGATAGAACAAACCCGATGTACACAGAAGAAATAAGAGAGTACTCATCAGTGAGCCTAACTAAAATAGAATAGAAATATCTCTGAGCCTGAAATAAACCTCAAGTACAATGAATCAAATGAAATCTCAATAAAGCATTCCGCCTCTATAAAATACAAGTCTAGAGTCTAAAAAATAAACAATTAAATGTGGAGTTCTGAAATAACTGCAAATATAATAATATCTAGATAGAATCTAAGATGTAATCCCATCAATCTGTGACTCTTCGTGCGCCGAACTCGCTGCCTGAAAGGAGGAAAAAACAACGAGCGTCAAAGCACTAGCGAGATCATCTCCACCACTCCCAAGGGTAAGGGGTAGGAGTATATAAGAAAAATAGAGTTAGTACATATAAGTATGAAATCATTCATATTACTCTAACTAGAGATAAGTATTTAGGAATCCACAATACGAGAATTAGTACGTCGAGCGAAATAATCCAAATAAGGAAACCCTCATGTATATACCATGTCTCAAATTGTGACTCCCTAAATACCAGCTCCAAACTCTATGAATGAAAAACAGCAAACAAAATAAAACATTCCAAACCTTAAACATGTAGAATAAATATCTCATCTCAAAACTACACTCGAGTAGTCAGCTCTAATGTAAGGGGAATCTCATCCAAAACAAAAGTAAATCATAAACTATATCATGTAAACCACGATCTTAAAGAAAGTACCCTACTTGCGGGAATCCAATATGAAAGCCAAACTACAGCTGATAATACTTACATGTGTGCATCTCCTTGTGCAATAGCGATACTCTTGTAATAATCTTACTCAATCGCCCTGAGGTAATAGATTTTATCTCCCTATTCTGGACACATGAAATGATGATATTTTTGTAATACTCTTACTCAATCGTCCTGCGGAAATATGTTTTATCTCCTTATTCCGGATACATAAAATGATGATATTTTTATAATATTCTATTTTGAATACATAAAATGACGATACTTTTGTAATACTCTTACTCAATCGTCCTGCGAAAATAGGTTTTATCTTTCTATTCCGGATACATGAAATGACGATACTTTTGTAATACTATTACTCAATCGCCTTGCGAAAATAGGTTTATCTCCCTATTCTGGATACATGGATAACTATACTTCTTTATATGTGCTTACCAATTCAACTTGCGATAAAAGTATGTTAACACAACATAAACTAAGCATACACGCACATATCTCGGTGTGTGTGTCAATAACTGATGTTTAATAACATCTCAGTTGCTAAACAACTTTTAATTATTGTAATATAATAGTACAAGATCGAGAAACTCTCTCGAAAATAACAAATAAGAGCGAAACTCAAGAAACTTTCACGTTATATATCAATTATTTCAAATCAGCACATTTGCAGTTTTCTACAGAACATGTCGTTAGTCAATTGAGTATATCGTTCTCTAGACAAACTATTTTTAAGAATAGTTTTTCGTTTTGGAAACTAGATTCACATAGGTATCATTTGGCACTAGTTTGATTCAGTTTGGAGTTCATATGATATCTCTAATTTCCAGTTAAGTATTATATATGTGCATCAGTTTTTCTGCAAAATGTATCATCAGTAAATTAAGCATATCTTTCTCTAGGAAAACTATCTTTAGGAAAGGTTTTCTGTTTTGAAAACTAGATTCATATATATTTCAACTGGCATTAGTTTGGTTCAATTTGGATTTAACTTGTTATTTTAAATTTCTAGTTAAACAGTATATATGTGCAACAGTTTTTCTGCAGAACATAACAAGCATGATTATTTGTACAAGAAATCATATTTAAACCTTTAACCATGCACGGAATTTTAAAACGAAGAATAAGACATCTAAATTTAGATAAACAACATTTTAAATCATTTTCAGATCTTAAAATACTTCTGTAAATTCGTGCTTAATCTCTTTAACATGAAAAGACCTAGTCTTTATACATATAATACAAAAGATCTGATTTTTATACACAACTTAATTGATTAGGCTCTATAAAATTCATTAAAAACTCTTTAAAAATATTTTTAAAGCTAAGAGAGGGATTAACAGAGATGAAACTCACCTGAGACATGTTGAAAAATATGCAAGATGCAATGCCAACATAGATCCTTGAGGCAAAAGCCAAAAACAAACCAAAATCCCGCTCCAAAGCCTTTGAATCTTCCTCAAAAATCAAAATAGGGTTTGTGGGGAAGTTTGATGGCTACTAGGGTTTTAAAATACTGAAATAGCACTAAAAATTTCGTGAATACATGTTATATATAGTAGAAAAATGGGTGTGGGCCTGAAAATACCCGAAACCAACCCGAACCAGGAAACCTGATCTGACTAGGAAAATGCCCCTTCGGTATTTTGACTGTAACTTCCTCATCCGACCTCAGAATAAAGTGATCTAAGACATGTTGGAAATATAAATAAGAGATCTACAACTTTAGTCTTTTAAACTTTTCCAAATTCTAACTGTATCGGTACGTAAAACATAAAAACTCATAACTGGTTATTTTCCCCAGATTTCTCTCTTTTGGCCTTTGTGCATGTTTTGTGCATTTGCACTCATATTTTCATAAATATATATTAAATTGATCTCAAATCAATTTTTATCATACTCAAACATCAAAATATGTTATTTTTCATCATATAACATATTTATCATTATTTATCATAAAATATTCAGATTTACGGGGTTTTACATTCTTCCACCCTTAAAAGAATTTCGTCCCTGAAATTCTGCAATCGTATCTTAGAAATTAATAATATGAGAAAAGCACTCAGAGGAGATAATCTAGACAAGGAAACCTTCCCGTACACATCTCATATCATTAATCCCTAGATATGAACCACTAGCAATATCTATGCTTAACAGTCTAAAATGCGGATACTCCCACTTAACCCCTAACTAAATGGAACTAGTACATCGGGTAAAAAAATCCAAACAAGGAACCCCCCATATATATACCATGTGTTCTAAATAATTAGGAGCTAAGTGTCAATACCCCCATTCTAGCGTTAAATATAAATATGACCATATAGAACAATCAAAAATCATAAACATTAATAAGTTATAACCAAATCAATTTACGCACTCGAATAGGTGCGGGTAGTCACGACTCATATCCTTCTCGCGCTTCCAGAAGCCTCCTCAGCTCTTTTCCATCTCTATTGAACTTTAACTTAAGGTATTACTTTCTTTCAAAGCCTCTCATCCTCTCTAGTAAGAATACAACCCGTGATCTCCACGTTAGTTAAACCTATCTAAAACTCAAATTTTGGTGCATCAATCACCCTCTGCTGCTCCTTGTCGTGCAAATGCTTCTTAATCATCGAAACATGGAAAGTATCGTGTATACTCGACATCGATACTAGAAGATCTATCCGATACAAAATGGCTCCAAAATGTTCAACTCTCATGAACGGACCGATATACCTTGGGGTAAACTTTCCCCGTCTATCGAGTCACTGAACTCATCTGCGGTATTTTCAATAAGATATAGTCCCTAATCTGGAACTCTAACAGTCATCATTTTTGGTTTGCGTAAATCTTCTGGCGACTATGCGCTGCAAGAATGCGCTCCCGAATCTCCGCTACCTTCCCTTTAGTCCGCCTTATAAGCTCCTGTCTAAGCAATAATCTGTCTCATGATTCTGCCCAACAAATAGGCAATCTACAAGGCCTCCCGTACCATGCCTCATAAGGTGCCATACCAATAGTCTATGATAAATGATATTATATGCAAACTCAATCAATGAGATATGATCCTCCCAGCTATCCTGCCAATCTATAATATATGTATGCTACATATTTTCCGACACTTGGTTTACTCTCTTCGTTTGTCCATCTGTTTGTGGGTGAAAAACACTAGAATATCATAACTGGCTATCGAACAAATCCTGAAAACTCTTTCAGAAGTGTCTCTTCACATCTTTGTACATTTTCCTTGTGCTTGAGTGCACTGTATATCTGGTACAATGCACCTCAACTGTAGTGAAATATAAGTCATACCCTCCAGGTCTGTATCAAAACACCTCCTAGACCTGCTAGTGATGTGTCCACGTAAACGATAAATGTCATATCACTGTTTAGAAAAGTTAGAATTGTTACCGTAGTCTATCTAGCCTTAATAGTCTCAAAGGCTTCCTGGCACCCCGTGTTCAAAGCAAGTGTTATCATATTGATAATACATATCTATACACCCTTCTTTGTAAGGCGTATAAGTGGTATCACAATCTTTAAAAAGTTCTGAATGAACTTTCTCTCATACCCTACCAAAACTATGAATCTCTGTAATAGTTCTTATCGGCTCCTAATCAAGTACAACCTCAATAATTGCTGGATCCACTGCTTTGCTCTCGCTGCTAATGACGTGACCTAAAAATCTGACCTCTGATAGTCAAAAATCATATTTGCTGAACTCCACGTATCACTGTTACATCCAATCTCGACTGACCGTAATGCCCGCAAATGCCAATAGCAGATGCTGCTCGTGTTCTGCCTCCGATCTCGAAAAGATAAGGATGTCATTGATAAAATGACTACGTATTGGTCCTAACATGGACGGAAAAACCCGGTTCATCAAATCCATGGATACCGCGGGTGCATCGATCAGACCAAATGGCATGACAAGAAACTCAAAAGACCCATATCGAGTCATAAAAGGTGGTTTTAGGAATATCCATTTACCACAATCGCAACTGGAAATAATCAGAACGAAAATCAATCTTTGAGAAATACTGCACTCCCCGCTGCTGGTCAAACAAGTCATAAATCCTCAATAGTGGATCCGTGATCCAGGAAGTGACCTTGTTTAACTCACGATAATCTATACATAATTGCATACTACTGTCCTTCTTCTCCACGAAGAGGAGCGGTACTCCCATAAAAAAGACTCCGACAAATTAAATCTTGAGTTAACAACTCATCTAGCTGAGTCTATAGCTCCCTTATCTCAGTGGGTGCCATATGATATGATAGGGTGATCAGAATATCGGTACGGTGCCTGTTGCAACTCAATACAGGGAAACAACCTCTCTCACTGGAGAAAATATAGGTATATCCTGAAAGACATCCTGATACTCTGAGAGGACTCCGGCCTCGCTCAAAATTGCACCCCGATCCAGTATCATCACCTCCTTGACGTATGCGAGAAATGACATCGTATTCTGGTTACCCTTTGAGGTTGCTACTATCTATACAAACCCAATGAATGCTCACAAGCGGACTGTTTTAGCAAAACAGTCGATACTGACATTATAGGATGATAACCATTCCATACCAAGAATAACATCGAAATCCGATATCCATAAAATGACCAGGTCAAAGATGAACTCAAACTCATCTAGACTAATGACACATCTCCTACATATACTCTCTAATAGGGACACCTCCCCTAGAGGAGTAGAAACTGATAACAGAATATCTAAGGGATGTGTAACTAACTGAAGCCTATCCAAGAAGGCATGAGATATGAAAGAATACGAAGTTCCTATATTAAACAAGATTCGAGCTGGAAAAGAATTTTCTATAAAAACTTCGCTCGTATCACATTGTACGGCTACATAAACTCTGCTGGTGGCCAGCGCCTGCTGCGCTACTGACGGTGGAACACATGGGTCCATCTGACCCTGATGAATACTCTGAATAGCTTAATTCTGACCTATTGGCCCCTAAATTCTCAGAATAACAGGTAGTACATCTATCCTCCGATGTTGGCCGTAACCACTACCCTGAGACGATTGACCCTGATCTCTGTCATGCTGGTCTCCTGCTAGTGTACTGCGATAATCCTTTGCTCTATGTCTGATCTTGTTACAATTATATCATATATCCTAAATTCTGTGCTGCTGCGTCGCTATCGAATCATGTTGTGCTCTCTTCTTATAATGTTTTTGTTGCTGATTGTAAAAATCCTTACCCCGCTGCTGGGGTACTCTAGATCCCGTAATAGGCCTTATTGCCATCATGCTGGTCTTGATTACGTAATTAACTATAGGCATATCTCACTGCTTTAGTCGAACTAGCTCTAACTGCTTGTCGAAGAAGTAAACAAAATTTTCCCAAATAAGTGATATTCGCTGCTCCGGCGAAAATCTGAAGTTGTTGTTATCCTTTGCTGCTATTCCCCGGTGATGTCCTCTATGCTGAACACATTTAACCTCTGGTTTGGTACTGGGTCTACGTTAAGAAATTTTCATATATTCTTTTTTATTTATAAGCTGCATATGAATCTAGTGTGCCCTGCACTATGGTGTTCTCAGTGTCTGGTATCTTTCCTATTCTTACAGAGCCAAGCCTCCTGCTCTATGACTCTATCAACAACTGGTTGTGGTGATGATGAAATTATTGGTATTGCCTCTTCAATAGGCATGACTGGTACAAATGGTGGTGCAACTCCAGAAAATGATACTGCTGGCGAAAACAGATGTGCCTTTTGCTCCTCGAGTGTTACAAAATCTTACTGCAAACGGTGCTATAAAGTCGATCAAATACTATAGAGCCTGCTACGGCTCGGGTACTACTTACCCAGTTCTCCAAGTACGAGTTTTATCTCGACCGCATCATCGTCCAAACATTTATAATATTAAGAGGAGAGCTTAATGTATACAGTAAACGAGTATATATACATAACGTATCATAATACTTATTCATAACATATAATATTCACACAAATAATTTAAATCAACATAAAATAATTGTCATAAAAAATTTTGAAATTTTCGAATATACGTATATAACGTCCTCACTCATTCTAGGAATTCCTAGAAGACTCTATACTTGAATCCTAGGAAACTCTATCCTAGCTCCACAATATGACATATGAATGATCCTAAGTATACTAGAGCTAGAGTTCTGATACTAACTGTGACGCCGCAGGGTTCACACAAGGCTGCAGTTTAAGGTAAAACCCGGATTGTCAAACCTGCCAAGCACCAAACACCATGCTACGACATGTTTCACCATCACAGTCACTATCTCTCTAGTGGAAACAATAAATAGGTGAAAGTACCGACATGCAAATAATAAAGATAGAACAAACCCGGTGTACATAGAAGAAATAAGAGAGTAATCATCAGTGAGCCCAACTAAAATAGAATAGAAATATCTCTGAGTCTGAAATAAATCTCAAGTACAATGAGTCAAATGAAATCTCAATAAGACATTCCGCCTCTATAAAATACAAGTCTAGAGTCTGAAAAATAAATAACTAAATGTGGAGTGGGGGGACAACGAGCGTCAAAGCGCTAGCGAGATCATCTTCACCACTCTCAAGGGGAAGGGGTAGGAGTATATAAGAAAAATAGAGTCAGTACATATAAGTATGAAATCATTCATATTACTCTAACTGGAGATTATTATTTAGGAATCCACAACACGAGAATAGTACGTCGAGCAAAATAATCCAAACAAGGAAACCCTCATGTATATACCATGTCTCAAATTGTGACTCCTAAATACCAACTCCAAACTCTATGAATGAAAAACAACAAACAAAAAAAAACATTCCAAACCTTAAACATGTAGAATAAATATCTCATCTCAAAACTACACTCGAGTAGTCTGCTCTAATGTAAGGGGAATCTCATCCAAAACAAAAGTTAATTATAAACTATATCATGTAAGCCACGATCTCAAAGAAAGTACCCTACTCGCGGGAATCCAATATGAAAGTCAAACTACAACTGATAATACTTATATGTGTGCATCTCCTTATGCAATAGCGATACTCTTGTAATAATCTTACTCAATCGCTCTGCGACAATAGTTTTTATCTCCCTATTCCGGATACATGAAATGACGATACTTTTATAATACTCTTACTCAATCGTCCTGCGGAAATATGTTTTATCTTCTTATTCCGGATACATGAAATGACGATACTTTTGTAATACTCTTACTCAATTGTCCTGTGGAAATAGGTTTTATCTCCCTATTCCAGATACATAAAATGACGATACTTTTGTAATACTCTTACTCAATCGTCCTATGAAAATAGATTTTATCTTTCTATTCCGGATACATGAAATGACGATACTTTTATAAAACTATAACTCAATCGTTCTGCGGAAATAGATTTTATCTCCCTATTCCGGATACATGAATAACTATACTTCTTTATATGTGCTTATCAATTCAACTTGTGACAAAAGTATGTTAACACAATATAAACTAAACATACGTGCACATATCTCGGTGTGCGTGTCCATAACTGATATGCAATAACATCTCAGATGCTAAACAACTCTTAATCATTGTAATATAATAGTACAAGATTGAGAAACTCTCTCAAAAATAACAAACAAGAGTGAAACTCAAGAAACTTTCACATTATATATTAATTATTTTAAATCAGCACATTTGTAGTTTTTTGCAGAATATATCATTAGTCAATTGAGCATATCTTTCTCTAGACAAACTATTTTTAAGAATAGTTTTACTTTTTGGAAATTAGATTCACATAGCTATCATTTGGAACTGGGTTGGTTCAGTTTGGAGTTCATATGATATCTCTAATTTCTAGTTAAACATTATATATGTGCAGCAGTTTTTCTGCAGAATGTATCATTAGTAAATTGAGCATATCTTTCTCTAGGAAAACTATCTTTAGGAAAGGTTTTCTGTTTTGAAAACTAGATTCACATATCTTTAAATTGGCATTAGTTTGGTTTAATTTGGATTTCATTTGTTATTTCAAATTTCTAGTTAAATAGTATATATATGTAGCAGTTTTTCTGCAGAACATAATAAGCATGATTATTTGCACAAGAAATTATATTTAAACCTTCAACCATGCATAAAATTTTAAAACGAATAATAAGACATCTAAATTTAGATAAACAATATTTAAAAATCATTTTCAGATCTTAAAATACTTTTGTAAATTCGTGCTTAATCTCTTTAACATGAAAAGACATAGTCTTTATACATATAATACAAAAGATCCGATTTTTATACACAACTTAATTGATTAGGCTGTATAAAACTCATTAAAAACTCTTCAAAAATATTTTAAAAACTAGGAGAGGGATTAGCAGAGATGAAACTCGCCTGAGACATGTTAAAAAACGTGCAAGATACAATGCCAACATAGATCCCTGAGCCAAAAGCCAAAAACAAACCGAAATCCCGCTCCAAAGCCTTTGAATCTTCCTCAAAAATCAAAATAAGGTTTGTGGGGAAGTTTGGTGGCTACTAGGGGTTTAAAATACTAAAATAGTACTAAAAATTTCGTGAATACATGTTATATATAGTAGAAAAATGGGTGTGGGCCGTGAATACATGTTATATATAGTAGAAAAATGGGTGTGGGCCTGAAAATACCCGAAACCAACCCGAACCAGGAAACCTGATCAATGGGTGTGGGCCTGAAAATACCCGAAACCAACCCGAACCAGGAAACCTGATCTGACTAGGAAAATACCCCTTTGGTATTTTGACTGTAACGTCCTCATTCGACCTTAGAATGAGGTGATCTAAGACTTGTTGGAAAGATAAAGAAGGGACCTACAACTTGGCCTTCCAAATTCTAACTGTATCGGGCATAAAATATAAAAACTCATAACTGGTCATTTTCCCCAGATTTCTCTCTTTTGGCCTTTGTGCATGTTTTGTGCATTTGCAGTCATATTTTCATAAATTTACATTGAATTGATCTCAAATCAATTCTTATCATACTCAAACATAAAAATATGCTTTTTTCGCTATATAACATATTTATCATTATTTATCATAAAATGTCTAAATTTACGGGGTTTTACATATACATACATACATACATATATACAATCAAACAAACCCGAACTGACCCGACCTGAAACCCAACTTCTAAAGGGTTATCAGTCGACTGATTCATCTTATCAGTCGACTAACCAGAATAGGGGTCGAACTTACAGGTTTATATATATATGCTCACATATATATGCATACAAATGTAAAACAATTTGTTTATCATCATATAACAATATAGTTCAAATTTTTGGGGTTTTGCAAAAAAGTTTATATTCAAAAAGAGGTAAATGACTATGAGGGAACCTTTTTTTCCAATTGTAATGTTGAAGTCCATTAGGATTCTTTTAGCCATTGCAACTTGTTATGACTATGAGATATGAAAAATGGATGTCAAAACAGCTTATTAAAATGGATATCTCGAAGAAGACATTTATATGAAGCAACCAAAAGGTTATGTACGTAAAAGTTAAGAAAGTATGTTTTACAAATTGAATTGGTCAATTTATGGACAACTTCAATGAGTTAGAATATTCATTTTGATGGAACAATTAAAAAAAATTAAATTTGTCCAAAATCCCGAAAAATCTTGTGTGTATAAGAAATAATAGAATAATTTCATTATGTTCCTAGTGCTTTATGTTGATGATATACTACTGATTGAGAATGATATAGGTATGATAATATTAATTAAATTATGGCTTTCAAACAAGTTCTGTATGAAAGATCTTGGTCAAGTATCCTATTTTTGGGTCTCAACCTCTATAGAGATAGAGAAAAGAGACGTATAGGATTGTCACATGCTACTTATGTGGATAAGATCCTCAAAAAGTAGAGCATGTAAGATTGCAAGAAATGATTACTTCCTACTAGACATCCAAGGAAATGTGTCCTAAACTAAAGAGGGGATTGAGCATTTTAGAAACATACAATACATTTCGATAGCTGGTAGTTTGATGTATGCTATATTATATACTAGATCTGATAGAGCATATGTTGTTAGTCTTGTAAGTAGATTTTAGTCTAATTATGGCGAGGAACATTGGATTGAAGTGAAAGCTACATTTAAATATTTGCATAGAACTAAGGATTATTGTTTAACTTAAGCAACAAAGGACACACTAATTCTGATTTCCAATCCAATCACGATGATAGAAAAGTCTACATCTAGATATGTTTATATCATCAATAATGATGCATTCAATTAGAGAAGTGTTAAGCAAAATATCACCGCTGATTCTAGAGCTAAAACAGAATATGTAGCAGCAAGTGAAGCCGCAAAAGAAGGAACATGAATAAATAAGTTTGTACATGAGCTTGACTCCTACTAGTGTATTTCCTATTCTACTATTCTGCGATAACAATGGAGTTGCTGCTCAAATTAAGCAACCAATGTCTCATTATAAGTCTAAGCACATTGAAAGAAAATATCATATCGTTAGATAGAATCATAACATGAAGGATGAAGTGGTTCAAAAGATTGCTCCAATTGATAACATTGTAGATTTTTTTTTTACAAAATCATTGTCAGGAAAGATATTTGACAGACATTTAGAAAAGATGAGAATCAGGATAATATCTGATTGGATGTGAGGGAAAGTCGGAGATTGCCAGAGTAGTGTTATATAATGTTGCACATTCAGTACTTTTTATGTAATATTTTGAATTAAGTTTTATTATTGCACATATTGTTTGATATGTTTTATATAATTGTTATATTATCCTTATAAATTATTTTGTTAGATCATACACTATGATGGTCACTTTCTTGAAGATATGATCTAATTCAGAGCTTTCTTAAATTTGTGCTTAATCTATAACTATTAAATGATAATTTTACTATAATAGATTATTATGCCTAATACCGACGTATGAGATGTGGTGGGTCTCAACCACTAGGAATGAGGATTCCTCGGGTGTATGTCATTATTAGCCTTCTTATTTTGATGATGTTTAACAAATAATTTACAACTAATATTATTTGTCTAGTGTTTGTGTTTATCTATTTATTGTAGATAAACAACATGTTGGAGGATGGATGGAATCGAGCATTCGCGATCATATCCAATGGAGGTTGGCGGAATAGGCATTCGCGATCATATCCAATGGAGGTTGGCGGAATAGTGGTTGAAGCCTATGCAATTCAAGTTCAAGATCCAAGTTCAAGCTTCAATGGAGGTTGGCGGAATAGTGGTTGAAGCCTATGCAATTCAAGTTCAAGATCCAAGTTCAAGCTTCATCCACAAGTTTACCAAGAAGAGCTTGTTTGCGTCGAAAATTGTTATATTCATTACGGTATTCATTACAACTTCGGTCGTTACAATGAAAACAAAAAGATGGTCTCTTTTACACAATGAAAATGAAAAAATACAATTCTCGTCAAACAAACGCAGAGATCGTTTATCGGTCTTCTGCTTGCGTGGGATCTTTGCCTGTGCCGGGGTTTATCCGTGGACCGCCTTAGATCTGGATCCGGTTGATGAAAAATTCGGCAGAGCTTCGCCTTCGCCGAGGAAGTATTTGATTTGAAGCGCTGAGATCGACCAAGCGAAATCAGGGCTCTTCTCAAGATCAAGATCAAGCCTGATCTCAAGGAACGGAGGAAATGGGCTTCGGATCTCTCGAACTCTCCTTCTTTATGCCGAAGAACTCGCCAAGATCTGTCAATCCTCACTGAAATTCGTGCTCCTTTGACTCCTCAATCTGGCAGCACTTCGTCCTCTTGATAATAACTCCGCCTCGCTGAAAGGAGGCCCTAGGCTTGTATTTATAGGGCTTCAGAAGCGGTTATTTGGATGAGAACAAGTGATTTGGCTCTATCTTCAGTTGACAACAGCCTAACCACGTTTGGGGATGATCTCAAGCCAGTTAAGAACCCCTGGAACAGATGAATCCTGCGAAAAACCACTTTAAAACCGTCAAAATGTGTTTCGGGTTCCAGACTGCGCGGCAGACTGGTCCGACCCGCGCTTGCGCGGGTCGGACCAGTCCGACCCGCGCTTGCGCGAATCGGACCAGTCTGACCCGCGCTTGCACGGGTTGGACCAATCCGATCCGCGCTCGCGCGGGTCAGTTTGTTCCGTCCTGTGCTCGCGCAGGTCGGTTTGTTCCGTCCTGCGCTCGCGCAGGTTTGCCGATTTTTTCTTCTTTTCCGTTCTCTTTCTTCGAGACTTGTCCTTTCGCGTGTTTGGTTCGCTTCGTTGATTTGTATGCTTTGAGTTGATTGACGCGTGCTAGCTGATTAACGTGCGCATGTTGATCGACGTGCATGAACTGATTGTCACGCGCGTGTGTTGATTGACGAATGCGAGCTGATTGGCGCGCGCGAGCTGACTGTCGAGCGCGCAGGTCATTTGATTCGCCGTTTTGCTTCAGGTGCTTGTCGGCGTCAGATAATCCTCTTAGACTCGGATAACGATGTTCATCGTCTTCTCTCTGTCTCGAGCTGTGTGCAGACACCTATAGGCATTTTTAGACGCCTATAGATACCCCCTCCAAAGTATTCCAGACTCATTCTTTTATTGAGGAGTCTGGAATGCTTTGGATAAGATAGGCCATCTCCTCAATTTCGTAGAGTGACCTTGAACTATCTCAATTCTTAACTTCTTCAGTCTTCAATCTATTCATTGTTTCGTCGAATAGGTGAAGTTCTTCCGGCGCTGCGTTTATCGTCTGACCGTTGTCGAAATCTTGAACTGAGATTGGTGTGTAAGTTTCTGAACTTAGCTCGTGCCATTGAGTTGACTTTGAACTAATCCTCTCCGTCGGGAATTCATATCTGATTGTAACTGGAATCCTTGGAGTCATCTTTTGCCTTATTTTGGCGAAATTGCTGATGCGTTGACCGGCATCGATCTTTACTGTAACGCGTTGACCGGCGTTAACACAGTTTATACTCGTACGTTTGCTGGAGTCTACACAGTTTAAGCTCTTAAGGCATTGGAGCGTGACGGTCCCGAATGTTGGGCTGCAGGACCAACTATTAAAGCTGATTCATCTGCACGTGTGGATCTTATCCTGAAGTTTGTTGGATGTTCAAGTCATGAGACCAACTAATGAAGCTGATACGTCAATGACTCGCATTTATAGAATTTTTGGCAAATTCTCAGCCATCAACGGGTTTGATAAGCCTTTACCGACTACCGTTTGAGTCGGGCTAGCATGCAGATTGTTTAAGTCCGTTCTGCATGTAACGTTATGCTAAAAGAGTTAACTCTTTTAGTGCTACGATATTGAATACGTATACTTCGTCTTTCTCCTGTGAAAAGACTAAACAGCGACGTCTATCAGACGTAGACTTTAAGGTTTTTGGCAAACCCTCAGCCTTCAACGGATTTGGCGTGCCTTTACCGATTACCATTTGAATCGGGCTTGCATGCGGATTGTTTAAGTCCGTTCTGCATGTAACGTTATGCTAAAGGAATGAACTCCCTTAGACTTGATGCTACGATATTGAATACGTAGACTTCGCCATTGTTACGGGAATAGGTTACCCGGCAACGTGTGCTAGACGCTGACCTATCCCTACTTAGGCTTCGGGATAAAAGTCCCCAGATTGGAATTCTGGTGTCTTCTTCAATCGGTGAAAGACTAAACCGGCAACGCGAGTTAGGCGTTGACTTATCCCTACTTAGGGTTCGGAATAAAATTCCCCACGCGTGTGAGGCGCGGATTTTGGCGTTATTAATAACGGCCTGCCACAATGTCGAATATGTGGGCTTTTGTCTTTTTCATGGCAAAAGACTAACCGACAACGCGTGTTAGGCGTTGACTTATCCCTGCTTAGGATTCGGGATAAAATTCCCCGTACGTGTGAAGCACGGATTTTGGCGTTATGAATAACAACCTGTCACAATATCGAATATGTGGGCTTTTGTTCTTTTTACGGTTAAGAACTAACCGGCAACGCGTGTTAGGCGTTGACTTATCCC
The DNA here is from genome assembly GCF_001876935.1 of Asparagus officinalis. Classification (NCBI taxonomy): domain Eukaryota; kingdom Viridiplantae; phylum Streptophyta; class Magnoliopsida; order Asparagales; family Asparagaceae; genus Asparagus; species Asparagus officinalis. Next base: position 53,520,515 of record NC_033800.1, read on the forward strand.
TGCTCAGGATTCGGGATAAAATTCTCCATGCATAAAAGGCATGGATTTTTATTGCTACGATGTTGAATACGTAGACTCGGTCATTTTTACGGGAACGAACCACCTAGCAACGCGGGCTAAGCGTTGACTTATCCCTACTTAGGTTTCGGGATAAAATGCCCCAGACTGGATTCTGGTGTCTTTTTCAATCGGTGAAAAACTAAACCGGCAACGCGTGTTAGGCGTTGACTTATCCCTACTCAGGATTCGGGATAAAATTCCCCGTGCCTGTGAGACACGGATTTTAGGAGTTGAAAAGGTGGTGTCTTCTCTTGGGGCAAAGACGAACCCGAAACGGGAGAGGAAGATTTTTATATTCTATCTCCCAAAGCTGAAGAGGAAGAATTTTATATTCTATCTCCAGTTGCAAAAGGAAACTCAAAGTGGGATCTCCATTTCAAGAATCCGGGAATGTGAAACTAAGAGTGGGATCTCCATTCCGAGAATCAAAAAGATTTGGATAACCCTAACTGTCGGAAGGTTTGATTACCGAACTAAAGATGGATTTCTCATTTTTCGAGAGGGAAAACTGTCGGAAGGTTTGATTACCGAACTAAAGATGGATTTCTCATTTTTCGAGAGGGAATTGTGGTTTTGGTCCTAACTGTAGGAAGGTTTGACCAGGTCATTTTTCGAGAGGGAATTGTGGTTTTGGTCCTAACTGTAGGAAGGTTTGACCAGGTGGGAGGGGGAGTACAAATCACAGTGGGAGTGTTGACTTGTACAAATCACTCAGTAGGGATTCTTGGTGTTGAGTGATAATGACTTAGCACGAAGGGGTTTGACATTTCGTCAAGGATTGACAGATCAAAATTCTAAGCATTATATCCGGACTCTAACCATGAAAGTGTTGAGTGCACGAACATAGCGGGAGTTTGAATGGATTAAACATGAAAGAATTTTGGCGGTCCCACCGTCAATTAGTCTGATCGGTGGGGGATTTTGTGGTGAGAGACTGTGAGTCGTTAAGCACCAATGAGAGTTTTGTGAGGGAAGATTGATCTAATGAAGTGATCTCATCTCATCTCAGCAAAAGAGTATTCGGAAGTCATAGTAGGAGTTTAGTGTTTATCACTTTGTTCATAATGATCGGGTTATCCCTAAGAATATTACATTTAACATTCTTCTGGGAACTTCCCGTTACATGAATTATCCACCCCCAACTTTTTTGCAAAACTGGGTGTAACGAGGAGTACGTTATCCTCAGTCGCATATTCAGGTTATCCTTAAGAATATAAGATTCTCCAGGAACTTCCCGTTACATAAGTCATCCACCCCCAGCTTCCTTTGCGAAACCGGGTTTAACATTATACTTAGTTGGATGACTGAGAAGTAGTTTATACTCGTATACTCTTTGGAGTGTGAGAAGTAGCAGTTTATACTCTTATACTTGTCGGAGTCTTCATTCGACTTAATTGAGCGATATAACGCCGGCTTCAACCAATGTTTGAATGCTATTCTTGAGAGCAAAGCAATCCTTGGTGGGATGGAGAATCCTCCTGTGGTACGCACAATACTTTGGATCCAAAATGTTATCAGCTTCCTCCTGATTTGTGATGGGTGGAAGCTAAATCTTGTTGTTTTCAAGGAGAGATTCGAAGATGGCTGGAACGTCTTCGTCCTTGAAGGAATACTCTTTTTGGAGTCTCGGGTCCGAAGTCTTTTGCTGCCTTCGGGATTGCTGTTGTGACGTTTGATTAGTACCAACAGCAGCTGTTGGCCTCCTTGTTTTGATGATGATCTACAAACAATTTACTACTAATGTTGTTTGTCTAGTATTTGTGCATTCCTATGTATTGTAGACAAACAATGTTGTTGGAGGATGGATGGATTGCGCCATAACGATCATATCCAATGGAGGTTGGAGGAATTGTGGAGTGAAGCAACGTACAATTCAAGTTAAAGATCAAGTTCAAGCTTCATCCGCATGTGTACCAAGTTGAGCTACAATGAAGATCAAGATCAAGCTTGGGTAATCTAGTTTAGATTTTATATTATGTGTGTTAAGTACCTTAAGCTCAATATCATATACACACATGTATTTGGTTTCTATGTATATATATAGTTATATATATACATGCATGGTTTTGAGTTTTTATGCTTTGGACACACTTGCAAAATACATGAGTTTTTACAAATGGAAATTCAATTTGAGAAATTCTTTTTCTAATATATTTGTTTTCATGTTTATAAACATTTCGCAAAGTTTCATCAAGTTTAGAATTGATTTGTTATGTTTAATGGAATTTACAAAATCATGTTTTTTGTTCGTGCACATGTTCGTGCATGTTTTACAAAATAGATGAGTTTTCATAAATGGGAAGTGATATTCAAGAAATTCTTTCTTTTACATGTTTATCTACATGTTTTTTCATAAATGGGAAGTGATATTCAAGAAATTCTTTCTTTTACATGTTTATCTACATGTTTAGAAACGTTCCTCAAAATTTTACTATTTTTAGAGTTGATTTATTGTGCCTAATTGATTTTACAAAATCGTATATGTTAACAGTTTTTTCAGAAACTGTAAATTTGTGTTCAAATATTTATTTCTCTCAACTGGGAAAAGATTTTTCAGAAATTCTTTCTATGACATGTTATTCTACATGTCTAGAACATTTTAACAAAATTTCATAATTTTTGGAGTTCATTTACTATTTTAAATTAATTTTACAAAATAGCTGCGCACTACTACAGTAACTCCGGTCGACCGTACCGGTCGACCGGAAATATCTCTGGACGTTTCTCAGCTTTGCACATGGCTCTCGATCGACCGTACCGGTCGATCGAAGTTACTGTAGCAGCTGACCATTGCTACAGTAACAGCTAGTTCTGTTTTTTTGTTTATTTTAATGTTTTGGGGGTGTTTTTCTTGGAATATCATATACACACACGTATTTGGTTTCTATGTATATATATAGTTATATACATACATGCATGGTTTTGAGTTTCATGCTTTGGACACACTTGCAAAATACATGAGTTTTTACAAATAGAAATTCAATTTGAGAAATTTTTTTTCTAATATATTTGTTTTCGTGTTTACAAACATTTCGCAAAGTTTCATCAAGCTTAGAATTGATTTGTTATGTTTAATGGAATTTACAAAATCATGTTTTTTGTTCGTGCACATGTTCGTGCATATTTTACAAAATAGATGAGTTTTCATAAATGGGAAGTGATATTCAATAAATTCTTTCTTTTACATATTTATCTACATGTTTAGAAACTTTCCTCAAAATTTTACTATTTTTGGAGTTGATTTACTGTGCCTAATTGATTTTACAAAATCGTATATGTTAACAGTTTTTTCAGAAACTGTAAATTTGTGTTCAAATATTTATTTCTCTCAACTGGGAAAATATTTTTAAGACAATCTTTCTCTGACATGTTATTCTACATGTCTAGAACATTTTCACAAAATTTCATAATTTTTAGAGTTCATTTACTATTTTAAATTGATTTTACAAAACAGCTGCGCACTACTACAGTAACTCCGGTCGACCGGAAATGTCTCTGGACGTTTCTCAGCTTTGCACATGGCTCTCGGTCGACCGTACCGGTCGACCGAAGTACTGTAGCATCCGACCATTGCTACAGTAATGACTAGTTCTATTTTTTGTTTATTTTAATGTTTTGGGGGTGTTTTTATTGGTTTTTGGGGTTGTTTCATGAGCCTATATATACCCCATGCCCTCATACCTCTAAGGTAACTCAAGAAATGTTTTAAACAAGTTTAAAGAGTTTTAAACAAGGGTTTAAGTGAGTTTTAGTGTTTGTTTGGTTTGAAGATTATTTTCACAAGTGGAGGAGATCATCTTCTTGTTTGGGCTTCATATCTCCATCTCTCCATCTTGATCTAGAGAAGTTTTCCTAAACTCAAGTCTAGCTTTTATTTATAATTATTTGTTGATTATCATTTCTATTAAAGCTAGTTTTATATTGAGTTTAGTTTGATTTGATTTACTCTTTGTTTGCACACACAACCATTGAGCTTATTGTATTTGCATACATTATATAATTGGGTTGTGGGATAGTGTGACATTGAGTTGAGCCTAATTGAGTTCTCACCTTGTTAGAGAGAACAATCATTTGCTATATTGTGCTTAATTGTGAAATCACTTTGTAATACACTTGTACACCGAGTGAGGAGTGTGTGGTGAGAGTCGGGGATCCAATTGTGCATTACTCATTTATTTCATCCACTATCTTGTTTAGATTATTTACCCTTGTGTTGTTTATATATCCTTGCATATATCTCTCTCATATAGGATATATCTTATTGTTCATATTGCTTATCCTAGCTTATATTCTTGTTGTATTTCATACTTGCTAGGATAACTTATTAATTAGTCTTAATTGGCATTTAATCGGATTAGATTTGCACAAGACCCTAATCACCCCCCCTCTAGGGTCTAACAGTAGCTGCAGGTGCCTTGCCCTTACCACGGGAGGCGAAGTTCGAGTTCGGCAGATTAGCCATCGGTTGGGTCCTCTTAGCCTTCTTCCTTCGGAGGAAGCGTTGGACTTGTTCACCGTGCACCTTCAAGTCTTTCCAAGTGTTGGACAGTGCGACTCCCATAACTTCCAAGATCTCGATAGATAGGTTGTTATGACATGTCTGGAGGATGAAGTCCTCCGTGATCGGATCTCGGCAGTTCATTGCTTTATTCCGGAAGCGCTTGACGAAGTCGTCGACTGTCTCGTCATCTTCTTGCTTCTCATCGAAAAGTGTCCTGATGGATACCTCGTCGTCGTCGTCAAAGAAATTGCCGAGGAATGAGATCTCCATATCGTCCCAGTTGTTAATACTTCTGGGCTTGAGACGGCGGTACCAATCGAAGGCCGGCCCGCAAAGGCTACCAACGAATGACCGAACCATCAAGGCTTCATTGCCGGAGATCATGCCCAAGTGGGACTTGAAGTAAATCAGATGTTGTGTGGGCGAACCATTCCCGTCAAACGGCGTGAAGTTAATCAGGTTGAACTTCGCCGGATACGGGATCGAATCCCATTCTCTTGGATAGGGACATGGAATGCCGGTCCTTTTCACCTCTCGAGCAGACATTAGAGCGTTGCTTTTGCTCTCGAGATCTTTCATTTTCTCATCCTCGCTCGTATCGGGGCTTGGACGATTTGTGAGAGGAACAACGAGGCCACCCCCGGTGTTGTCATCATTGGCGGGACCACCCCCGGCATTTTGGTCAACGGGAGGGTTATCAGCGTTGAGACGTTCATCCACATCTGAATCGCTACCTGCTTGGTTAGCAGTATTGCGAGGACTGGATTCACCTAGCTGTTTTGACAAAGACCGAATTTGTTGGTCATGCTCTTCCCTCATCCGTAGCATAGCCATTTCCATTTCAATCTTGAAGGCCTCTTTCTGCTTGGTTAGAGCATCCTCAATAATTTTAGCGATTTGTTCGGTGTTGATCATGAACACTTCACGGGATTGTCCCGGACTGGATACCGTATTATCAGAAGCGATTGCCGAGTTAGCATCCGATGCTTCATCATCCGAGGATAACCCTCTCTGCATTCTCTGATAATCTCTTTGTCTAATAGTTCCCGATCGCAACCGGGTTAGACGGTGTGATATAAGTGGGTCAGAGCTAGAAGGTTGAACCGACTTTCCCTTATCAGTCATATTTATTGTGACTTCCGGAAGTTCGTCACCTTTAATGTCCGATTGTTTCTCGCAGAAACGTTTTGGCTTGGGCTTAGTCGCTCCGTTAAAGATCCTCTCGAATACCGAGACCCTCTGCGGAGCGGTCTTGGGACAGCTACACGCTGACAATACTGCCCTGATTAACTTGGGGCACGGGAAGTGAGACTTTGTTTCTCGGGTATATCTCTTCCGAGACTCGTTCATACCCCCAGCCCGATAGTACAACTCATCGACGTTACCGTCAGAGCAACTTATCGGCTGTTTACATGAATCCTCAGGTATAACGTGTTCGTTTGTCTTACGTGTTTTCTTCTGAGTATGCAACTCCTTATTAGCGTTCTCAAGTGTCACGCTTTTAGAGTCACGCATTTGTAAGCGTGAACTCTCGACGGGCTCTTGGAGCTTAATTCGTCGTCCGAGGCGTAGAGTCACGCATTTGTAAGCGTGAACTCTCGACGGGCTCTTGGAGCTTAATTCGTCGTCCGAGGCGGTCAATTACAGAAGTTTTCCGTATGCGACCCCCAGCTCGAATAATTGCTCTGGGTTCAGTCACTAGGCCCAAGTGTTCTTTGATCGCAACCTTGTCTTGATCCTTATGCAAAGGACCCGGGTGATCCGCCGTCCTCACCTTGAAATGGGACAAGTCCACACTATCACGGTGCTCCGTCGGAGGTGCGGAACTCGAAGGGATCGACGAAACATGTGCATAACTTCTTCTGTCTTTACCCTGACGCGGGTCAGACTTGAGTGTCCCGCGGGTCGGAGGGTCGGATTTGGGTGACCCGCAAAGTGGAGGGTCGGATCCAAGTGACCTGCGAATTGGCGGGTCGGATCTGGGTGACCTGCGAATCGGCGGGTCGGATTCGGGTCGGATTGAAGTGACCCGCGCGCCGGCGGGTCGGATTCAAGTGACCCGCGATTCTCGATCTTTTCGGCCGCCGTTTTGGATTTTGGCCTCCAAGTTTGATGCAGTCTTGGTCGTTTCTTAGCTATGTCCTTCTTCTGCATCTTTTGTGCTTTTTGCACAAGAATTCGCGTGCGCGCAAGCGCGCGACGCCTTTGGATTCGCTCCTCCAGAGTTGAATGGATCCTTTTGATTTGGATCCATTCATTTACTATTGGTTTGGAGGGGAGGACATTTGCTCGCTGTTGGGTCGTTTGATGCTCTTAGAATTTCAGATCCGCCTCATAGCGGATTCCGTCTATCGGCTCCAAAGCCTTAGCAAGATGACGCGCGAGGCGTTGACGTCACCTTTGACGTGCCCTCTTCGATAGGATCGGCGCACCTTCAGTACTCAACTCCTTGATTGGGGAGGAGTTCAGATCCGCAGATCCGACCTCGTTGGAAGCCAAAGGGGTGTTGCAAAGCGAGAGGGCAGCAGCAACGAGGGTCTTGATCTTGTTGCCCTCGCGAGAGACAGAGGATCTAGAGGAGGAGGACGACATATATTCCTTGAACTTCAGTTGGTCGAACTCGTATTCGACCACTTCTTCAACCGGGATGCAGATCCGAGGTTGCGACACGACAGCTCCAGCAACGAAGCTGTTGGCCCCCACTGTGGTCGCCAGTTTGTTTGCGTCGAAAATTATTATATTCATTGCGGTATTCATTACAACTTCGGTCGTTACAATGAAAACAAAAAGATGGTCTTTTTATAAGACTTTTACACAATGAAAACAAAAGTTTACAACTCTCGTCAAAACAAACGCAGAGATCGTTTATCGGTCTTCTGCTTGCGTGGGATCTTTGCCTGTGCCGGGGTTTATCCGTGGACCGCCTTAGATCTGAATCCGGTTGATGGAAAATTCGGCAGAGCTTCGCCTTCGCCGAGGAAGTATTTGATTTGAAGCGCTGAGATCGACCAAGCGAAATCAGGGCTCTTCTCGAGATCAAGACCAAGCCTAATCTCAAGGAACGGAGGAAATGGGCTTCGGATCTCTCGAACTCTCCTTCTTTATGCCGAAGAACTCGCCAAGATCTATCAATCCTCACTGAAATTCGTGCTCCTTTGACTCCTCAATCCGGAAGCACTTCGTCCTCTTGATAATAACTCCGCCTCGCTGAAAGGAGACCCTAGGCTTGTATTTATAGGGCTTCAGAAGCGGTTATTTGGATGAGAACAAGTGATTTGGCTCTATCTTCAGTTGACAACAGCCTAACCACGTTTGGGGATGATCTCAAGCCAGTTAAGAACCCCTGGAACAGATGAATCCTACGAAAAACCACTTTAAAACCGTTAAAATGTGTTTCGGGTTCCAGACTGCGCGGCAGACTGGTCTGACCTGCGCTTGCGCGGGTCGGACCAATCCGACCCGCGCTTGCGCGGGTCGGGTTGATCCGTCCCGCGCTCGCGCGGGTCAGTTTGTTCCGTCCCGCGCTCGCGCAGGTCGGTTTGTTCCGTCCTGCGCTCGCGCAGGTTTGCCGATTTTTTCTTCTTTTCCGTTCTCTTTCTTCGAGACTTGTCCTTTCGCGTGTTTGGTTCGCTTCGTTGATTTGTATGCTTTGAGTTGATTGATGCGTGCTAGCTGATTAACGTGCGCGTGTTGATCGACGTGCACGAACTGATTATCACGCACGTGTGTTGATTGACGCATGCGAGCTGATTAGCGCGTGCGAGCTGACTGTCGAGCGCGCAGGTCACTTGATTCGCCATTTTGCTTCAGGTGCTTGTTGGCGTCAGATAATCCTCTTAGACTCGGATAACGATGTTCGTCGTCTTCTCTCTGTCTCGAGCTGTGTGCAGACACCTATAGGCATTTTTAGACGCCTACAGAGCTTATTGAAGATCAAGATCATTGCTTGGGTAAATAATTTAGGTTTTATATTACGTGTGTTGATACTTTAAGCTCAATTATATACACACATACATGTTTTGGTTTTATAGCTTTCAACTTTATATAAATATGAAACATATATACTTGTATATACACATTTCATATTTATCAGTTTTGTTTAGCCATATATATGAAACAAATGGATATAACTATATGTATACACGTATTTGTTTCATATCTATACATGCAAATAAACATGATTTCATTTATGGATTAAAGACGTTTATTTGAAAAATTATATGTTTATGGATTAAAGACTTGTTTACAATATTTTATATATTTTCCTAAGTCTATTAATCCATTCAAAAGGATTTGCAAACTTGTTTGAAATTGTTTTTGTCAAAATCATAATCCATTCAAAAGGATTTGCAAACTTGTTTGAAATTGTTTTTGTCAAAATCAAGTATTGATGATTTTGTATTCTTAAATAGTTTACAAAATAATTTATATTTAACAAATGAGAAAAGTCATTTTAAAAATTCATTTTGTAAAATGTTCTATTACATGTTTATAATCATTTTTCAAAATTTTATCATTTTTGGAGTTGATTTACTATACTGAATTGATTTTATAAAATCAAGTGTTTTAGCAGATTTCTCACAAATGGGAAGTGATATTTCAAAAATTATTTATCTAACATGCTTATATACATGTCTAGAAACATCTCAAAATATTTTAGGATTTTTAGAGTTGATTTACTATTTTTAATTGATTTTATAAAGTCAGATACGCAAATTTTTAGAATGCTAGATTTTGGGGTATTTTGGTCTTTTCAGCCTATAACGGCTAGTAACGGATAGTTTTTGATATTTTCGGTTTTTGGGGGTTTGTGGCTGGTTTAAGAGGCTATAAAAAGCCCTCAACTTTCATTGTTTCTTATGGATGTTTAAGAGAGTTTTAAAACAAGTTTTACAAGTTTGTGAGAGCCCTCAACTTTCATTGTTTCTTATGGATGTTTAAGAGAGTTTTAAAACAAGTTTTACAAGTTTGTGAAAGTTTGTTTTAAGTTTTGAAGATTGTTTTAGTTTATGCAAAAAGAGGTTTACAAGAGGAGAAGATCATTTGTTTGGTGTTTGTGCTTCAATCTCATTCTCTCTCGCTCTTGATTCTTAGAGAAGTTTTTCTAAACTTATCTTCTAGCTTATTTATATTTTGATTCATACATATTTGTGCTAGATTGATTTAAGTTTAGTTGTTGTTATCTCTCATTGATTACACACACCCACTTGAGCCTAAGTATTTTCATACATAGTATATTTATGGTTGTGAGATTGTATTCTTTGAGAGTGAGCTTACATAGAGTTCTCATCCATTGTTGTAAAACCCCGTAATTTTGAATGTTGTGAGATATAATAATAAACATGTTATATTATGATAAATAACGTTTATTGATATTTGAGTATGCTAGGAATTGATTTGAGATCAATTCGATACATATATATGAATATATGAGTGCAAATGCACAAAACATGCATGGGAAAAATCTGGGAAAAATGACTAGTTAAGAGTTTATAGATTTTACACAATGATGCACTTAGAATCTGGGAAAACTCAAAAATCCAAAGTTGTAGGTCTTTTTAACAGATTTCCAACAAATCTTTAATCACCTCATTCTGAGGTCGGATGAGAAAGTTATCACAAAAATACTGTGTACCAATTTTAGAAACCTGTGTATTACTTAGTAGTCGACTACTATGCTTAGTAGTCGACTATCGGGAATTCCTGGACGTGCCAGGTTTTAGTTTTCGGATTGGATTTGCATTGTATCCGAACCCAGTTGTTACCCTAAGTATATATATTCGTTTTAAAGCTCTTTTTATCCTATTTAATGTGAGATTATCACCAGCCACCTTCCTCCTCAAACCCTAACCCTAAACTGAGAGTTTTGGGAGTGTTCTTGAGAAGTCGAGAAGAAGGCAAGTTTTGGCATTTTGGAGAAGGGAGATCTTGCGTGCATGTGGTTGAGGAGTCCAACAGCACCTTGAGGCAAGATTATCTTTGTCCAAACCCATCCCCATAATTAAATAACTAGATTAGAAGTTAAATATTGATGTTTATGTGCATGATCTTAATATGAGATATAAAAAGATTAGATTTTTATGTTATTTTATAAACCCATGCTAGATCTATACTTGTTTTTCTTGCTGTTGTATATAGTTTGTGATCATAATCATTCTGGTGCTTTTAATTTCACTTTTAATCCGTTAATCATGTTTAGATAATGCCTAAACCCTAGATATGCAATTAATTGAATGTACATGATGTTTAAAGAAGTTTAACCCTAGACTTGTGACATCTAGGTTTTGTAAATCAGAATTTGAAGCAAGATCGATCTCTGTTCATATGTAGATTTTAAATCATGTTATTATTATCATATTGTTTACATATTGATCAATTGAAAAAAATGATTAATTTTGATGTAAAACCCTAACTAGACAAATTTATACATTGTTGTCATGCTCAGAATAGTTATTACTGTATGTTTAACAAGTTTAAATCATGTAAATATGAAGTGATAAGTGTATGTTAAGTTAATTTCCTGTTTGTGCACGTCAGTATACATGTTTTCACAGTGTAGTCGACTACTAAGCATAGTAGTCTACTACTCTGTCAAACCTTCGAAACACAAAAAACTGAGTTATAGCATAGTAGTCGACTATTGACCCTAATAGTCAACTACTAACAGTAAATTTGTTTTCACAGAGTCTGGATTGACTCAGAGTAGTCGACTACTAATCCTAGTAGTCGACTACAAAGGCTGTTTTTTCTGAGTTTTGTTTTATGTCTACTTAAGATGTGATCACGGACTTCGAGCCATACTTCTTTACACATATTTTCACAAATAGTGCAGTAGTACACACTTAGGGTTTTTGAGAGGGATTATGAAGGGTTAAGACCCAATTACTTTGAGAAAGAGTTTAGAACATACTCTACACACACCTTCTGGATATCGTTGATGAGCTCAGTTTAGTACTACGGGGGTAGTGCGTCGATATTCCATTTGTGCAGACCATTGAGTCGGGTTTGGATGCTTTATTTTGCAGTCCGTCCGCACGAGGGTGCGATGAGGCTTGTGAACCGTACTTCTAGGATACCTATATGGTAGGCCGTTCTGCACTCATGTTACGCACTAAGATCGTGATGAGACTAATGAGCCGTGTACACTGATTAGGATACCTACAGGGTAGTCCGTTACATATGATAATGTTAAGTATCAAAATCTTGCACGGAGTTGCATTGAGATAGCCAAGTGATAGCCTGAGTCATTGGCGGATGCCAGTTATGTTTTTGACTCACTGCTAAAATATATGACCCATAGTACTTTGCATATGAAGGTACACGAGATTTGTGTCGGTATTCATTCTATCTCCCTAGTGGCAGTGGTAGACATTATGAATACGATATGTTGATGTCTTTATTTTATTTTTCTACTTTTCTTTATTTCTTAGGTTGGGATCAATGATTAGCGGTTCATAATTTGAGACATATGGTATATACATGAGAGTTTCCTTGTTTGGATTATTTCGCTCGACGTACCAATCTCGTGTTGTGGATTTCAAATTGTTGATTTCATTTAGATTGTTTATCCTTAATTCGGTATTAATGTTTAGATGTTTACGATTCGGGACATATGGTATATACATGAGGGTTTCCTTGTTTGGATTATTTCGCTCGACGTACTACGTCTCGTTTTGTAGGTGTCTGAATATTAATTCCGCTAGATACAGGGAAAATAATATAGGTAGACTATGCTTAATAGATAGAGCCTTCACTCCATCTAGCAGCCCTTCCCCTGGGGGCGGATGGAGGTAATCTTGCTGTAGCGCTCTGACGCTCTTGTTGTTGTTTTTTTTCTTTTAAAAATACCATTTCAGGTAGCTCGGAGTTTCGAAGAGCTGTAAGATGACGGAGTTTTTGCATAGTCATCATCCCACGAGATTTATTAGATGCTCCACTGTAGTTTTAAATTTTATTCAGACTTAGAGTTTATTTCCATTTTGTAAAGGCAATGTGCCTTAGTTCGACTTTTCGTTTTGATTCATGTTGAGACATCGTATGTTATTTCAGACTCCAAATGTATTTCAGTTTATTTTCAGTTGAGACATGACCTTTATTTATGAGATATCATCTTCTTTATCATGTCTATTATTGTCGTTCTACTTCTTTGCCTGTTTTGTACCTACGCTTTTATTTGATCCCACTAGAGGATATTACTGTGATTGGTGAAACTTGTTGTTGCACAGTGTGGGTGCATGGCAGGTTTAATATCTCTAGGTTCACCTTGGACTGCAGCCATGTATGAAAACAGGGGCGTCACAGTTGGTATCAGAGCTCTAGTTCTAGTATCCTTAGGATCATCCTGTGTTGAGTCGTGGAGCTAGTATAGAGTTTTTTAGGATTCATGTATAGAGTCCGCTAGGAATTTCTAGAATGAGTGAGGACGATATAAACGTATATCTCGAAAATTACAATTTTTTATGACTATCTTACTTTGATTGAAAAGTATTTGCATGAATGATATGTGATACATATTTCTTATTGTTATGTGTTTGCGATCTCATTTGCTGTGTTTATTAAACTCTCCTCTTGATATTATGAATATCGGGACGAGGATGTGGTCAAGGTATAACTTGTACCCGGAGAGCTGGGTAAGCAGAGCCCGAGCCTCAGCAAGCTCCATAGTATTTGATCGACTTGGTAACGCCGACTGCAGAAGCAGAGACTAGCAACACTCGAGGAGTGAATAACGAGCCAGATTATATTTTCTAAAGTTCCACCACCAGTCATATTAGCTGTGCCTATTAGAGAGGTAATACCGATGATTACACCATCGCCACATCCAGCTATTAATAGAGCCGCAGAGCAATGAGCTTAGCTCAGTAAGATTTAGGAAGATATTAGAAGCTGAGAACACCGGGAACTTAGGGCACATTGGATTCAACTGCAGCTTATAAACGAAAGGAATATGTGGGAAGTATTTTTAGATACACTTAATGTCAACTCAGTACATAAGCAGAGGTTAGCTATGTTCAACTTAAAAGGCGATGCAGAAGGATAGCACATGCTTCATTTTACCCCAGAGCATCAGAGGGTGCTCACTTGGGAGAATTTCATATATCTTTTTTATGAGCAGTACATCTCTTCCGCGACACGGGCCGGGAAAGAGCTAGAGTTATCTAAGCTAGACCAGGGAGATATGTCTGTGGCTGACTATGAGAGCCAATTTATGAGTCTTCTACATTTCACGGGCATGTGACAGTCAGGAGAGTGCCAGGCGCAGATGTTTCTTATGGGACTTTGCCCTTCGCCGTTACCTAGTTTCCAGAAGATTCTGTTCAGTCTGAGAGGTAGCAGATGCAGCTATATCGCAGAAGACAGAGATTGCGATATTCTAGAAGAACAAGGAGGGCAACAACAAGTCTGGATAGTAGAATGACAAGGGTAAGGAAAAGAGACCTTTTACCGGACTAGGAGGACCCCAGCAGCGGGGTAAGAACTTTCATCACCATCAGCATGGCAAGTTCAAGAAGGGAGCACAACATGACTCAAGAGCACCACCGCATCACAAGATTCAGGGTGCATGCTATAACTGTAACAAGATCGGGCATAAGGCCAAGGACTATCGCAGTGTGCCGGTAGGAGGCCAGCAGGGCAGAGGCCAGGGCCAGCAGCAGAATCGAGGACACGGTCAATAGCAGAACCATGGTCAGGGTCATCATTAGCAGGGCCGCGGTTACGGCCAGCAGCAGCAGTAGAGGATTGAGGCATCGCCAGCTGTTTCTAGGATTGAGGGGCCAGTAGGCCAGATTCACGTGATTCAGGAGATTCCTGAGGGACAGATAGTCCCGTATTTTCTACCATCGACAGTTCAGCAGTCGCCAACCACTGGCAGAGTCTATGCAGTCATACCATGTGATCACGGTGAGAGCAGAGCTATAGTAGAAGGTACTTTCTTAGTAAACTCTTTTCCAGCTCGGATCCTGATCGATTCCGGAGCTTCCCATTCTTTTATATCTTATGCCTTCATGGATAGACTTCAGTTAGTCGCACATCCTTTAAATATTCCGTTATCCGTCTCTTCTCCCTCAGGAGAGGTATCTCTATTAGAGAACGTCTGTAGGAGATGTGTTATCAGCTTAGATGAGTCCGAGTTTATCATAGATTTGATCGTCTTGCGGATATCGGATTTCGACGTTATTCTCGGTATGGATTGGTTATCATCCTACCATGTTAGCATTGACTGTTTTGCAAAAACAGTCAGTTTGCGAGCTTTCGATGAGTCTGAGTTGATCGTAGTGACCTCACAGGGCAACCAGTTTGTGGAGTTATTTCTGGTCTATATCGAGGAGGTGATGCTGAGAGATTGGAATGCTGATTTGTGCGAGACTAGGGTTGTCTCAGATTTTCAGGATGTCTTTCAGGACATACCGGGGCTACATCCTGTGAGAGAGGTTAAGTTCTGCATCGAGTTGCAGCCAGGCACATCACCGATATCTCGAGCTCCCTATCGTATGACACCTGCTGAGATGAGGGAGCTACAGACTCAGCTAGACGAGTTGTTGTCTCAGGGTTTTATTCACCGGAGCCATTCTCCATGGGGGGCGCCGGTCCTTTTCGTGAAGAAGAAGGATGACAGTATGCGTCTTTGTATAGATTATCAGGAGTTGAACAAGGTCACTATCCAGAACAGGTATCCATTACCAAGGATTGATGACTTGTTCGACCAGCTACAGGGAGCGCAGCACTTCTCGAAGATTGATCTTCATTCTGGCTATCATCAGTTGCGGGTTCGGGAGATGGATATTCCTAAGATTATCTTTCTGACTCGTTATGGGTCCTTTGAGTTTATTGTCATGCCATTTGGGCTAACTAATGCACCTGCGGTATTCATGGATTTGATGAATCGGGTTTTCCGTCCATACTTGGACCAGTTCATGATAGTATTCATCGACGACATTCTAATCTATTCGAGGTCGGAGGCAGAGCACGAGCAGCACCTTCAATAATCTATTCGAGGTCGGAGGCAGAGCACGAGCAGCACCTTCAATTAGCATTGCAGACTTTGCGGGAGCACAAGCTATATGCCAAATTCAGTAAGTGTGAGTTTTGGCTATCCGAGGTCAGATTTTTGGGCCATGTCATCAGCAGAGAGGGCATTACAGTGGATCCAGCTAAGGTTACGGCAGTACTTGATTGGGAGCCGCCGCCGACAGTTACCGAGATCCGTAGCTTTTTGGGTTTGACTGGCTATTACAGGAAGTTCATTCAGGACTTCTCAAAAATAGCCACACCACTTACACGCCTTATGAAAAAGGGTTTACCTTTTGTTTGGAGCACGGAGTGCCAGGAGGCCTTTGAAACTTTGAAGGCTAAGTTGACTACAGTGCTAGTTTTGACCATTCCTAGCAGTGATAAGACCTTCATAGTCTACACAGATGCGTCGTTAGCGGGTCTAGGAGGTGTTTTGATACAGACCCAGAGGGTAGTAGCATACATTTTGCTTCAGTTGAGAACGCATGAACAGAACTATCCCACACATGACTTGGAGCTAGGAGCAGTGGTCTTCGCATTGAAGACATGGAGACACTACCTGTATGGAGTACAGTTCAAGCTATTTACAGATCATCAGAGCTTGAAGTACCTCTTCTCTCAGAAGGAACTAAATCAGAGACAGCGACGATGGGTTGAGTTCATTAAGGATTATGAGTTCGCGATTCAGTATCACCCGAGGAAGGCGAATGTCGTAACAGACGCATTGAGTAGGAAGCGTCGTCACAGGATTGCAGCTTTGAGATGCTCGTTATATCGAGATCTCCACACACTTAGCCAGTTCGACTTTAGACCGGAGATTGGTGGGAGCAGCGCATTTTTGGGAGCTTTATCCATACAGCCATCTTGGAGTGACAGAGTGGTCAGAGCTCAGTTGGACGACTCTTGGATTCAAGCCCGAAAGGGGGAGATTTCCAAAGAGCCAAAGACTGATTAGACCGTTGGAGCAGATGGAGGACTTCGGATGAAGGGCCGATTAGTAATGCCAGCTAATGCTCAGCTGAATTCGACGAAGCGCATCGTACCAGGTATACAGTACATCCAGGCACAACAAAGATGTACAAGAATCTGAAGAGACATTTTTGGTGGAGCGACATGCGTAGAGAGATTGCAGAATATGTAGCTAAGTGCTTTACCTGCCAGCAAGTGAAGGCAGAACATCAGAGACCGGCAGGAACCCTACAGCCTTTACCCATTCCGGAGTGGAAGTGGACAGATATTTCTATGGACTTCATTGTAGGATTGCCGAGATCGAAGAAAGGGAATGATTCAGTTTGGGTGGTAGTAGATCGGTTGACAAAGTCAGCACATTTCATACCAGTAAAGACGACATACACGGCAGAGACGTATGTACAAATATTTATTCAGGAGATCGTGAGATTACATGAAGTTTCAGAGACGATTGTGTCAGATCAAGGCTCAGTTTTCACTTCACATTTTTGGAGAAGCTTTCAGAACTCTTTCGGCAGCAGATTATCTTATTCTAGTGTGTTTCACCCACAGACGGATGGGCAGACGGAGAGAGCGAACCAATATTAGAGGACATGTTGCGGGCATGTGTCATTGATTTCCAGGGTAGCTGGGAGGACCACATCCCATTAATCGAATTCACTTATAATAATAGCTACCAAGCGACTATTGGGATAGCACCGTATGAAGCATTGTACGGGAGGCCTTGTAGATCACCTATTTATTGGGCAGAACCAGAGGACAGCCTATTGCTTGGATCGGAGCTTGTGAGGTAAACTACGGAGAAGGTAGTAGTCATTCGAGAGCGTATTCTTACAGCGCAGAGTCGTCAGAAGAGTTATGCAGATCATAGGCGACGACCGTTAGAGTTCCAAGTTGGGGACTATGTGTTATTGAAAATATCACCAATGAAGAGAGTTCAGCATTTTTGCAGACGAGGAAAACTTGCCCCGAGGTATATTGGACCATTCCTGATTATTGAGTGCATTGGAGCTGTTTCATATCGGCTAGATCTACCAGCATCCATTTCGAGCATACACGATGTTTTTCATGTTTCAATGCTTAAGAAGCACCTACGTGACGAGGAGGAGAAGTGAGTATTAGACGCACCAGAGATTGAGATTCAGGAGGATCTGACTACTATTGAGATTCCTGTATGTATTCTTGCCAAGGAGGACAAGAAGTTGAGAAACAATGTGATACCTTTAGTTAAAGTTCAGTGGAATCGGAGAGGAGATGAGGAGGCTTCTTGGGAACGCAAAGAGGATATACGTCGTGACTACCCACACCTGTTTGAGCAGGTAAATTAAATTTAGTATGACTTGTTTATAATTTATGGTTACCTGTATAGTAATGTTTATACTTAACGCTAAAATGATGGTATTAACACTTAACTCCTAAGTACTCGGAACATATGGTATATATATGAGAGATTCCTTGTTTGGATTTTTTGCTCGATGTACTTGTTCCATTTAGTTAGGGGGTTAAGTGGGGATATTTGTATTTTAAACTATTAAGTATAGACATTGAGGATGATTCTCAGGAGCGCGAAGATGTTATGCATCGCGACTACCTGCACCTATTGAGAAGGTGGATTGATTTATGTATGTGATTATTTGTATGGTTATATTTACATTTAATACTAGAATGGAGGTATTGACACTTAACTTCTAATTATTCAGAACACATGGTATATATATGGGGGGTTCCTTGTTTGGATTTTTCGCCCGACGTACTAGTTCCGTTTAGTTAGGGGTTAAGTGGAAATATTAGCATCTTAGATTGTTAAATGTAGATATTGCTATGTTCATATCTGGAAACTAATGATACGAGATGTGTATGTGAGGGTTTCCTTATCTGGATTATCCCCTCAACGTGCTTTTCTGGCATTATTAATCTCTAAGATATGAATACGGAATTTCGGGGACGAAATTCTTTTAAGGGGGGAAGAATGTAAAACCCCATAATTTTGAATGTTGTGAGATATAATAATAAACATGTTATATTATGATAAATAATGTTTATTGATATTTGAGTATGCTAGGAATTGATTTGAGATCAATTCGATAGATATATATATGAATATATGAGTGCAAATGCACAAAACATGCACGAGAAAAATCTGGGAAAATAACCAGTTAAGAGTTTATAGATTTTACACAATAATACACTTAGAATCTGGGAAAACTAAAAAGAACAAAATTGTAGGTCTTTTCAACAGCTTTCCAACAAATCTTTAATCACCTTATTCTGAGATCGGATGAGAAAGTTATCGCCAAAATACTGTGTCTAGATTTCAGAAACCTGTGTATTACTTAGTAGTCGACGACTATGCTTAGTAGTCGACTATCAGGACGTGCCAGGTTTTAGTTTTCGGGTTGGATTTGCATTGTATCCGAACCTAGTTGTTACCCTAAGTATATATATTCGTTTTAAAGCTCTTTTTACCCTATTTCACGTGAGATTATCACCAGCCACCTTCCTCCTCAAACCCTAACCCTAAACTAAGAGTTTTGGGAGTGTTCTTGAGAAGTTTGTCAAGAAGAAGGCAAGTTTTGGCATTTTGGAGAAGAGAGATCTTACGTGCACGTGGTTGAGGAGTCCAACAGCACCTTGAGGCAAGATTATCTTAGTTCAAATCCATCCCCATAATTAAATAACTAGATTAGAAGTTAAATATTGATGTTTATGTACATGATCTTAATATGAGATATAAAAAGATTAGATTTTTATGTTATTTCATAAACCCATGCTAGATCTATACTTGTTTTTCTTGCTGTTGTATATAGTTTGTGATCATAACCATTGTGGTGCTTTTAGTTTCACTTTTAATCCGTTAATCATGTTTAGATCATGCCTAAACCCTAGATATGCAATTAATTTTAGTTTCACTTTTAATCCGTTAATCATGTTTAGATCATGCCTAAACCCTAGATATGCAATTAATTGAATGTACATGATGTTTAAAGAAGTTTAACCCTAGACTTGTGACATCTAGGTTTTGTAAATCAGAATTTGAAACAAGATTAATCTCTGTTCATATGTCGATTTTAAATCATGTTATTATTATCATATTGTTTACATATTGATCAATTGAAGAAAATGATTAATTTTGATGTAAAACCCTATACTAGACAAATTTATACATTGTTGTCATGCTCAGAATAGTTATTACTGTATGTTTAACAAGTTTAAATCATGTAAATATGAAGTGATAAGTGTATGATAAGTTAATTTCCTTTTTGTGCACGTCAGTATACATGTTTTCACAGTGTAGTCGACTACTAAGCATAGTAGTCGACTACTCTGTCAAACTTCAAAACAGAGAAAACTGAGTTATAACATAGTAGTCGACTATTGACCCTAATAGTCGACTACTAACAGTAAATTTGTTTTCACAGAGTCTGGATTTACTCAGAGTAGTCGACTACTAATCCTTGTAGTCGACTACAAAGGCTGTTTTTCCTGAGTTTTGTTTTATGTCTACTTAAGATGTGATCCGGACTTCGAGCCATACTTCTTTACACATATTTTCACGAATAGTGTAGTAGTACACACTTGGGGTTTTTGAGAGGGATTATGAAGGGTTAATACCCAATTACTTTGAGAAAGAGTTTAGAACATACTATACACACACCTTCTGGATATCGTTGATGAGCTCAGTTCAGTACTACGGGGGTAGTGCGTCGATATTCCATTTGTGCGGGCCATTGAGTTGGGTTTGGATGCTTTATTTTGCAGTCCGTTCGCACGAGGGTGCGATGAGGCTTGTGAGCCGTACTTCTAGGATACCTATATGGTAGGCCGTTTCGCACTCATGTTACACACTGAGATCACGATGAGACTAATGAGCCGTGTATACTGATTAGGATACCTACAGGGTAGTCTGTTACATATGATAATGCTAAGTATCAAAATCTTGCACGGAGTTGCATTGAGATAGCCAAGCGATAGCTTGAGTCATTAGCGGATGCTAGTTATGTTTTTGACTCACTGCTAAAATATATGACCCACAGTACTTTGCATATGAAGGTACACGAGATTTGTGCCGGTATTCATTCTATCCCCTAGTGGTAGTGGTAGATATTATGGATACGATATGTTAATGTCTTCATTTTATTTTTCTACTTTTCTTTATTTCTTAGGTTGGGATCAATGATTAGCGGTTCACAATTTGAGACATATGGTATATACATGAGGGTTTCCTTATTTGGATTATTTCGCTCGATGTACCAGTCTCGTGTTGTGGATTTCAAATTGTTGATTTCATTTAGATTGTTTATCCTTAATTCGGTATTAATGTTTAGATGTTTACGATTCGGGACATATGATATATACATGATGGTTTCCTTGTTTGGATTATTTCACTTGACGTACTACGTCTTGTTTTGTAGGTGTCTGAATATTAATTCTGCTAGATACGGAGAAAATAATATAGATAGACTATGCTTAATAGATAGAGTCTCCACTCCATCTAGAAGCCCTTCCCCTGGGGGCGGATGGAGGTAATCTTGCTGTAGCGCTCTGACGCTCTTGTTGTTGTTTCTTTTTCTTTTAAAAATACCCTTTCAGGTAGCTCGGAGTTCCGGAGAGCCGCAGGATGACTGAGTTCTTGCATAGTCGCCGTCCCGTGAGATTTATTAGATGCTCCACTGTAGTTTTAAATTTTATTCAGACTTAGAGTTTATTTCCATTTTGTAAAGGCAATGTGCCTTAGTTCGACTTTCCGTTTTGATTCATGTTGAGACATCGTATGTTATTTCAGACTCCATATGTATTTTAGTTTATTTTCAGTTGAGACATGACCTTTATTTATGAGATATCATCTTCTTTATCATGTCTATTATTGTCGTTCTACTTCTTTGCATGTTTTGTACCTACGCTTTTATTTGATCCCACTAGAGGATATTACTATGATTGGTAAAACTTGTTGTTGCACAGTGTGGGTACATGGCAGGTTTGACATCTCTGGGTTCACCTTAGACTGCAGCCATGTGTGAAAACAGGGGCGTCACAATTGTAGAGAACAAATCTTGTTGTTGAGCCTAATTATGAGATACATTTTATAATACACTTGTACACCGAGAGGAGTATGCGGTGAAAGACGGGGTTGTTTCAAGTGGAGTGGGGTAGGTGGTAATACCTAGAGGTAGGCTGTAATTCCTAACACTTGAGGGAGACACGGGCTAGAGACCAACACTTGAAAGGATATAAAGTGTGATTGCAAGAGTGTTGATTGTAAAGTTTTCGATGAACTAGAAATCCGAGTGTGACGTGTAAACGTTATTCGGGTGAGCGTAGAAAACCCAGTTGTGATAGTTGAGATCTCCTCGAGGTGAGGAGCGGGGACGTAGGTCGTGGGCACCGAACCTCGTGAACATATCATTTGTTTGTGATTTCATTGGCGCACTTATTTTTTGTGTTTATCATTATATCGCCTTTGTCAATTGATCATTGTTTATATTGCCCACTATCTTATTTATCTTGTTTATGATTATTTTACCCTTGTGTTAGTTTATATATCCTTGCATATATTTCACCATATACCTCTTTGCTAGGATATATATCACTTTGTTCATATCACTTATCCTTGCATATATCTTATTGTATATTATACTTGCTAGGATGATTTGTTAATAAGTTTTAATTGGCATTTAAATCGGATTAGATTAGCATAAACTCTATTCAACCCCCCCCTCTAGGGTTCTTTCCTAGTGGCATTAGGGTCTAGCAATTGGTATTAGAGCTTGGTTCTCTTTGATTTAAGGTCTGATCACCTTGAGTTAAAGATCCAAGTTATCTTTTTGTGCTAATCTAGTTTTAAGATTTATTGGTATCTTTCTTGCATATTTTTATAAATTATGAATATAAATGGTACATCTTGTTTAGGCTATGATCCTAGTGTTGCTCCAAAATATAGAAACTTCTCTTATGCTTAATGGTACTTTAGATTTAAAATATTTGTTAAATCTAAGAACATTGATTTATGGGAAGTTATTGACAATGCTTATATTGTGCCCACGTTGGAGAAATCCAAGTGGAGCAAACTGCTTATATTGTGCCCACGTTGGAGAAATCCAAGTGGAGCAAACATGATAAGAAGATGTTTACAATGAACAAGTTAGTGTTAGAATTAGCAAACATGATAAGAAGATGTTTACAATGAACAAGTTAGTGTTAGAATTCATGCTTAATGCTTTTGAATCATGTATTTCTAACGAACTTGCTCATTTTGATAGTGCTTACACAAAATAGAAACTTTTTGAAGCACATCAAGATGACTTGGAGGAGATTCGACGCGTCGTGGCGGAATCGACTTCAAGTAATAGTGGAGTATAATGCACACGTCCACTAGGGGATAACCCTAGTGTGGTAAGCGAGTCCGAATCCAAATATGATTTATCTTTTAATGAACTCGCCTATGCTAGTAAAAAAATATTGCATGCCTATAACAAATTGCATAAAAATTTTATTGATTTACAAAGCAAGCATGAAGGTTTAAAATCCGATCATGAGAAGTTAGCTTCCAAATTTGATATCATTTCTCAAGAGAATGATGCTCTTAAAGAAAATAATGATATGCTAAATTTGGAAAATAATAATTTGAAATTGGATATTACTAACTTGACTCATGACAAAAATAATACCATGTTAGAAGTAAAGAACATAAAAAATGATTCTGCTTCTTTCATAAATGACTATTTATGTTCTACTTCTAATAAAAATGCATATGTGCCTAATAATGATGAGTTGAATCTTGTTAAAAATCGCATTTCATCTTTAGACTCAACTCTTGTTACATGCATGGATAATCATAAGAAACTTATGAACTTGTGTGCTAAGTCTCGTGCTACTACATCTAGACATCTCATACATCATGCACACATGTATAGCAAAATTTACAAGTGTTCAAATTACGACCGAAAAGACCATATTGCTAAATTTTGCTATGATGCACATAAACCTACAAAGACTAATATTAATGCTCCTTGTGCATCTCATAAGGCTTCTTCATCACATACACATTCACATGCTCATTCTCATAAAGTTCATCATAAGCATGCTAATGTGTATCATTGTGATTTTTGTGGTAGAGTTGGTCACTTAGCTAAATTTTATTTTGATTTGCGAAAAGTTTCTAAATCGCAAAATATTTCAAGTAGACCAACATTGTTTTAAAATATTTTACATTTGCAAAATAATCTTAAAAGACCATCTATGTTTGCAAATGTTTCTCGTGCACATGTTTATGGTCAACAAAATCAAATGGATCTCTTTCATTGCACTTATTGCAATTGAAAAGGTTATTTGCACAATTTTTATTTTGACCGTGTTCGTGCACCACATACGCCCAAATGGGTTCATAACCCTAAGGTTTTGAGCTTAAATGATAGGGGTCATGTCCCTAAACAATCCGACATCAAGAATACTTGGGTGCCAAAATCTTTTTAAACCAAGAATTTTTTTTTCCATGTCTTGGTTTTGAAAAATGTGTTTTGAAAATTTTTTGAATATGAAAACAATTTTTTCTTTGATCAATTCTTTTGTTTTCATGATTACTAGTTTTGATTTTTGTTGAGAGGTTCGTGTTTATATAACCCCCCAGATTTATTGGGTGTTTATTCCCAAATCATGTTTACCGGATGCTAGAATGATTATATGGGTTGGAACAAGCTTAAGTGCAATGAAAACAAATCTCTTGAAATTCTTTTGTTAAAGATTTTGCTTTGATTTGTTGCTTTGAATTCATTATATTTCACTTATATGATGATATTTATATGTTTGTGCTCATGGATCATCTATTCGTGCCTTATAATGTATTCTATGAGTGGTTTGATTAAGTTATACAAAGAAAATTTTCTTTTTTAATCAAACATTGTTTTTGGACTCAAATCTTGATTTATGATTTCATTTGAGTGATTTGTTTTTATTTGAAAACTTTTTTCATGGTTCCCATGTTTTTCCCATTCCTTTGTTTTCATAAATTTATTCATACATGGTTTTTATGTTTGAGTAATGAGACATTATTTCATAATGACATATCAATATGTGTTCTCATTGTCTTGTTTGTATGTGAGTTATATTTAGCATATCTTTTATTTATGCTTGCTCACATATTTACCATGATCTTTTCTTGTATATATTCTATATGGCATTTCGATAGGGGAAGCAATCCCTATACTTGTTTTATACTCACCCATGCTCATATGTAGGAGGAGCTTTCGCTCTCTTCATTATTGGTATTTTTCCCTTTTTGATGTTATCAAAGGGGGAGAAATATTATGAGTAAAGCCATTCTCGTTTATATGCATGATAATTATAATTTATATATTTATTTCTTTTCATACATATATATCTCTTTGTGTAAATTGTTTGTCATCATCAAAAAGGGGAAGATTGTTGGCCTTCTTGTTTTGATGATGTTTAACAAACAATTTACAACTAATATTGTTTGTCTAGTGTTTGTGTTTATCTATTTATTGTAGACAAACAACATGTTGGAGGATGGATGGAATCGAGCATTCGCGATCATATCCAATAGAGGTTGGCGGAATAGTGGTTGAAGCCTATGCAATTCAAGTTTAAGATCCAAGTTCAAGCTTCATCCGCAAGTTTACCAAGAAGAGATTATTAAAGATCAAGATCATTGCTTGGGTAAATAGTTTAGATTTTATATTATGTGTGTTGATACTTTAAGCTTAATTATATACACATATACATGTTTTGGTTTTATAGCTTTCAACTTTATATAAATATGAAACATATATACTTGTTTATACACATTTCATATTTATCGGTTTTGTTTAGCCATATATATATGAAACAAATGGATATAACTATATGTATACACGTATTTGTTTCATATCTATACATGCAAATAAACATGATTTCATTTATGGATTAAAGACGTTTATTTGAAAAATTATATGTTTATGGATTAAAGACTTGTTTACCAATATTTTATATATTTTCCTAAGTCTATAATCCATTCAAAAGGATTTGCAAACTTGTTTGAAATTGTTTTTGTCAAAATCAAGTATTGATGATTTTGTATTCTTAAATAGTTTACAAAATAATTTATATTTAACAATTGGGAAACTTAATTTTAAAAATTCTTTTTGTAACATATTCTATTACATGTTTATAATCATTTCCCAAAATTTTATCATTTTTGGAGTAGATTTACTATACTGAATTGATTTTACAAAATCAAGTGTTTCAGCAGTTTTTAGAATCTGGAATATCTGTTTTAAAACATTTATTTCTCACAAAATACACGTCTAGAAACATCCCACAAAATTTCATGATTTTTGGAGTTGATTTACTATTTTTAATTGATTTTATAAAGTCAGATACGCAAATTTCCAGAATGCTGGATTTTGGGGTATTTTGGTCTTTTCAGCCTATAACTGCTAGTAACGGCTAGTTTTTGATATTTTCGGTTTTTGGGGGTTTGTGGCTGGTTTAAGAGGCTATAAAAAGCCCTCAACTTTTATTGTTTCTTATGGATGTTTAAGAGAGTTTTAAAACAAGTTTTACAAGTTTGTGAGAGTTTGTTTCAAGTTTTGAAGATTGTTTTAGTTTATGCAAAAAGAGGTTTACAAGAGGAGGACATCATTTGTTTGGTGTTTGGACTTCAATCTCATTCTCTCTTGCTCTTGATTCTTAGAGAAGTTTTTCTAAACTTATCTTCTAGCTTATTTATATTTTGATTCATACATATTTGTGCTAGATTGATTTAAGTTTAGTTGTTGTTATCTCCCATTGATTACGCACACCCACTTGAGCCTAAGTATTTTCATACATAGTATATTTAGGGTTGTGAGATTTTATTCTTTGAGAGTGAGCTTACATAGAGTTCTCATCCATTGTAGAGAACAAATCTTGTTGTTGAGCCTAATTGTGAGATACATTTTGTAATACACTTGTATACCGAGAGGAGTGTGTGGTGAGAGACGGGGTCGTCCCAAAAGGAGTGGGGTAGGTGGTAATGCCTAGAGGTAGGTTGTAATTCCTAACACTTGAGGAAGACATGTGCTAGAGACCAACACTTGAAAGGGTGTAAAGTGTGATTGTAAGAGTGTTGATTGTAAAGTTTTCGGTGAACTAGAAAACCGAGTATAAGGTGTAAACGTTATTTGGGTGAGCTAGAAAACTCGGTTGTAATAGTAGAGATCTCCTCGATGTGAGCAGCGGGGACGTAGGTCGTGGGGACCGAACCTCGTGAACATATCGTTTGTTTGTGATTACATTGGCGCACTTATTTTTTGTGTTTATCATTATATCACCTTTGTCAATTACTCATTGTTTATATTGCCCACTATCTTATTTATCATGTTTATGATTATTTCGCCCTTGTGTTAGTTTATATATCCTAGCATATATTTTACCATATATCTCTTTGCTAGGATATATATCTCTTTGTTCATATCACTTATCCTTGCATATATCTTGTTGTATATCATACTTGCTAGGGTAATTTGTTAATAAGTTTGAATTGACATTTAAATCGGATTAGATTAGCATAAACCCTATTCACCCCCTCCCCCTCTAGGGTTCTTTCCTAGTGGCATTAGGGTCTAACAGTCATAAGCATATATTATGACATGTGTAGCGATGAACCATATTTTGATTCTCTAGGATGAGTCACCTAAGTTAATAGAGAATTTACATTGTTACATTGGTCCATTTGACTTGATGATACTGTTATTTTTTATTTGATACTTTAGTGTGCTTTCATATGATGGTTAAGCTTATTTTACAAGTGCTATACAACATGGAATATTGAGTTACTAGATTTCATTTAAAAAATGATAAATATTTAGATAGGATTCAGTATGCCCATTTTAATGAGCTAATTTATTTTGTATATCTCATGAACCTATTAAATTCTTATTAATGGATGGTTTTGAAAATTATTTTTAAATTTTTTCCTATAAAAATAAAATATTTTGATGTTTCAAAATGATTTTTATTTATGTTCATGGGAATTGCAATTTTAGGCATGAACAAATAGATGATTTTTTATCTTGCTCAATAAAGTTGTCTAAAATAAACTGATATTAGAGGGGACTGAATGTAAGATAATATTATTTGTTAGTATTTAATCTCATATTATAAAATATCTTTTATGAATAATTGGTCAGATAGGGATTTGATTATGAAATTAAAATTATTAATTTGATTAATAATTGGTTCTTGATATGGGACCCACCTGGTCTCACTAATGTCATTAGAAGAGATTTACATGCAAGACAAATTCTACTCTATGTTTAATTGTTATAGATAAAGTTTTTGAACAATTCTATTGTAGGCGTTAAAAATTACCTATAGGTTCCCAAACACAGCTCGAGACGACG
>NC_033800.1:53548445-53553668 GCF_001876935.1 Asparagus officinalis
CGTTAATTGACGAACCGTCAGACGATATCGCGACGAGTCGTTGAAACAAAAAAGCGGTAAACCGTTGATGACGTAGCATCATCCACCTTCAAGTGGCCCACGCGCTCACCGGCAAAACGTTGTGTGATTATTACTACTATTACGTATTATTTTGTATAATCTGTTGTATTAGTATAACTAGTACGTATTATTTTATAGATAATTTTTCCATAATTATTTAATTTAATACATAATTAATTATGTTTTTTAATTAATTATTCTTGTTAAATACCGAAACCCTAACCCTAATATATATATATATATATATATATTAATATATATATAAATATATATATATATATATATATTATATGATATAATATATATATCACCGCCTTTCCTCTCTTGTTCAGCGAGAACCCACGGCGCCAACTCTTTCATCTACTCTCTCTGCTCTCGCTGCTTCTTTTCTCGTTCTCAACTCCACGCCGCACCCCATCCTCCTGCTCCTCGTCGAGCTTCCTCCTTCTTCATTCTCCTGCGGCTGCTCCCGCTCGAACCTGCTCACCTCAAATCTTGCCGATCCACCGCCTTTACCGCCAAATCGCTGCCACCCGTCGGCCGCTGCCCGGGATCGACAGAGAGGCCTCGAACGCCAAGAAGCCGCCTCCCGCCAAGTGATCCATCTCGCACCCTAAGCCGTCCACCCTCCACGAGCTCACGAGCGCTGTCGCTTACGCCGAACAACCCCCCCATAAAAGCACCCCCGCGATGCCTCCCCTCCACCTCATCTCCGCCGCACCTTGCTGTCACCTCCCCTCAACTCAGATCCGCTGCTGTCCTCTCGTCGCCATCGACTTTGAACACCACCGCCAAACACCCCCAGCATCACCCCTTCTTCCTCGACCCCAACAGTAGCTCCTCCCTTCTCAACAGGGAGCCGTCGTCCAACTCCCCCGCTCGAACTTTGTCGTCGACCAGCCACCTCAGCGACGTCACAGCCCCATCCTCATCGTTGTTCGTCATCACAGCCCCATCCTCATCGTTGTTCGTCATTGCCTCAACTTCGCTGTTGACGCCACCAAGCTCCGCCACTCCCCTCTCTGACAGTCCATTCAATCATTGTCACCACCTATACGTAGACCTATAGTCTCGCACGTCGATGTCGATTTGTTTAACGAAACCCCTAGGCAAGATCCCTTGATACGAGTTGCCGTGCGAGCACCTTTGATCGCGGAATTATCAAAGGTGGGTTGAGGAGAAAACAATAAGAACACAAGAATAACTCAGGTTTTGGGCAAAGGAAAATACCTTCTCTAGATTATGAGTATGCACTTTACAATCTCTCACAATCTCACTCTAGAATTGAAGAACAAGCTCTCCAAATCTCAATTACAATCTAATCTCTCTTGATTAAACTCTCTGATCCTTTTAAACCCTAAAACAATCCCTTATATAGGTGTACAAACGAGGGTGGCAAAGTAGTAAATAACCAAGCCCAACCCAAACAGGAAAACACGTAAATAGAGTCCTTAACGAATCTGGAAAGCTCCGATGAGTCGACTCATGAACAGTTATGAGTCGACTCATGATCTCATATGAGTCGACTTATAACTGATGAGTCGACTGGTCAGAGACTTTTGCTAACAGGGCTTGAGTTATTGAGTCGACTCAAAACTGATGAGTCGACTGGTCAGAAACTTTTGACAAAACGACTGGGTTTCGTGGGTCGACTCATGACAGACATGAGTCGACTCAACCTGATGAGTCGACTTATGTACATGTATGAGTCGACTCATGCGCTAAAAACTAGATTCTTCGAATCTGTTGCTCGTCGTCTCGTTCCACGCTTCCACCTGCGTTCCACTGTGTTGTTTCACACCTCTATTCTCATGCTATCATGAGAATACTCTATCCTCAAGCTCCCATGATGATCGCTATGTTCCGAAGAGAAGATACACCTGTATCATCCCTCTTGCTTATTGACTTGTTATTTTATTATTCATATATGTTATTATTGATTACATAGATTAGTTTGTGATATAATTATATGTGTGGGATTGTTTGATGAAGAATATTAAATATATCATAGTAATATGATAAATAGCATTTTTAGAATAATTATAATGAATTAAAAGAATTTAGTTCGGCAAAAGAATTATTTTTAGATAATTATAATAATTTAAAGGAATTTATTTTGGAAAATGAATTATTTTAGATTAATTGTTAAGAGAAATAATTTAAAATGAATTAATTTAGAAAAAGATTATTTTCTAAATTATGTAGACGCTGTTTATGATTTATAATTCTTAATTTTGTTTATCTGATATGCCATGATATTATTACACATGATCAGTTGTATTAGTTGTTCCTTGTTGTGATTGAGAATCGTCAGGAGTTTATGACTATAGTGACTTGTGTGACATGAATAAGACCTAGAGGCTTGTGTGTTGTTGACTTAGAAATACAAGAGATGTTAGAGGTGGGAAAGTCTCTGTTCATGTAACCGAATAAGGCTATTGATATATCTTCCATGCTCTTACCAGTAGATCGATGTCGCCACCAGGGTTGGTTTGTTGGGTCAAAGTGGATCGATGTTGCTACTTTGGTTCATGAATTTATTTCTTCACCCGAGTCGGCTTGAGTTCGGACTAGGCCACCAGGCCAGAATGGGATTGCGTGTAGTACTCTGACCACATGTGTAGCGGGATTGGATGCACGTAGGGGATTTGTGAAGAGTCAATTATCTGAAGATATGAACGTTGACTCTATGTGAGATGTGGACCAGTGAGCTATTATAGGATGGCTAGTTGTATGACCTAGATTCCCGGTTGATTTTAGATCCTTCTGATTGCTATTATAGTAGTGGATTGCAATTAAATTATTAGAATAATATTATGCTTCTTTTATTATTACTGTCATTACATTGGTCATTCGATCGTTTCTATCTTCTTGTGTGGGGTCTTGCCGTGTGCCATGCATGGTGATGTACACCTATTTTCTTTGGTGTACGTCAAATTTAGAGGATGAATAGGTCCAGTATAGAGATGCATTAGAGCCGGAGTATCCTCAACCAGAGTGTCTTCTAGATGGAGCAGAAGAACAAGTTGAAGCTTAGTTATTTCCCTTAGTTATTTGATGGTCCTTAGTTTATTTTTGCAGTACTTCCTTTCTATTCCTGTTGGATGATGTATTTTATATTTCTTTACTATTCACTTGTTCAGTCATGTATAAGGGCATGTTGACCCGAATATTATGTTTTGGATGATATTCACTTGTGATGTGTATCATTTTGTTCTAAGTTGTTTATTATATTCTCGCTACTGTGATCGGGGACCTGTGCCTTCGCTTTATTTTGCTTGACGCTTAGCATATTAGATTGAAAAGAAATGATCTATTATTTATATCTCCTCAATCTAATACATCACGGGCTTGCTCGCGTCTTGATTCCCTGTATTCTGGGAAGCGGGGCGTGACATCGTCAGCCGCCTCCAAGTTAACAAAATGCGTGAAACGAATCGGTGAAGCGTACAAGTCAGCAAAATGATGAAATACGCATAACAGCGGAACATGAACAAACCGGAAAAGCCCCTAGCGGCCAAGTCACGTCAAAAATGACTCGGCCAAGGCCAGTGGCTCGGTCAAGGCCGAGCCACCATTTGGTAGCTCGCACAAGGCCGAACTCGGCCAAGGCCAGTGGCTCGGTCAAGGCCGAGCCACCATTTGGTAGCTCGCACAAGGCCGAACCACTATTTAGTGGCTCACACCCAGAAACACTGAAAACACATTTTTCGATAGTTTTCTCGGGATTCTTTTGTTCTAGAGCCTCCCAAACTATTTTGAAGCTATCCCTAAATATGGTTAAGCAGTTATTAACTGAGGATAATGTTAAATCATCAATTCTTATCCAAAAATGTGGTAACCGAAGCTTATAAATACAAGCCTAGGGCCCTATATGTAAGGAATCTAAAATCAGAGGGTAAGGTGTTGTTAAATTGAAGAATGAAGCACAAATTTTAGATGAAGGCTAGCAGATATTGGCAAACTTCAGCATAAAGAGGGAGTTATTCGAAGGATCTGAGGCTCGTTTCACCTTTCCTCCGGATCAAACTTGGTTTTGATCTTGAGAAGAGTTGTAATCTCGCTTGGTCGAGATTATTACTTCTTCGATTACTCCATTTGTGAAGTAAAAGCTTTAAATAATCACTCTGTCAACCGGATCTGATCCGCGACGGTCTACAAACTAACGCGTCCCTGGCACAGACAAAGATCTCACTCAAGCAGCGGGTGATAAACGTCCTCTACGTGTGTTTGAAGAGATTTGTAATCTTTTATTTATTTTTATTGTGTAAGGATTCTTATAAAAAGTAATTCCTTTTGAACTTATTATAACAACTAAAGTTGTAATGAGTCCTGCAATGAAAGAATCAACTTTCAACACAATCACACTGGTGACAAGAGTGGGAGCCGACAGTCTCTTTGCCGAGGCTGTAGTGTCACAACCAAGGATCCTGATCCCGATTGATACGGAGGTCGAATATTAGTTCGACCAGCAAAAGTACGATGAGTACATGTCTAGCTTCCTCCTCCAGATCCTCCTCCCCTCACAAACACAAGAGGATCTACTCCTCAAGCAAAGTCCGCTGGTCTTTAGATATGAAGATCCAAGATTATGATTGTCTCCCCGTTGCTACTGCAGTTGTCCTTTGCAGTGCTATTCTGGCGTCCAATGAAGCTGGATCTGTTGGTTTGAACTCCTCATCAGTCAAGGGGTTAACTTCTGAAGGCGTGCTGGTTTTGTCGAAAAGGGCTCATCAGAGGTAATGCCAATGCCTCGCGCGTCAACTAGCCAAAGCCCTAGAGCTAGTTGACGGGATCCGTTATGAGGCTAATCTAAAATTCAAGAAGCGTCAAGCGCCTCAGCAGCGACCAAATGGCTCCTCCTCCAGACCATCAACTAACGAATGGATCCGCATAAAAAAAACTCGTTCAGCTCGTGAGGAACGTGTCCAAAAGCGTCACGCACTACTTGCGCACGCGTGAATTCTTGTGCAGGAGGCAAAAAAATTGTAGAGAGAGGAGGTGGTCAAGAAACCACCAAAACTACGCTAAGTCTGGAGGCCAAAGTTCAAAACGGCATCGAAAACAACTCGAACAGCGCCCCAAATTGTCAAAAGTGTGAGCCAGACTATACTGGCTCAGCCAAGGCTGAGCCACCTCCTGGTGGCTCGGCCAAGGCCGAGC
>NC_033800.1:53555042-53561795 GCF_001876935.1 Asparagus officinalis
CTTGTGTGACATGAATAAGACCTAGAGGCTTGTGTGTTGTTGACTTAGAAATACAAGAGATGTTAGAGGTGGGAAAGTCTCTGTTCATGTAACCGAATAAGGCTATTGATATATCTTCCATGCTCTTACCAGTAGATCGATGTCGCCACCAGGGTTGGTTTGTTGGGTCAAAGTGGATCGATGTTGCTACTTTGGTTCATGAATTTATTTCTTCACCCGAGTCGGCTTGAGTTCGGACTAGGCCACCAGGCCAGAATGGGATTGCGTGTAGTACTCTGACCACATGTGTAGCGGGATTGGATGCACGTAGGGGATTTGTGAAGAGTCAATTATCTGAAGATATGAACGTTGACTCTATGTGAGATGTGGACCAGTGAGCTATTATAGGATGGCTAGTTGTATGACCTAGATTCCCGGTTGATTTTAGATCCTTCTGATTGCTATTATAGTAGTGGATTGCAATTAAATTATTAGAATAATATTATGCTTCTTTTATTATTACTGTCATTACATTGGTCATTCGATCGTTTCTATCTTCTTGTGTGGGGTCTTGCCGTGTGCCATGCATGGTGATGTACACCTATTTTCTTTGGTGTACGTCAAATTTAGAGGATGAATAGGTCCAGTATAGAGATGCATTAGAGCCGGAGTATCCTCAACCAGAGTGTCTTCTAGATGGAGCAGAAGAACAAGTTGAAGCTTAGTTATTTCCCTTAGTTATTTGATGGTCCTTAGTTTATTTTTGCAGTACTTCCTTTCTATTCCTGTTGGATGATGTATTTTATATTTCTTTACTATTCACTTGTTCAGTCATGTATAAGGGCATGTTGACCCGAATATTATGTTTTGGATGATATTCACTTGTGATGTGTATCATTTTGTTCTAAGTTGTTTATTATATTCTCGCTACTGTGATCGGGGACCTGTGCCTTCGCTTTATTTTGCTTGACGCTTAGCATATTAGATTGAAAAGAAATGATCTATTATTTATATCTCCTCAATCTAATACATCACGGGCTTGCTCGCGTCTTGATTCCCTGTATTCTGGGAAGCGGGGCGTGACATCGTCAGCCGCCTCCAAGTTAACAAAATGCGTGAAACGAATCGGTGAAGCGTACAAGTCAGCAAAATGATGAAATACGCATAACAGCGGAACATGAACAAACCGGAAAAGCCCCTAGCGGCCAAGTCACGTCAAAAATGACTCGGCCAAGGCCAGTGGCTCGGTCAAGGCCGAGCCACCATTTGGTAGCTCGCACAAGGCCGAACCACTATTTAGTGGCTCACACCCAGAAACACTGAAAACACATTTTTCGATAGTTTTCTCGGGATTCTTTTGTTCTAGAGCCTCCCAAACTATTTTGAAGCTATCCCTAAATATGGTTAAGCAGTTATTAACTGAGGATAATGTTAAATCATCAATTCTTATCCAAAAATGTGGTAACCGAAGCTTATAAATACAAGCCTAGGGCCCTATATGTAAGGAATCTAAAATCAGAGGGTAAGGTGTTGTTAAATTGAAGAATGAAGCACAAATTTTAGATGAAGGCTAGCAGATATTGGCAAACTTCAGCATAAAGAGGGAGTTATTCGAAGGATCTGAGGCTCGTTTCACCTTTCCTCCGGATCAAACTTGGTTTTGATCTTGAGAAGAGTTGTAATCTCGCTTGGTCGAGATTATTACTTCTTCGATTACTCCATTTGTGAAGTAAAAGCTTTAAATAATCACTCTGTCAACCGGATCTGATCCGCGACGGTCTACAAACTAACGCGTCCCTGGCACAGACAAAGATCTCACTCAAGCAGCGGGTGATAAACGTCCTCTACGTGTGTTTGAAGAGATTTGTAATCTTTTATTTATTTTTATTGTGTAAGGATTCTTATAAAAAGTAATTCCTTTTGAACTTATTATAACAACTAAAGTTGTAATGAGTCCTGCAATGAAAGAATCAACTTTCAACACAATCACACTGGTGACAAGAGTGGGAGCCGACAGTCTCTTTGCCGAGGCTGTAGTGTCACAACCAAGGATCCTGATCCCGATTGATACGGAGGTCGAATATTAGTTCGACCAGCAAAAGTACGATGAGTACATGTCTAGCTTCCTCCTCCAGATCCTCCTCCCCTCACAAACACAAGAGGATCTACTCCTCAAGCAAAGTCCGCTGGTCTTTAGATATGAAGATCCAAGATTATGATTGTCTCCCCGTTGCTACTGCAGTTGTCCTTTGCAGTGCTATTCTGGCGTCCAATGAAGCTGGATCTGTTGGTTTGAACTCCTCATCAGTCAAGGGGTTAACTTCTGAAGGCGTGCTGGTTTTGTCGAAAAGGGCTCATCAGAGGTAATGCCAATGCCTCGCGCGTCAACTAGCCAAAGCCCTAGAGCTAGTTGACGGGATCCGTTATGAGGCTAATCTAAAATTCAAGAAGCGTCAAGCGCCTCAGCAGCGACCAAATGGCTCCTCCTCCAGACCATCAACTAACGAATGGATCCGCATAAAAAAAACTCGTTCAGCTCGTGAGGAACGTGTCCAAAAGCGTCACGCACTACTTGCGCACGCGTGAATTCTTGTGCAGGAGGCAAAAAAATTGTAGAGAGAGGAGGTGGTCAAGAAACCACCAAAACTACGCTAAGTCTGGAGGCCAAAGTTCAAAACGGCATCGAAAACAACTCGAACAGCGCCCCAAATTGTCAAAAGTGTGAGCCAGACTATACTGGCTCAGCCAAGGCTGAGCCACCTCCTGGTGGCTCGGCCAAGGCCGAGCGCGACGCTCCTGCTGGCTCGAACATGATCCCAGCCAAAGAGTGGCTTGGCGCTTTGTGGCCCATGCCAAAGCCGAGCCAGGTCAGCCCGCCTTGCATTTGATTCACCTCCTGTGGAGTTTTTCACATCTTCAACAGCCTCCGTTCCTGTCCCGATGAATCCTACACCTCCGGTAGAGCCCTATGACAGTGTGGACTTGTCCCGATTCAAAATGAAGATCACAAATTGTCTCAGTCCTTTGCACGAATGTCGAGTCAAAGCCCTAGTTGAAGAGCGCTTGGGTCCGGTAAATGAACCTCGAGTAATTCGTCAGACTGGGGGCTATGCGCATCCTCTTAACAAGTCAAGGACCTCCTATATTGAGAAAGTACCTGTAACTGCTTACCTCAGCTTGCGAGTTAAAGTCCAAGAGCCCCTTGGGGCCCCATGCTCACAAAGACGTGGTTCCAAATGAGTGACTCTTGAAAAAGCCAACGAGGTGTTATATCCCCAAAAGGAAGCATGTTTATCGAAAGACGATGATGTTATACGTAGGAAGTTATGCCAACACACAATAGGTTGCTCCGATAATCATGTCGATTAGTTGTACTATCAGGCTGGGGGTACAAACAAAACTCGGAAGAGAAGTACCTAGGTAACAGATTCTCATTGTTTGTGCACCAAGCATATCAAGGTAGTATTATCAGAGTATAGCTGCCCTAAGACCGCTCTACAGAGGGTCTTGTTATTTAAAAGACTTTCTACCAAAATGTCGAAGCCTAAGCCAAGGTATTTCCGCAAGAGAAGATTGTTCGTTCAAGATGATGAACTCCCAGAAGTCACCATCAATGTGACCGATAAAGGGAAGTCAACACGGCGCTTTAGTCCTGAACCTTTTCCAGAAATATCCCAGGGTTTAACTTGGATGTGATCCGGAACTACCAGACCAATGGATTATCAAAGAATGAGCAGAGGGTTATCCTTAGATGACGAAGCGTCATATGCTTGCTCTACAATCACTTCGGATGCTATTGTGTCCAGTTTAGGACGAGTCCGGGAGGCGTTCACCATCACTCCTGACCAGTTAGCGCAAATGCTCAAAAATACTCTAGCTAATCAGAAAGAAGAGCTCAGAGCTGAGATGAAGATGGAAATGGAGTTGAACATGCAGCGTATGAGGGAGTCACATGCCCAACAACTTCAATCATTATCAAATCATCAGGCTGAATCTAGTCGTCGTAACAATACTAATGAAGTACGTAGGGACTCGGAAGTGGATGAAAATATCAACGCTGATACTCCTCCTAATGATAATAACCCTGGGGGTAGTCCTGTAGAATCTCCTCAATCTTCTCAGCAACCCCTAAAGAAAAATGCGAGTGAAGACAAGAAGATGAAGGACCTCGAGAATAAAATTAACGTTTTGATGTCTGCTCAAGAGATAAAGAAGATCGGTATCCCGTGTCCATATCCGAGAGAGTGAGAATTGATTCCATATCCGACGAAGTTTGACTTAATTAAATTCATGTCGTTTTACAAGAGAGGATCGCCCACTTAGCATCTAATTTATTTTAAATCACACCTTGGTGTGATCTCTGGTAACGAACCTTTAATGGTCCGATCCGTTAGCACCCTTCGCGGTGCCGCCTTCGAGTGATACCGCCGTCTTAAGCCAATGAGAATCAACAGTTGGGACGACATGGAAAGCATGTTCCTCACAAACTTCTTTGATGATGTCACTAAAGTGTCAATCGAGATACTATTTGATAAGAAGCAAAAAGACGGAGAATCAGTCGACAACTTTGTCAAGCACTTCCGGAATAAGGTAATGAATTGCTGAGATCTGGTCACAGAGGATTTTATTCTCCAAACGTGTCATAATAATCTTTCTTTGGATGTGTTGGAATCCATGGATATGACACCATCTAATACTTAAAAAGAATTAAAGGTGCACGGAGAGCAAGCCGAAAGCTTCCTCAAAAGGAAGAAGGTTGAAAGAGGTCAACCGGCAGCTAGTGCTCTGAAGCAAAACTTTGTCCCTCGTGGTAAATAGAAGATGCCAATGAATGTAGTAGACGTGAATCAGACATTCTAACTACAGTCGCAATAGCAAGCGCCACAGAAGTCGCCCTCTCAGTGGCAACAGCAACCTCAAAGACAGCAAAAGACTTCTGAATTAAAATTCCTGAAGGAATACTCCTTTAAGGAATATGAAGTTCCTGCTATCTTCAAATACCTCCTGGATAATAACAAAATCAAATTACCTCCAACCACTAACGAGGAGGAAATCAAGAGGGCAACAGATCCAAAATATTGTGTATTTCATAGGCGGGTCCATCATCCCACTAAAATGTGCTACACCCTTAAGGACAATATCCAAGCCTTAATTGATGTCGGTATCATCACTGCAAAGCAGCCAAGGAGAAGAAGGTGGGCGCAAATGCGGTTTCTATTAGTTTTGATTTTGTCCCTTTGTCATGGTTTTAGCCAGAGTCCGTATCAAAGGTGGAGATGAAGACCGTTAACGATGATCCCCATGGACAATGCCAGAATGGGCTTTTTTAGCACATGGCCCCTAACGGCAAAGTTCTTTGGGTCCATCCAGATTTGCTCAAAGATGAACAATGGATGATGTCCTCTTCTAAGAAGAAGTCCAAGAGTAGGGGGAAATCATGTTGTCTCGCTACAACAATCCCTAAGAAAGATGATGAAGGCATCCCTACCTTATCACTTTCTGAAGACGAACATGAAGTCTTTGCTACCAGGAGCAGGAACGAATACTACTACAAATATCCCGAAGTCTCTAATCCAAATGCTAAAATGTTGGCGGAGATGGGGGTGGTTACAACTCCCCCTGCATCTACTAAGAAACCCCAACAACAACCAACTAACAAGCAAAAGGAGAAAGAGCCCCAACACTAAGAGGTTCAAAACCCAAAGCAGTCTCGATTCAATCGTCCGATTGGAAGAGATAATCCGGGAAGTTCAAGCACACTATACCGCTTTAATATTATGACTCAGCTAGCTAACATCCCAATGAGGATAACTCTATACGAGTTATTGCATCTTTCTAAAGACACTAGGGAGGCCCTGTAAGAAGCCTTGGCTGATTTTGATGTATTCCTCACTCAAATCAAGCCAGTCCCCGAAGAACCGAAGCCATCAGTTTAACATTGCGATTTAGTAGCCAAGCAGTTCCCTTGTATCACCTTCACCAATGATGACATGTAAGTTAGAAACTCTAAGCATGATAGACCTTTGTATTTCACCGAATACATCGGCTCTAACGTTATCAATCGGATCCAAGTCGATCTAGGTTCCGCCGTTAGCATCATGCCACTCTGATTGATGTACAATCTCAGAATCCCTGTCAGCAAGTTGGCTTCAACAGGTATTATTATCTATGGATTCAATACCAGTGGGTCCAGACCATTAGGTAAAATCCGGGTGAAGTGACAACTTAGGAATTTAAGGTCCGAGGTCACGTGGTACGTGATTGATGTTGAAACCTCCTATAACTTACTATTGGGTCGATCCTGGATCCATGATAATCTTATAGTCCCCTCTACCCTTCATCAATGTCTAAAATATGTAGACACCAATAATAAGGTCAAGACAGTGGTCGTGGATAAGTAACCATTTAAGGGGTTGAAAAACTACTTTACTTACTCCCTTCTTTACGGTGCTGAATTCGATACTGAATCATCGGCCTAAGGCATGGACAGTAGAGAAGAAGCTGATACCAAAGTTGGGCTTGATTATAATGGAGGTTTTTTTATTAAATAACATTGTACCCTTTGTAATCAGTCTTGACGATGGTGAATCGTCAGATGGTAGTTGTAATTGATAACTTGCCAAAGAAGTAATAAATGATGATTTAGAGTATTCGTATTGTCTTGATAATGTAATGCAGGGACTATATGATAACCCCAACATACACATGCCACTTCAGTCATCTTGCATGATGAATAAGTATGTCCAAGACTCATTTGGAACAACTCTCGTCATT
>NC_033800.1:53563100-53595210 GCF_001876935.1 Asparagus officinalis
CTAAAGCAGGGGGTGAAAAGGAGTTAATTTTCAGCAAGGGGAAGATATCTCCGCCATCAGATCCCTTCTCAAAGGAAAATAGTGATGATGAGAGACCTGGTCCTTATTTATTCAAATACAGCCAACAATCGTGTAACTTTATGAAAAAATAAGGATACAATTTCACACTCGAAGAAGGTCTTTGTTTTGGTCGAGACCCACGAGTTCCACCTCGTCCGGCCTATGTACCAAAATGGAAACCCGACAATTATTATGGCTATAAAAGGGATCTAGACTATGTCCCTTCATCCGATGACAAATGTTGCTGGCAAGTCATCGACCGATTAGCAAATAAGGACATATACTCATCAGATTCTTTAAGTTGGGACTCTGACGTCAGTCTTGGAGAGGTGTTCAAAGGGCTGATGTCAAATATGGCCACAGTCGATCCCACCATAATGGAAGAAGACGATCAATTGCTAACTTGGGAAGATCCTTGGATCCATCACCTAAATATCCAATATGGCGATAGATTCGAACAAAGAGAGCCTCCCACTGAAGATAAAGTGGTCCAGGTGAACATGGACGACAAAGCAAATCCGAAGCCTATATTCGTTAGCGATAGTCTTCCACTAGACGAGAAGGAAGAATTGATTGCCCTCATCAGGAAATACATAGATGTTTTTACCTAGAATTATGAAGATATGTCAGGACTTGATCTAAATGTGGCAGTCCATAACCTTAACATCAAACCGGATGCAAAACCTGTCAAACAACATCAAAGATGGTTTCATCCGCAAATTACGGAAGCAATCGAGTATGAAGTTAAAAAGCTAATCGATTCGGGTTTTATCAGGGAAGAGTAACATCCTGATTGGCTAGCAAATATCGTGCTGGTCCTTAAAAAGAACGAGAAAATCAGGATCTGTATCGACTTCGGAGACTTAAACACCCCTTGCCCAAAAGACGATTTTCCTCTTCCAATCACAGATGTTATTATCGACAACACGTGCAGATTCGAGAGAATGTCCTTCATGGATGGGTTTTTGGGTTATAATCAAATCAAGATGTTCCCGGACGATGAAAAGCATACCGTATTCAGGACGCCTCTCGGTGTCTTCTGCTACACAGTCATGCCTTTTGGATTGAAGAACACAGGAGCCACTTATCAATGAGCAATGTGGAAGATTTTCCAGGAACACCTCCGGAAGACCGTTGAATGTTATGTTGATAACCTAGTTGTGAAAAGCCGAAATAAAGAC
This sequence comes from Asparagus officinalis, assembly GCF_001876935.1. NCBI lineage: Eukaryota > Viridiplantae > Streptophyta > Magnoliopsida > Asparagales > Asparagaceae > Asparagus > Asparagus officinalis. Next base: position 53,564,342 of record NC_033800.1, read on the forward strand.
GACCACATCAACTACTTGAAGATGATGTTCGATCTCACGTGGGATCACTAGCTAAAGATGAATCCTACCAAGTCTTTCCTCGGAATGTCCAGCGATAAGTTCTTAGGATTCGTAGTCACCACGAAGGGTATCCACATTGATCCCGATAAGGTAAAAGCGATACATGAATTGCATCCTCCGAGAAATCTTAAGGAACTCCGAGGACTACAAGGACGACTGACTTATATCCGACGGTTTTTTTCCAACCTCTTCGAAAAATGCCAACCGTTATCTAAGCTAACAAAGAAGAGTGAGTCTTTTATTTGGGACGATGCCTGTTAGAAGACATTTGAAAATATCAAAGCATATCTGGCAAGTTCTCCAGTCCTTGTTGCATCGAAGTCGGGTAAACCGTTCTTGATTTACATCAAGGCGATGAACCACTCGTTAAGTGCTTTGCTTGCACAAGACGATGACAATGGTCACGAACAGGCCGTCTATTACTTAAGTTGAACTTTGGTTGGTGCCGAATCACGGTATCCAATGATCGAGAAGGAATACCTCGCTTTGGTGTTCGCTATCCAAAAGATGCGGTATTATCTCGTTGGACAGACGATCTTTATCATTTCTAACGTTAACCCAGTCTGGGTATCATGACACAACCAACCTCTATGAATTGGTGACTAGCAAAATGGGCCCTACTCTTGTCCCAGTACGACCTGCACTCCAAACAACAGAAGTCGGTTAAGGGTCAGGCGATTTATGATCTTTCGACGGCTAACCCTACAACAGATGCAGCCGAATTATATGAAGATTTACCGGATGAAATTCACGAAGTCAACACTACCTCTCATCAATAGGTGTGGCAATTATACTTCGATGGTGCTTTTCCGAGCAACCAATGTGATAAGTGCTCCCGGATGTTCTATAATTTTCTCAGGAGTTGGAGTTGTCTTAGTTTCCCCCGAGAAACATGTTATACCTCGAGCCTATTCACTCACCAAACCATGTTCCAATAATGTAGCCGTATACAACACGCTACTTATTTGCTCAGTTTCGCTAAAGAGCTGGGGGTCGGGTATCTCAAAGCCTTTGGTGATTCTCAACTGATAGTCAACCTAATTCGAGGAGAGTACAAAGTCAAGAATCAAGACCAGATACCGTACCATAAGACGGCCATTGAGATGGCAGGCTCGTTCGAAGAATTCTTCATCGAGTACATACCACGTCTCCAGAATGCATACACAGATGTACTGGCAACATTAGCGGTATCTTTGCACAACCTCCCGACACAGAACAATGGGTCACTGTGAGAACTCACCAACTCTTCACACCAGACTATGCCTTGGACATCAAGGAGATGCACTCGGCCAAAATTGAACTCGAGCCTCAAGATTGGTGATTTCCCATTATCGACTATGTCGTGCACGGTATTTTGCCGAGAGACATAAAAGAGAGAGACTCGGTCAGACGAAGAACGCTGAGGTTCTATTATAACACGGTGACCCAGACACTGTATCATTACATATAGGACGGTTTGCTACTCCGATGCCTCTCGACCAAAGAGGCGGAAGAGGCTCTCAAAGAAACGCACAACGAAACCTGTGGTGCACATCGTCCCGGTCCCAAGCTCTACAATCAACTCAGAAGAATGGGGTATTATTGGCCAACCATGGTCAAGGACGTGTTGACTATGCCCGACGGTGTCATGCGTATCAAATACACACAAATTACATGCACCAACCTCCGGAGCACCTTCCCCCTTCAGCTACTTCATGGCCATTCGAAATATGGGGAATGAACATTGTTGGTCATATTTTTCCACCGTCAGTCAAAGGTGGTCATTTTATTTAGGCAATCAACGATTATTTCTCAAAGTGGGCCGAAATAGTTCCACTCAAAGAAGTGAAGACAAGCGACATCATCAAGTTCATCAAACACCATATCATCTACCGATACGGTGTTCCAAGATGAATTGTACATGATAACGGCCCTCAATTTGTTAGCAATGTATTCATCAAATTTTGTGGGAAGTTTAGGATTCAAGACGTCTTGTCGACGGCTTACAATCCCACAGCGAACGGATTGGTTGAGGCATTCAACAAGACAATTATGAAGATTTTGTCAAAACTTGTGAGAACCAACAAGCGAGATTGGGATGACAAACTCGGCGAAGCCCTTTGGACCTATCGTACCATAGTCCGCACACCTACCAGAGCGACTACGTACTCTTTAGCGTATGGATGTGAGGCTGTGCTTCCCTTGGAAATCCAAATTCCATCCCTTCACATTACATTCACAACAGGGATGACGAGAGAGGAACAATATCAGAAACGTCTCGAAGAACTTGAGATGTTAGATGAAAAGCACCTAGGGCTCAACAACAAATTGAGTTTTACCAGGCCAGAATCTCCCGGGCTTTTGATAAAAAGTCCAACAATGAAGCTTCAAGGAAGGAGACTTGGTTCTTGCCGTTCGACGACCAATGATACTCAACTCCGAGAAAAAAGAAAAATTCTAACCCAAATGAGAATAACGGTTTGTGATAGAGACAGTCTACTCAAACGGTACATATCACTTAATCACCCAAGACGGTGACAAGCTCATGATGTCAATAAATGAGAAGTTTCTAAAAAATTACTATCCATAGTACGCTCAGGATAGATTATTTAACGGGAAGTTCCTAGAGAATACTGTGCAGGGTATTCTTAAGGATAACCCGAGATTAGCTGATTATTCAAGATGAAGACTAGTCATCTGAATATTTCATCCTTAATCATAAATAATAAGTGATTAAAAAGCCTCCCACTGTGACTTTCCGAGCATTCTTTCGTTGAGATGAGATTTAATGACCTCATTTGGTCAATCTTCCCTCATGAAACCCCCACGATGTAACTGTGGAGTACTTGATGAGTCACAGTCCTCCACCACAAAGTCCCTCACTGATCAAATTAACTGACAACGGGTCCACCAAAAAAATTCTTTCGTCTGAGTCCATCCAAACTCCCACTGTGTTGGTGTACTTAACACTCCCAATGTCAAAGTCCCAACACGGTATTCAAAAATTTAAGCTGTTGATCCATGGCAATTAGCAAACCCCTTTCGTATTAAGTTCCTGTCACTTGGCGCTAAAAACCCCCACCGAGTGATTTTTACAAATTAATATTCTTACTGTTATTAGTACCCCACTCCCACTGTTCGTTTGGTCAAACCTTCATATAGTTAGGACCAAAGCCAAAATCCCCTCTCGATTCCTTCAATGAACGAGAGGTTCACTTTCAAATTGGACTTCTCTTTCAATAAATGAAAGGCCTCCACCCAAGTTGAACGATCAAACCTATAAACGTTAGGGTCGTCTCAATAACCCCCACCTGGTCAAACCATCAAACGATTAGGACCATAATCAGAATTGCTTTTTGATAAACTAAATGCCTCCATTTTTTCCCCTTCAGTCAAACCTATAAAAGTTAGGGCTGAAGTCAAAATTTCATCTTGATAAATGAGAAAGTTATTTTCAGATCAGGTAACCAATTCCTATAAAAGTTAGGGTTATCTGGATCTTTTTGATTCTCGGAGTAGAGATCCCACTCTTAGTTTCACTTTCTAGATTCTCGAAGTGGAGATCCCACTTTGAGTTTCTTTTATAGCTAGAGATAGAATATAAAATTCTTCCTCTCCAACAATTATAGCAGGAGATAGAATATAAAATTCTTTCTCTTCAGCAATGGATTCGTCTTTACCCCAAAAGAAGGCCTGAAGATAGAATATAAAATTCTTTATCTCCGGTATCGGGTTCATCTTTGCCCCAAGAGAAGACACAATCTTTCAACAACACAAAAATCCATGCCTTTCACGCATGGGGACTTTATCTCGATCCCTAAATAGAGATAAGTCTACATCTAACACATGTTATCGGGTGGTCCGTTCCTGTGAAAACGACCAAGTCTACGTATTCAACATCATAGCGATAAAAATCCATGCCTTTTACGCATGGAGAATTTTATCCTAAATCCTAAGTAGAGATAAGTCAACGCCTAACAAGCATTGTCGGTTAGTCTTTTATAATAAAAAGGATAAAATCCTACATATTCGATATCGTGACAGGTTGTTATTAATAACAACAAAATCCGTGCCTTACACGTACGAGGAATTTTATCCCAAATCCTAAGTAGGGATAAACCTACACCTAATACACATTGCTAGATAGTATATTTCCATAAAAAATAGCAAAGTCTATGTATTTAATATCGTAACACTAAGTCTAAAAGAGTTCATTCTTTTAGAGCAACACTATATGTAAAATAGACTTAGATAATTCACATGCTAGCCCGATTCAAACGGTGATCGATAAAGGCATATCAAACCTGTTGATGGTTGAGGGTTTACCAAAAATCCTATAAGTATTATGGTTAATTATTCCAAACAGAATGAGAAATCATAATAAAAATACAACGAGTAAAGAAATGCCTTTTATTAATAAAATCGAGTCTGTAGATACAACAATTGCAATCATTCTACATGAAACTTATGACTAAGGACTTGTTGTTCTAATTTATACAACTCCTCTGTATAAGCTCGCTCAAGCTCATGCTGCAATTCAACCTTGAAGGATTCCTCGATGGCAGATAATGTTTTCACGGCCTCTTCCTCCATCTTGGCTAGCTTCTGTTCTAAGAGTTCCAGCTTTTCGGATATCATGATTCGAGCGTGCTCATCATCAGCCCTTGCTAATTCCAAGATGGTCCGAGCCTCCTCCTCTGCCTGAATCTCCTACTTAAGCTGTGCTATCTTAGCGTCACTTAATGCAAGAGAGGAATTAAGATCGCGCAAAGCTGCCAGCTTCTCAGTAAGGGCCGTCCTCATCCGATCTACCCAACCTTGTTATGTTTGAATCTCGAGCCCAACAGATGCTCAGGTATCTCACCACATTTGCAATCAGGACTCTATCTGAGCGGTTATGTAAGCAAGAGTACCTATAGCTTGGAATTCATGTAGCTTTTGGAATTTGTGTTCCAATCGGTCCAAGTCGTCAACAATAGCCTTCGCTAAAACTGGGGATCCTGCGTTCTCTATCGAAACCATTTTGAGCTCTAGAAACGGCTTGAATTGATAAAAAGAAAGTCTCTTCTAGAGAAGTTTGTCAATCATCATGCTCACGAAAGAGAAGAAGTGACTGACTTCTATGCAAAGAATGGTTTGATCTGAGTCATCGTCTGATAGCAGCGCCTTGACGAGATTATGAAGCTGGGACGAGAGCCCTACGAGGAAGAGAAGAGATACATATTTTGAAATATAAAATATTTCTAAGTCAAATAACAGCGTGGAACTTACCAACGCCTGCAGAGCTTTCTTTAGTTGAATGCTCCGCACTTGGTTTCGCCTGCCCAACCTCATGAACCGAGGGAAGTACTACAGACATAACAGTCGTTGACACACCAACTTCTTCAGTTGGTCTCGCAGCTTGTTCAATAAAGCTCGCACATGCAGTTAAGATGGTTACTACAGTCGTCGGTTCTGAAGGAATGACGAGCTGAGTCTGAGGAACCGATGATTGAGCCTCGATAATAGTCCTTGCTAATAGCAAGAAATCGAGACCCTCATGTTTATCAGACTTCCCGACAAGAGTAGTCATATCAGTCTCAATGACTGGTCCTATAATTGGAACTCCCCTATGGTTAAATGATAACCGACAAATAAATGATTGCAACACAGGGATAGAACTCATATCTATAGGTGAACTAGCTGTAATAATTAATTTGGTGACCTCACGATGGGCTTGTTCTGACAACATGTTGTCGAACAGCTTATCGTTAGAGTCTAAAAGGGCTTGCGTCGGGTAAAATGAGGGTGCATCCGACTCTTTGAGGGCCGCATCACGAAAAATTTCTTCTTCATCTAAACCCTCCATCGAAATACCTACAGAAAGCCTAAATTTTAAAATAGAAGGAAGAAAAGTCGACAATTTATGACGAGTGGAAGTCAAATTCACCAACAGCAGCTGCGCCAGGTTCTGTGGCCCCAACACTCGTGCCCACTCCTTGCAATTTTTCTCAGAGAGCAAGAAGCATAGAAACAATTAGCAGAGGTACGAATTTTGAATCATTTAATTCTCGTGATCGCCACCTAAAAAAGGTGTATTACCAGTGTTAGATGTACCTGGACTCGCGACCATTTTAGTTGTACCAGGTCCAGCACCGGAACCTGCGTTAGCTTCAACATTTATACCCATTTCAGCATTCGCGGGTTCCTTAGCTATGGTGCCATAAACTTGTTGTGTGAAGCCAAAATCAGGAGAAGGAGGATCGAACATAATTTCACTTTCATCATGGCCTCCTGAGAAGTATAAAATTTAAGTCTAAGATTCAACATGCAAGAGAACAGAAGACCATGTGGAAATAAAGTATTACCTTCTCCACCGGTAGGCATGTCGCTGGTTGGCCTCGTCTCAAAAGTCGAAGGCTCGCCCCATCGCTTGTAAGCTTATTTCTTTCGCTTGGCGGGACGAACCTCTTCAGGATCCACAAGTTTCTCTTGTTTAGATTTAGAGCACAACTCCACCTCTGAAGCGACTTGAGTTGTAGTCCAGAATCTCATCCGACGTATAAGGTGGGGCTCTTCTTCTTCCTTCTCCTCCTTAGCAGCCACACCTGAAAGTTCAACTGACATCTTGTTAGGATAAGTGAATAAAACTTATATCCTCGGCTTCTTCGGAGTCGGCGAAGCTTAGGCAAGTTAGATCGGCGAGCTCGATCAGCTACCACTAACTCAAATAATTCCAAGGAGAAAGAATCTGACAGACCTGTTCTAAGCTCATCTTCATCGCTACCGGCTCCTGTGCCTTCACCACCGATGATGTTTGCTTCTGAGATCTCTTCCCCAGAGGAAAAGATGTCTTCCCCTTGTTTGCCCTTACTGGAAGGACCGACGGGCTCTTTTCCTCGTCTCTTTTGATATTCGGCCTCGTGAACCATCCGGGTAGCAATACATGCTGCTTCCTCGGTTGCCAACTCCACGATCGGCCTCAACGGGATGCGTTCATTAGCTGCTAGTAGCTATCTGCAGCATAAGAAAGTAAGCTCCAACCGGTGTTCAGCACCTGGAAGACTGAACCTTGCACCGGTACAACCCGTTATACTCCATAGCCATGCCCAAGCACCGTCTACTAGTCCGCCACGGGTCTGAAGTTGTCGATTCGGGTTCTCAATATATAGTTGATCATATCCGAGCTGATGAACGAACCGACAAGGCAAATACGGCTCTATGTAGTAGTGATTTCTCACCCGGAAGATCAAATAACCCGATCTAATATTTATTAACCAATTGAATCAGCCAACATCAAGACAGGTTCGATTTGTTCCCGGCCTTTCCTCATCAACCAACGAATCACCATATCGACCTAAAAATTACGGGAAGCATGTGGAGAAAACCCAACACTTATGATTCTGTAACTACTTCTTTATTTTTGGGAACCCCCGTCCCTTCCACATATAATTTTCTAACAATTACAGTAGGGGAATAGATTGATCCGCAGTGCTCGACGCTGACATCATGTCAGAGCAATGGAGGACAAACCACGCCATCAGATAAGTATAGGGGAGCTCCACCTTAGCGAGAGGAATCTGAGTCGACGGTTTTCCTTCTTCCTGTGTGAAAGCACTGACTATTTGTCAGAGTCCACGGTGAATATCAACAATTATCACTAGAAAAAGGGAAATACTTTTTTGGTGGGTGAGTTGAACTGGTGGATAAAGCTTTTCTATGGGCAGCACATCAGTAGACTGATACGACACCATACATTTTTTTAACCAGATCATGAGGTAGCCAGATAAGAGAGTCATCGGCTGAATTGGCTTCAGCGCCTGCTATAAGAATGTTTGGAACTTAGTTCCTGCAAGGAAATCACTCTCAATACCAGCGGTGGTGTAAGATTGGGCACTGGATTTCTTGATCAACTCATTGACCTCAGAGGGAGTTAGCAGCACTAACTCACAGATCGCCTTGCCAGAGTTGCTATCCAAATGCTTGAATAAATAATCCGCGAATTGGTTTAAGCTTATTTGTGGTCACGGCTTCTTCAATAATGGGTCAGCGCCTACCAGACCTATTTAGTAATGACAAGTGAAATCCCACAAATTATTATAACAACTGGGCATGGGTGGCTTCAACTGATGCAACTCCCGATTTGAAGGAAAATACTCCTGGTACAACATGTTCCCCATTGGTAAGTCGGAAACTTTATGCATCTCATGAAGAGCTAACCCTAGTTCTCCGTGCTTCGTCAAAAAGGTATTTATGCTCGGGTCATAGAGCTCTAGCAATGCAAGGAAATGAGGGATGCTAATTGGCAACCCATATATGGTAGTGCGAATAGCTGCATATAAACCGCATGCCTTCAGTTCCTCACTCCATCGGTTGAGAACGTAGCTATTCAGATGAGCCCACCAAAGCTTGTTTGAAGAATGAACCCAGCCGTAACACCTGTGACCCGTCGTAGGCATTTCTTGTCCCAATCTCGCGATACGATTCTTTAAAGTATTAGCGATTGTAAATACCTCACCTCGCGATGGGTCATTTAGTCCCAGCACATCGGGATGCAATCCGATGATGCGGTTTCTCTCACTTGAGCTTGAAATAGTCTGCTGGGTGATGTATCTGTGATGCGGTCATGTTCCTCTGTCAAGTCCCACGACATCTCTCGTGTAACAACTTGACACCGTAACTCAATCAGCGAGTGATGGTGAGGAATTAGATGAAGATATAGGAGACCCCCATCATCTTTATGCAGCCATTGCTCAGCTTTGAGAGATACAACGACCAGGTCTTCAACAGAGTCATCGAATAGATAACCTGGTTTCCTCGAAGGATGGGTGGAGCTAGAATCTTCGACAAGGGGTGTGTCGGTGATCAGCTGCCATAGGGTACGACGATCTCCCTTCCAAACCAGCTGGAGAAGTTCTTCAGGCCTACCCAAAGCAAATTGGGGAACAGCCGGGATGAGCATAGGGTCATCAGTAGAGGCATAAGCCTCACTGTGGTGGTCATCCACTGCATGGGCGTAGAACGCCTTTGGAGGGAATTCGGCTGAAACAAGTAATGTGTATTTATTAAACGCAGTTACAAGAATGTCCCTTTTAAGGCAATACATGCGTTGAATTCATCTCACGGATCCGTGAGATAGAGTCACGACCCAATAATTGGCGAGACGATTTCAACTGTATTACGTACATGGAGGATAGGGTACATTATCATACAAATAACGTGACAATATACCGCATCCTACAGAACACGATACAGTATGAAATCACCCCTTATTGCCTTAAAATGCATAATTGACCATGGAAAACGTATTTTTTAAGCGTCAACCCTCACAAAGGAAGATATCAGCACTTCCCAATTAGCTCATCAAGGAGAACAAAGCGGGGATACAGTATACAATATATATTAATATTGAATTCACAAACAAAAGGCGATAAAAGGTTACATGCGTAAGAAAAAGGCTCTGGCTCAGGTGACTGAGTAGCTGAGCGACCCCTCGCGATACGTGACCTCTTCGGCGACATAGCTAATCTGCAATGAAAGACAACGGTTAAGTTATGTCAAGAATTGAGAAGCATGAATCCAATACAAAAAGGAAAATTGTGAAATTTGACTGAAATTCTATAAAAGTAGGATTTTCCGGTTAAAAGTCCAATTAAACCTACAAATATCTCGGGTCTAAATCCCAACAGAGGCCAGTTGAATCACCCAAGGATTTTGGCTATAATTAAAATCGAAACTCAGACAATCTAATAGGGATTTAGATGCGGTCTTTTACGTGAGATCGAAGAGATGAAGCTGTGGTGAAGAAGTGCACAAACTTGAAAGGGAGAATCGAAACCCTAGCCTTTAAAATTCATCAAAATACGAGAATTAAAGATCAATATTGCTTGAAATTCAACCAAGATTGAATCCATGAAGGGAAGCTTACCTGAATCAAATAAGAGAAAGCCCAAGTAAGAAGCTTGAACTGGAGATCTCCAAAAGCCGAAACCCTAGGATGAGAACCCTCTTAGATTCACTCGGATTCAAAGAGATGGAGATGAAGAGGAACTTGGGAATCCCTTTTATGAAGAACTGAGAAGAATTCGAGTGGGAGAGGAGTTTTAATCTCAGGGGAGAAACCCGAACTTGGAAGAAAAGAGGAAGGAGAAGAGGAGATCAGAGTTTTAAAACCCCCAAAACTGAACCCAAATCAACTCTGAATCGACCCTGAACCGAATCAACCCCGGTCTCTCAGCTAGCTAGCACACTTACGAACCATGAACTGCTGGCTCAGCCACTAATTGCTGGCTCACATACTCATGAGCTACGAAGAGCTGGTTCGCACGTGTGGAGGGTCTCGAGGTTGTTTCGCATGCATTTTTGCCCATTTTTACGTATTTTTGACGTATTCGAGATGTGTAGTCACACTCCAATGAGTATATGAGTCTAAACTGTTTCTCCTTGAACCTTCGATGGGTATATAAGGTTACTCCTAGGAGTATACAAGTATAAACTGATCCTCCTCGCTCTAACACCTTAAGAGTTTAAACTATGTAGACTCCAGTTAACGTATGAGTATAAACTGTATTCACGCCAGTCAATGCGTGACGATGAGAGTCGACACCGATCGACGTGAGACAATGAGAGTCGACACCGATCGACACGTGACAATGTAGGTCAACGCCGGTTAATGCGCAACGATGAAGGTCGACGCGAGTCGACGCCGTTCAACGTGAATCGATGCCAGTCAACGTGTGATGATGAAAGTCAACGTCGGTCAACGCGAGTCAAATGCCCAACGTGAATCAACGTCAATCAATGTGTGACGATGAAAATCAACGCCGGTCAACGCATCAATAATTTTGCCAAAACAAGGCTCATGATTGTTCTCAATTCTGGATTAACCCCGAGGATTTCAATCATGATTCAGATACAAATTTTCGACGAAGATGATCAGCTCAACATCGATCCAAAAACACGAGCGAATTCATATATCAACACGCTTGTCTCAGTCCAAGATTTCGATAACGGTCAGATGATAAACGCATCATCGGAAGAATTTTAGCTATTCGACAAAATACTGAATAGACTAAAAGCTGAAGAAGTCGACAAATTAAAGGCTAAGCGTATCATATCCAAAACAACTCGAGACGACGAACCGTCGAGCGACGAACCGTCGAGCGATGAACCGTCAGACGATGTGGTGATGAGCTGTCGAAACAACAAAAAGGCGAACCATTGATGATGTAGCATCAACCACCTCTAAGTGGCCTGTGTACTCACCAGCCAGCTCCAAGTGACTCACGCACTCGTCAGTCACCTCCAAGTTAATGAAACGCATGAAACGAATCGGTGAAGTGTACACGTCAGCGAAACGATAAAATACGCGTAACGACAGAACATGAACAAACCGGAAAAGCCACTGGCAGCCAAGTCACGTCGAAAACGACTCGACCAAGGCCAGTGGCTCCGCCCAGGCCGAGCTACCATTTGGTGGCTTGCACAGCCGAGCCACCATTTGGTGGCTCGCCCAAAGCCGAGCCACCATTTAGTGCCTCGCGCCCAGAAACGCTAAAAACATATTTTTTGATAGTTTTCTCGGGATTCTTTCATTTCAGAGCCTCCCTAACTGTTTTGAAGCTATCCCTAAACATGATTAAGTAGTTATTAACCGAGGATAACATCAAATCATCAATTCTTATCCAAAAACGCTACAACCGAAGCCTATAAATACAAGCCTAGGGTCCTATACGCAAAGGATCTGAAATCAGAGGGCGAGTTGCTATTAAATGGAAGAGTGGAGCATGAATTTCAAAGGAGAGCTAGCAGATCTTGGCGAACTTCAGCATAAAGAGGGAGTTATTCGAAGGATCTGAGGCCCGTTTCACCTTTTCTCCGGATCAAATTTGGTTTTGATCTCGAGAAAAGTCATAATCTTGCTTAGTCAAGATTATCACTTCTGCGATTACTTCCTTTGTGAAGTAAGAACTTTGAATAATCACTCTGTTAACCAGATCTGATCTGCGATAGTCCATGGACTAACGCGTCCCATGTACAGGCAAAGATCACACGCAAGCAGCGGGTGATAAACGTCATCTGCGTGTGTTTGAAGAGAGTTGTAATCTTTTATTTATTTTCATTGTGTAAGGAGTCTTATAAAAAGTAATTCCTTTTGAACTTATTATAACGACTGAAGTTGTAATGAGTCCTACAATGAAAGAATCAACTTTCGATGCTAATATCTATTCTGTCTTTAATTGTTATGGATAGAGTTTTGAATAATTAAGAATTGTTTAAAAATTAAAATCTATAAGGCATGTCTAATCCTATATATATGGCTCATATATAGCATTATGAGGGAGATATAGAAAAAATAGAAAATAGAGAGCCTATGTCTTAGTATTGCTCCTCTTCGGTTACGTGTGGATTTTAGTTGGAGGCATTTTCTCTTGAGGAAACTATTTCGGATTGATCTTGGGACAGATTATTGAATAAATTCAAAAAGCATCGGAAGAAATTTAGAAAGCATTTTAGGTATTCTTCTAAATTTTAATGAATTTTGATTAATCTACGTGATCAGCAAATTCTACTGCGTTGTATGCAATGTATTCAACACAAATGTAACATAATAGGTAGAAAAAGTAATAATTTTATCAACAGTGGTAGGGATTCTTGAATTAAAACATAATAACATAAAAACACACAACCCTCCTCAAATGCTACCCCTCTGTCACCATTCATCTCTCCTTCTCCACCCTCCGGTCAATTTCCTTTAACAATTATATGAATCAAAATATAAAAAGTGACAAGTTTCTCGCTTTCTCCACCTTCATCAACCATTACCTTTCCCCTCAACGTCTCATCTCTCCTTCTCCACCCTCCGGTCAATTTCCTTTAACAATTATATGAATCAAAATATAAAAAGTGACAAGTTTCTCGCTTTCTCCACCTTCGTCAACCATTACCTTTCCCCTCAACGTCTCTCTCTCCTCCATTGTCTTAGGGGGGTGTTTGTTTCAAATCCCATAATTTTAGGATATTGATTTCACCATGGGATTTGAAATCCATAGGTATTTTGTTATGGGTTGGGATTTTTAAAATGTTGTTTGTTTCATTAATATTTTAGGATTTGGAATACTACAATTTGTAATATTTTGTTTGTTTCAAGCTCAAATTGTATCATTACCAAATACCAAAATTTTGTAATATGATGAATATGCTATCTTTTTTTTTGGTAAATGAAAAAAATTTATTCATCACCAAATGTAAAAATGAATGTACATCAAGAATCTCAACATATGTATGAGATATCAAAAATGACATCAAGAGCTCAAAGAAAATAGAACTCAATCAAACACTCCATAAAGAAATCTCAGCAACTATCAGCAGCTAAAAATAAGGATCAAAAAAACTGCTAATTATCCTCCTCAATGAATATCATAGTAAGATGATCCATTCTCTGTCTTCTGTTTTAAACGAGCCATTGAGAACAAATGAGTAAATGCTGAATTTGATATCTTTAAAAAGCTGATCAGCTGGCCTTGCTTTCTGTTTAAAAATCCTAAAATTCCTCTCTCTCTCTCCATATGCTATATACTGCTGTAGTTAGACCCATCCTTTTAATCCTTTGCTTGAAACCATTCCCCTTCAGTCTACCACAGTACCAATTCACAAGTTGATTCCAATCACAGGACTGCCACTTGAATTGGAGCCAATCCATAACTTTTAACCATACTTCTCTTGAATAGCAGCACTCAAAGAAAAGATGATTTCTGTTTTCAGAATCAGTACACAAACAACAATTGTTAGTATTCACTAATCCCCTTTTAATCAGTCTGTCAATAGTGAGTAACCTATCCTGGATTGCTAACCAACAGATAAAGGAGTGACTGGGGAAGTTTGTAGTCTCCCAAACTATTCTATGCCATGGCACAACTGAAGAATTAGGGGAGAGAGCATTGTACAATGCTGAAATCTGGATTCTAGAATTGTCTGAGCAAGATTGAATGAGCTGCAACAAGTTATTTACACCTCCACAAAAGTTTACAGTCTGACTTTCAATTTTTTCTTCCACATCCATGAGTCCCAGTTTTTAGCTTGAACATGCCATATATCATCATTCTTTAAGTATGCACTGTGAATCCATTTGATCCACAGACTTTCTTTATTAACATGGATATGCCACATTAATCTCAGCATAGTTACCATATTCCAAATTGTTGCAGAATAGATGCCAAGTCCCCCATGTCTTTTGCTCAAACAGGCCTTATCCCAAGAAACAAGTGGAATTTTATGCATCTGGTCTGTTTTGTCCCATAGAAAATTCCTGCACATTTGATCAATCTTCTGCAAGACTCTAACAGGTAAAATATAATTTGAAGTCCAATATATTTGAATGCCAAGTATAGCACTCTTGATAACTTGTAATCTGCCAGCAAAAGAAAGAGTTTTGTATTTCAGACATGCTTGTAATTGATCTGAGATTTTGTTTAAAAGAGGAGATCAATCAGCATATGGTAAACGTTTGGATATCAAAGGAACCCCCAGGTAATTGATGGGCAAAGCACCTTCTCTGAAATTCAGGAGATTTCTAATCAGACCTTTGGCATATTCATCAACACCACTGTAAAAAATCTTACATTTTTCTGGATTTGCTACCAGTCCTGATACCTCACTGAACTCCTTGAAGCAATTGAAAAGAAGCTTAACAGAATGTATGTCACCCTTTGAAAAGAGGAGGAGATCATCCGCAAATATTAGATGAGTGATTTTTAGTTCACCACATCTACGATGGAATTTAAAAGATCTGTCCACTTTAAGCATATCCAATTTTCTTGACAGGAACTCCATACCCAATGTAAACAAATAAGGAGAGATAGGATCACGTTGTCTCAAACCCCTTTCTCCTTTGAAATATCCATGAAAAGGGCCATTTAAAGAAATAGAGTACTTTGGGGATGTAATGCACACCATGATCCAATTTGTAAAAATATCAGGAAACCCAAGACCTGTAAGCATATCTTTAAGAAAATCCCAATTTATAGTATCAAAAGCCTTCTTGATATCTATACCCATCATAATCCTGGGTGAATTATGTTTTCTGCCATAGCTCCTTACAATCTCATGAGCCATCAAGATATTACTTGATATTTGCCTTCCTTTAACAAAGGCACTTTGAGCCTCATTTATCAAAAAACTCATTACTGACTTAATCCTGTTAGCTAGAATTTTTGAAATGATCTTATATAGGCAATTACAACAAGCTATAGGTCTGAAATCAGAAGGGGTCTTAGGGCATTTCACTTTAGGGATTAAAGATATGGAAGTAGAGTTTATCATACCAAGGAGTTTCCTAGTTCTGAAAAAATCAAGAATGGCCTGTGAAACCTCATCTCCTATAATACTCCATGCAGACTTGTAAAAGGACATATTAAATCCATCGGGACCTGGAGCTTTATTATCATCCATGGAAAAAACAGCATTTTTGATTTCTTCCCTAGTCACAGCAGAGGAGAGTGAAATTGCTTTTGCTTCATTTAAACAAGCCCCATTGCTAATGACATTACAGTTAGGCTTTGGAGTAACAGTTTTTGATCCCATAAGACTCTTATAAAAAGAGATAATTTCTTGAATGATTCCCTCACCATCAGTAATCTTGTCACCTGCACTATTATAAAGTAGATTTACTCTGTTGAGATGCCTCTTAGCCTTGATTGAAGAATGAAAGTAACTTGTACATCTGTCACATTGCACAATCCATTGAATCCTTGATTTTTGCTGATAGAAAGACAATTCACACTCCAACAATCTGTTAAAAGTGAATATGCATTCTTTCTCCTATGCAATAAGTACTGAATCGAGAGGATCAGCTTGTAGATTGCTTTGAGCTTTATCCAGATTTATCTTTGCCGTATTTACTTGTTCACTTATATTATGAAATTTTTTCCTGTTGAGGTCCTTCAGAGCAACCTTCAAAATCTTCAGTTTGCTAGCAACAGAGTACATCTTACAGCCAGTAATAGATGTTTTCCAGATAGAAGAGACAGTGGGAATGTAATCTTCATGCTTAATCCACATCTTGAAAATTTTAAAAGGTTTTCCAGATAGAAGAGACAGTGGGAATGTAATCTTCATGCTTAATCCACATCTTGAAAATTTTAAAAGGCTTTTTACAGTGGGAATGTAATCTTCATGCTTAATCCACATCTTGAAAATTTTAAAAGGCTTTTTACCTTGAACACAATCATCATAAATTAAAACCAAAGCTGGAGAATGATCTGAGCAACTAGGTTGTAAAAATTCCACATGACTGGAATTATAAAGATTTAACCAAGCATCATTTACCAAGGCTCGATCCAACCTACTCCAAACTCTTGAGTTTGCTTCTTGCCTGTTATTCTAAGTAAAATGACAGCCTTCTGTTTTCATGTGAGATAGGTGGCAATCATCAATAAAATCCCTGAATAGTTTCAGTCTCAGTTACCACTGCACCATCCAGTTTATCATCACTACCAGTGATAGTATTAAAGTCACCACAAAGAATCCAAGGCTTATTTCCAGCAGATATCCTGACTTGATTTAGCTCCTGCCAAAGATCTCTTCTATTTTCCAGTTGATTATGACCATATATTGAAGTTATAAGACAATCAATCCTGCCATCAAAAGATCTAACCAAGCAAGTGATATGTTGAGATGATTGACTGCCAATTTGAACTTCCAGGCTATTAGGATCCCAAAGAAGAAGAATTTTAGCTTTGCTAGAGTTATGATCATTTGAAAACCACTTCCAGGTGTTAGCAATATTCTTAGATACAATAGGTAGTTTACTAGTCTTGATTTTTATTTCAAATAGAGCCATAAAAGATATAGAATACTGTTGAATATGAAGCTTAACAAGATGCTGCTTAGAAGACTTATTTAGTCCTCTAATATTCCAAAAAGAGAAATTCATAAACTTGTAAAGCCCCCCCTGTCCACTGTAGAGGGATTATCATCCATGTCTTTAAAATAATCAAAAGAATTTCCCAAAACTCTAAGGCCAGATTTCTGCATAATGAGCCTTGACTTTATATGTTGAGAGCTTATGGAAACACCAACAATTTTATCCTGACTATGCCTAACCAGAGAAGATTTACTTACTGAAAATGAGTTTTTCTCAGAAGTCTGCCCAACAGTAGTTTTGCCTGTAAGGTTTTCTGAAACATGCACAGCATGCACAACATTCCTATCTGAGTTGTTTTATTTCCAGACAGCTTGGATGTATTTTGCAACTCAGAAAAATGCTCTTGTTGTAGAGTTTGAACTGTCATAGCATCATTTTCTGCCATTTTGTTCAAATCACCAGAAGCAACATTTCCAGCATTAACAGTCTTCTCTTTTGGCCTCCATATTTGTGTCCTAGGATTTTTCCTGCAATAGGTTGTATCATGTCCCACCATCTTACAATTTTTACACCATTTAGGTTTTAATTCATATATCACTTTTTGATTTATAATCTTTCCATTTGGTCCATGTATAGGAATCAAATCAGGAAGGGGGGAAGGCATATTAACCTCAACCAAGACCCTTGCATATGCCAATCTCTGCTTATTAGCATCAGGAAGGGGGGAAGGCATATTAACCTCAACCAAGACCCTTGCATATGCCAATCTCTGCTTATTAGCAGTGAGTTTATCAGTGGCAATAGGCCTACCTATATGACTAGCAATCTTGCTTATGGCATTTGAGCTCCAAAGATTCTTATCAGTGGCAATAGGCCTACCTATATGACTAGCAATCTTGCTTATGGCATTTGAGCTCCAAAGATTCTTGAATATGCTATCTTGGTGAGGTTACCTCTCACAAAAAGATAAAATTAAGATTTGTCAAATCATCTCCAACTGAGAGGTAAGCACACCTATTTATGGGATTTGTCAAAATCCTCTCCAATTGAGAGGATTTGGCAAATTCTAAAAATTGAGCACTTTTTGCACTTTTGAGATTCAATATTCTAAAAATTTTCTTAAAACAAACAACATACATGGAATCCCAAAATACAAAAAAAACTCACTTTTTGATCCCAAAACTTGTAAATCCATACCAAATGCTAAAATTTTTGATGAAACAAACATCCCCTTATTCTTCGTCCGTGTCCCTACTCCGTGTCTGTTCATACCATTCCACTTAATCTTTGTTATGTCCTTGGGCGTGGGTGTGGGGGGGCGGGCGGCAGATGGCCTGGATCACGTGGAAGATATATAAGGATATTTTGAAAATTTTTAAAAGTACGTGGAGAAAGTGGGTCGAAGCGTGTTCTCTTTGGCTCAAAGAAGGTTTTAGTGCTGTTGAAAAAGTGAAGGAGCAGAACTCTCAGATTTCTATTCGTAAAAGAGCTGGATGCAATTTTTCCTTTAAAAATTACTGTTAAGGAGACTTCTCTCATGCCCAATAAAAAAAGATTTTGTGTTCACTTTACGTAAAAGCGAAACGGAATAAAGAAAAGAAAAATCTTGATAATCCTGATCCCAAGGTCTAGCAATACGAACGGGTGACCGCCTCAACGCTTTCCCACTTAGGCCATGTAGATTTGACAATGACCTGACGTGAATTGCACCCACAACTACAAGTAAATGTGCCCTTGGTTAATTTCCCAACCACTTTAAACAAAAACTTTATTAATCTTAGATCTCCAACATCACACCTTGCTAGTTTACTACTAGAGTCTATTTGGCTGCTTTCCTTCGTTTCTCAATTTTTTTTTTATTTTTTGTGTTTTCTTCGCTTTCATAAAAAATATTTTTTGTATTTATTTGGCCAAAAAACGTGGGGTAAAAATAATTTTCACCGTATCTCTTAGTTTGATTCAACTTAAAAAAAGAGATTGAATGTGTGAATAGATTCTCTCGTTTTTTTAGTGTTTTGTTCCAACAAAATAGTTGGCAATAAAAATTACGGGATCCACGTACTTACCATCACACAAAATGTTTAAAGATTTGAGAGACTAATTTGCAAAAATGTATAAAGATTGAGGTAGTAATTTACAAAATATTTAAAGTTTTGAGGGGCTAATTTCAAAATATGAACATTGGGGGAGAAATTTCAAAACGTTTAAAGATGTGAGGGACTAATTTGCCATCTCTATAAACCTCCAACATGTCAAAAATATCACAGGTAATATCAAAAATAAATGTGTCAATTATCATAGTGTTAAATTAATGTTAATTCAAAAACTTTGGAATATCAAAATTGACAAACTAGAAGTTTAGTGTATAAAAGTTATAAAAAGGATGAAACTTTGGGTATTAAGATGCAAAAAAAGCCTCCGACTAATTTTGTTTTGAAATGATTAGCAAAAGAAAAAAGATAAAGCAATTTATTATGTATAATAATGCACACCATTCATAAGAAAGAGACCCAGAGTGAGATGGAATAACCCTAAAAAATCAAAACTGAAGCTCTCGCTCCCTCTTTAATTGCATATCGCGCAGACGACGATTATGATTACCTCTTCAAGGTTGTCTTGATCCTCCTCTCTCGATTAACGAGGAACGAGTTTAGCCTCGAGTCCAAATCCACGATCGGCGTCGAGTTTGCCACTTAAAGCATTTATGTTGACGACAACGTCATCAAGACTTAGATTTGGAACACTGTAGGTCAAGAGAGGATATTAGATTTGAAAAATTCTTCAGGGACCAAAATATGGGACCAATAGAGGAGACAAGTGAGGTGTCTCCCTCATATTGGATAATGAGTTGGTCATCATTAATGATGGCCAACTCATTATCCAATAGGAGGGAGACACCTCACTTGTCCCCTCTATTGGTACCATATTTTGGGTCCCTGTAGCAAAGCTCATTAGATTTCTGCTGCAATTGATGATTTTGGAAAGGAAATCAACTTTGCTTTTATGGTGATGTGGCGTGCAGTTTCTTTCTCCTCTTTTCTGTTTTATTTTTGCGATCTAAACATCAAAAAATGATGTAAACTGCCAACTTTTGGGTTTTTCTTGAATGTCAGTTTTCATTTTCGGGCTTTTCAACATTTTTTTGACAAACCAAACGGCCCCTGGGGGTTTTGGTGTGGGTCATGCATGAGACTCTCTCTTGGTCTTGGGCTTGGTGTCAGTGCACCCCCACTCTCTTAAATAAAGCCCTTTAACCTCTTTATTGTAAAAGCCATGACCATGACAACACATTGAAGCTAGAAATGGTTGGTTTCTTGCCCCTCGTAGGCCAATGCCATGTTATTGGCGGGCGCGCGCTCTAACGTTTCCGGTCTATAGTATTAATGAATAATCTAAGGTAATAATTATGTTTTCCGATGTACCATTAACGGGTTTTTTTATAGAATACCCATGGACACTCTATAAGAGAGGAGAAAGATAAAGAGAAATGAATAGATCATGGACCCCTCCTGATTTGCATTAATTTCTGTGCATAATTCATTTCTCTCTGTCTCTCTCCTCTCTTATAGAGTACCCATGAACACTTTATAGAAAAACCGTACTATAAATTGGGTCACTAAATGTGAGTGGGGGCCACAGGGCAAACCTACACATGCTCTTTTTCCGCGTGAGACAGTGCCCACACCCGAAAACCGCATGCCCACCCGAGCTATAAATATAGCTTTTAACCTAGTCTAGGGCAATGTGCGCAAGAGGGATAAAAAGAGAAAAGTCGGTTAATTGCTTATATTTTGGCATCTCTTGGTTGCGGCTTCGTGCAGATAAAAGGAGTGTAGGCAGAGGGCTTCGGGTGTCTTGCGGCGGCGAACAAGAAGAAAGCAGCAGAAGGGAAAAATCAGCAGCTTTTGTTCTCTCTTTTGGGCAGCGTGCAGGAGCCGATTTGAGAGGGTTTGTGCATCCTATAGAGGGAGATATTTGTGTGAGGGATCTGAGAGCTTGTTTTAGGGTTTAGATTGTGAGATTGTAAACTCTAGTAGTATTCTCTCCCTCTAATAGTAGATCTCCCCCTCCTTGCCCCGTGGACGTATGCGGTTTGTTGAACCACGTAAAATAGTTTGTCTTGCTGTGATTTGTAATAGTTTGTAGGTTCCCTCGACAAGTCAGTCCTAAAACTGATGATTGGAAGTGCTGATATCTCACTTTGTTGAGATATTTTGCTTTCGGTTATTGTTTCCTTTATGAAACGGAAATTTCGTTGTGATCTAATCTCTTGTTGTGCACCTTACGCACCGGAGATGCTGCCGAAATTTCCGCTACGCACAATACTAAATACTTCTTACATTGCCTAGTGAAGGATTAATAACAGAACTTAGTGGATGCGAGTGGAATCTTGTATAAATCATAAATGAGCCACTAGAACACCTAATATGATTTCAGCTGTGGCTCGTCTGATCCAAAACATTCCACTCTAATGTGATTGGCATTCTCTCAAGTCTTCACTAGAGCTTGTGAATGTGCCTTGCACGGAAGCTTCACACCAAGCAATATCAAACATAATCATTTGCAGGCTTAAGTGGAGCAGTAGGGATTGGAACCGCAATGAGTCATACATCTTGGCATTCTAATAGTTACGTACCAATTAACTTAATTGATGAAGAAAATGATCCAAAAGCATGTGATTAGCCTCCCATTTGATTTTTTTTCTCCTATACACATATGTAGCAAGCACCTAGTCTTTAGAAACCACTGTGTTTTCGTATTTTGAAAATGTCAATTTGTAGTGGGTGAGTTTCAGTTGAAAGACTTTTATCATTGCAGATAGGGACAATTTCTCGAGTTGTGTCTTTCATCTTTGTGCAGGGGTCATGCTGATCTTCTCTGTATCTTTCCAGCTATCATTTTGTTACATCCAAAATTATAGTCCAAGTTAAGAAATATACTTTTATTAATTTCACACTATAAAAAATCACGTGACCTTTTAACAACTTTTTCTGGACTAAAATTTGGACTAATTAAGTAGAGATTACAATAACTTGTCATAATTTAAAATTCTCTTAAAATGTATATTTGATTTGAATACAAATCTAGATGTTTCTGGTACGTTATTAAAGTCCATTGCATCAAATCTAGAATATTTCTGGTATGTTATTTGTGTTCATTGTATCAAACATGTTGTAGTTCTTTTAAGAGATGGTGCAACAAACAAAACCAAAAGTCGGTGTGAAGACTCCAAATGCGACTAATTACAATGCTTCTAATGTTGCATTTCATTAATTGGTCTCATGTTGATTGCCAATATTATTATATATTATTCAAATTAGCCATACGAATATTATTATATATTATTCAAATTAGTCATACGAAACTTAGCAAATTAAATAGCTGCCCTACTAAACTTGGAGGCCTACCCTAAAAAAATCTTGATAAATTATATATTATCGAAGCGGCGCACCAATTATTTTGGCTATAGTCCACCTTAAGCATCTTCTGCTGTTGACAAAGATGCTGATGACTTAATTTGAGAATATATTATGACATAAAATATGCTCTTAGATCTTATACATGCAATAATGATATAACACTGCCGTTGAGTTCGGTTTTAAAGGGAAATAATAATAACTGCCACACTTAACGATGATATCAGACAATAATTAAAAACTAATTTAAGGGACATGCAATGACAAGTCTTGAGAAGGTATTTAATGGAATCTAGTGACTCAACCTTACATACTGGTAGTAATCTAAGAGGAAAACAGCCTTTGCATCAGTGCACTTTACATTATAAAATTATAATCCTCAATTATGTATCACAACTTCAAAGTTTTTGTATAGTGATATAATCCTTACATAAAGCAACTCAGATTTGACTCTTACTGGTCACAAATTGTAAAACAATCAATTCTTAGAGCACACTTATTCAATGGATAAGATCTATTAGATGGTTCGACGTTGGAAGATAGTTCTCTATGTACATAAAACTATTTAGTCATCAATAGATGCTAGATGCATTTACATGTCTATCCTTAGATTAGTGGAAAGATGATAGATTTGAACTTCATGTATTCTAGTTAGTATTCTCTCTATTTTGCATCAAATACCCCATGTACATGGATAAGTAGATAGTTATTCTTGTTAGAATAGTTGTGATTATTATTTTGTAACAATAGAAGGGAATATAGAACCTTAATCATATATAAAGGAATTTGGAGTTACCCAATCATAAAATTCCAATCTTGAATTAATTACAAGGACTTGATTCCCAAGGTATAACAACCAGAAAATTTTATAAGAAAGCTAATATTCTCCTGCTTTGGAAATGTTAACTCATATCAAATGAAATGTTAACCCGATTACTTGATCAGTGTGAATATTAGTTAACAGGTAGATTGGATTCTTTTTGCTAAAAAAATGGATTGATTATTTGTACCAACTGAAACCGCCAAATCTTTAGAGAGGCTTTATTTAAGCATGGGGCAGTGTTCTCATCAGTTGTTGGGACTTGGGGAATATACATTTTTCTATATTTTGATAAGTACTTAGAGCATATACATGAGCTTGCATGGTTTTGTTCTTGATTATTGTTAAGGGTTAATTGTGAATAGACTCTTTATACTATTGCCAATTGCAGATGAACCCCCTATAGTTCTTTTGTTTAACTTTTTTGCCCTCAAGAAATGACAAAATTATTTTTTTAACAAATAGGCATGATGAGGGTAAAAGAGTCAAAACAAATAAATTAACCAGGTCTATCTACAATAATAGAACTATGGGGGAACTACACCAAAAATTATATGTGCCCACACTTATTTTATGACACATATAAAAGTGTTATTTTATTGCAAAAGATTAAACAATAGCGACACAAATAAAAAGTATAGCAAATCATGATGCATATTTGTGTCATAATGTATACAATTAATGAATGCTGCTCTAATGATAAAGTCATTCTTTCTGTCGTGTACAATTCCTGGATTCAGTCAGCTCCATTGGTGAGTTGACATGACACAGTTTGGGATGAACTCCTGTATCCCAAGCACTCTTTCACATTATGGTTGGCATGTCACTCAAGGCTGCTAACTAAGGATAGACTTTGTTGAATGGGGATGTTAAGCACAAATCAGAGCAATTGTGTGCTATGTCATTGGAATCAAAGGGAAACAATAAATCACATTTTCTTTGAGTGTCAGTTCTCGGCTGAAGTTTGGAATGGCATAATGGAATGGTTGAGATTTAAATGGAAATCTTGTAATTGGAATCAGCTCCTTAACTGGTACTCTTGCAACCTTAGAGGAAAGGGTCCTATGAAGAAACTAAAGAGAATGGTGTTATCAATGACAGTTTACACAGTATGGCAGGAAAGAAATTTTTGGATCTTCCAAAGCAAGAAGAGGGAGGCTAAGCAAATTGTTCATATTATCAAGTTTTTAGTCTACACAAAAACAATTTTTGAATGAGAGCTCATATGTTCATATAAGAGAGCTCATAGAAAAAATGTAATTTTCTGGTTTTTTGGATTACCAGATTCTGGTATCTAGATGTTCTACTAAACTGTACATGTTGGAAATGAATATAAGTTTGTTCATTTACCAAAAAAAATATATATATATATATAATAAAAAAGGCTAATAGTCCAATATGAATTGTGAGAGATCTACTTAATGAGCTTAAATAATAAATCTTAGACTTTAATTATGATGATGATTAAACATATATGATGATATATAAGCTATAAAACTCCATAGTTAAGTGTGCTTTGGTGAGCGTAATCCTATGATGGGTGATCATCTGGAAAGCTATAGTGTTGAATGATGATACTGTTCATATTTTTATGGTCTAGGCACAACTATGTGTCGTCACTCTTAACATACATATGTTTCGTCACTCTTAACATACATATGTGTCGTGAGTTTTGTGATACATTCTCCTACATATAGAAAGACGCTCTCCACATATGCTCTAACCACACTTTAGGTATGTGTCATGTTCTATTTGTGTGATATAAAAATATACCGCGTAGAGACAAAAAGTATATCATAACTTACAACTTTTGGTGTAGCGAGGGCTTTCTGCAACTAGGCGGTGGTACAAGGGGTCTGTCTGAAATTAAACTTGTTTTCCAAAGAGAGTTCTTAGTCTGCAAGGGATTGGTGTGATTGCGACTTGTCTTGATTAAGAGGAATTTTATTGTATATCATATGTGAACATCAAAGATTGCTTTTCCTAATGATCAATTGGGTCCTTTAGTTAACTATATTTATATCTAATTTTTAATTTTCTAGGATTATAATATTTGTAAAATCAGTGTTGCAATCTCGGTGTAGCTATCACCATTATTTGTATTCCGGTCTTTCTCAGCATGTTGCAAACTCACAATCAGCTACGAGCTATATAAAAAAGTCAAGCAGGCCCCACATAAAATTGACCAAACATGTAAGAACTTCGTTTTTAACAAGTTAATTATACAGAATATACGCTTCTGCAACAAGGTTCTGTTACCTTCAAATTGGTTGTAAAATAGTTGTCAAGAAGAGGAATGTCGTGATCCTAAATATAAGTAAGCACTCATATCAAGGGATAGAAACTTTGGTGGACCATCCACTTAAGTTGACCTAAGTTTATATATAAATCACAACCACATCAAGAACAAACGATTTACGTGGTTCGGCAAGTAGCCTACGTCCACGGGGCAAGGAGGGGGGAGTTCTTACTATTAGAAATCAAGAGAATACAAATAGAGTTACAAATCTCACCGATCAAATCCTAAAATAAAGCTCCAGATCTCTCACAAATCTCCCACAATTGGATGCAGCAATCTTCTCCAAAAGACTGCTCAAAATTATCCTTGCTTAACGCTAATTAATTAGGTTTAGGGTATATCAACTCAGAAATGAACCGGGTCAAAATCCAAAGCCCAGCCCAAAATCCATCTGCGGTCGATCGCGACGGTCGACCGCGCAAGTCTCGCGGTCGACCGCACGAAGCTCGCGGTCGACCGAACACCCCCCGACAGAGAACGCGGCGGTCGACCGAACTGATTTCTCGAGAGATAATCGCCTACAGGGTCCCCGCGGTCGACCGCCACGGTCGATCGCCTTCAGCTCCGATTCCTAGTGTTCTTTGTGCACGTTCACGGTCGACCGCCAGTCTGCCTGGCTGATTCTTCTGCTGTTTTCCTGTACTCTCTCGCCATTTCTTCAATTCTCCACCTCGGCGAATGTTTCTATCAAAACTGAGTCGACACCAAATCATCCAATAGTTCCACAACAAGTCCAGGAACCAAACTAGAGCTGAATCGCAATCTCCCCCCAATCTGAATCAACAAAACCGGCTGCATCTGAAAGACTGCCTACGTATCTTTTTGCCCAAGGAATCAAGCCGAACGTAGTTCACCCAAATGGCCTCCAAAGGCCTCAACACTGAAGAATGTTCAAAAGCTTCAAACAATGACCAAATTTTACTCCTGAAACAACTTTGGTCAACATATCTGCAGGGTTATCGTTCGTGTGGACCTTCTCCAATATGACATCTCTATCATCCAAAATGTCACAAACAAAGTGGAATCTGACATCGATGTGCTTCGTACGCGTATGATAAACCTGGTTCTTTGCCAAATAGATAGCTGACATTCTATCATAATATACCTGAATGGTCTCCTGTGCAATCCCCAAGTCCTCTAATAATCCACGCAATCATAAAGCCTCCTTCACAGCTTCAGTCACTGCCATATACTCCGCCTCTGTAGTAGATAGAGCCACTGTGAACTGAAGTGCACATCGCCAATATAGAGGTGCACCTGCCAATGTAAAAGCATAACCTGAAGTGGACCGATGCTTGTCAAGATCTCCAGCATAATCTGAATCCACATATCCAATATAATCCTGCCCATTCTTCTCATCCTTCTGGAATATCAAACCAACATCCACGGTGCCTCGAACATACCGTAGAATCCACTTCACGGCCTCTTAATGACCCTTCCCAGGATCGTGCATGTATCTTGATACCATGCTCACTGCCTATGACAAATCTGGTCTCGTACACACCATCACATACATCAAGCTACCTACTGCACTGGCATATAGGACCTTCGACATATAATCTCTGTCCTCAACTGAAACAGGTGACATCAACGCTAAAAACTTGAAGTGGTGAGCCAATGATGTGCTAACTACTTTTGCATTGCCATCAAAGCTGAATTTTTTTACCATCTTCTACAAGTAGCTTTTCTGTGTAAGTTTCAAACTCCCTTTCACCCTGTCTCTCTCGATCTCCATACCCAATATCTTCTTTGCCTCTCCAAGATCCTTCATCTCGAACTCAGATGACAGCTCCTCTTTCAACTTTCGAATAGCCGAAGAATTCCTGAAAGCAATAAGCATATCGTCAACATATAAAAGCAAATATATATGCTCACCATTCTGTAGCTTATGCATATAAACACGTGGGTCATATGGGCTCCTTGTGTACCCTCGGCCAATCATAAAGCCGTCGAATCTCTTATATCACTGTCTTGGTGACTGCTTCAAACCATAAAGAGACTTCTTCAGCTTACAAACCAAGTCTTCCTTTCCTACAGCTTTGAATCCTAAGGGTTGTGTCATGTAGATCTCCTCATCTAGATCACCGTGTAGAAAGGATGTTTTTACATCCATCTGGATCAAATCCAAATCCAACTGTGCCACCAACGCCAATAAAATCCGTATCGACGAATGCTTCACAACGGGTGAAAATACCTCATTGTAGTCAATACCCTCAAGCTGTGTATATCCCTTGGCAACCAATCTGGTTTTGAATCGAATGTCCCCAATAGAAGATCCCTCCTTCTTCGTATATACCCACTTGCAACCTATAGCTCTTTTACCCTTAAGTAGATGTGCAAGTGTCCAAGTGTCGTTCTTCTGAAGAGATCGCATCTCCTCCTTCATAGCTTCCCTCCACCTGATCGAATCGGGGCTAAACTCCGCCTCCCTGAATGTGGATGGAACCATATCATCAACGACCTCCACTGATAATGCATATGCGACCATGACATTATTATACCTAGTTGGCCGACGAATTACTCTCCTCGGTCTATCTGCTGCAATGGACCCCTAAACATGACCCTATTCCTGAGTCCTATAATCCATTGTATCCTCTATCTATCCGGTTGTCATCTCATCTTCTCCTAGTGTCACCTCTGTAGGAGCCTCG
Organism: Asparagus officinalis; assembly: GCF_001876935.1. Lineage (NCBI taxonomy): Eukaryota > Viridiplantae > Streptophyta > Magnoliopsida > Asparagales > Asparagaceae > Asparagus > Asparagus officinalis. Next base: position 53,592,411 of record NC_033800.1, read on the forward strand.
ATGGATACAATACTCTCTGGAGTGGGTGGAGTCACATCATCCTCCACCTGCTATGATATCTCTCCTGTCTAGTCTCCCTCCACCTGCTGAGGGAATCGAGGTCTCATCATGTACGCCTTATCAAATGTGACATCTCTACTAATAACTATCTTCTTGTCATGTGGATCCCATAACTTGAAGCCTTTGACTCCATCTCTAAATACCATAAATACTGCTTTCCTCGCCCTCGGATTTAATTTACTATCACTGACATGGTAATAAGCTGGACACCCAAATATCCGAAGCGACTCATAGTCACTAGCTACCGAACCAAACCAACGCTCCAAGGGAGTCTTCCCGTCTATCGTAGTGCACAACAACCTATTCACGAGATGGCTCGTATAAACCAACGTCTCGGCCTAAAAGGATCTAGGCAATCCACTCTGCGTCATCATACATCGCACCATCTCCAGTAAGGTACGGTTCAATCTTTCAGCCACTCCATTCTGTTACGGTGTCTCTCGAACTGTGAAGTGTCTTCTAATGCCGTGATCCCAGCAAAACTACAGAAACGGATCACTCTTGTACTCTCCACCGTTATATGAACGTAGAATCTTCACCTTTTTACCTGTCTGCAGCTCCACTTTCATCTTCCACTCCACAAAAATATCCAGGACCTGATATTTATGCTTCATAGGGTATACCTAATTCCACCTGGAATAGTCATTAATGAAAGTGACAAAATAGTTAGCCCCACCAAGAGATGTGTTCTTGGAAGGGCCCCAAACATCTGTGTGAATGTAATCCAATGTAACTCGGGTGTTGTGAACACCGGTGCCAAACTTCACTCTAGCCTTCTTCCCGAATACGCAATGCTCACACAGCTCCATCTTGCAGGTCTTAGCACCTTTCAATAGCCCCTGTTTCGCCAATGACTGTAGAGACTTATCTCCTGTGTGTCCAAATCTCATGTGCTATAAAGTAGTAGTGTCCTCCTCTATAGTGATAGAAGCTGCCAGACTCCCTATAACTATCTTATCTTTCAAGTAGTATAGGTTGTTTTCCTTGACACCTTGCATCACCACCATAGAGCCCTTCATGACATTCACTGTAGCATCCTCTAAGATCACTCGATATCCTGCTGCCTCCAAAGTGCTAAGAGAAATGATGTTCTTCGTCAACTGCGGCACGAACCTCACTTCCTTCAACTCCCTCACTACACCGTCATGCATCCTAATCCGGACTGAACCAATACCGCCAATAGGGCATATGTGGTCATTACCCATAAGTACGACATCCCCTCTTTCCAGCTCCTCAGAGCTAGAGAACCACTCCCTCTTAGGGCAGATGTGATATGTAGCTCCCGAATCCATCATGCATTCCGTAGAATCCTCATAGAAAACCGACGGTAATGCAGGGCATGAATAGCCTGAAGAATCTGAATCTGAATGCTCACTAATAGCTTTTGCAACATTCACTTCTGAAGGTTGTGCAGCTTTCCCTTTATTCTTCCCAGCTTTTTCTTTTCACTTTGGGCAGTCAATCTTCCAATATCTTTTTTTTTTACAATACCAACATTGATTTCTACCAACACTCTTATAGGCACTCCTATTCTTTGACTTTGAGTGGTTGAACTGGCGACGGTTTGGATCTCGACCTCGAACTGCTAATGCATCTCCCGATGTCTTCTCAGAGGGTTCACCATCACTCTTTCTCAACTTATAATTCACCAAAGCTGAGGTTACCTCCTTATAGCTAACTGTAGTTCTTCCATTGATCATAGTGAGAACGAATAAACCATAATCATCCTCGGGCAACGAACATAAAAGTAACATCGTCTTGTCTTCATCCTTAACTATGATGTCCACATTGGCCATATCTGAAAGTAGCTTAGTGAAATTGTTGACATGCTCCCTGATGGAAATGTCCACATTGGCCATATCTGAAAGTAGCTTAGTGAAATTGTTGACATGCTCCCTGATGGAAACTCCCCTCTTCATCTTGAACTAGTAGCTTAGTGAAATTGTTGACATGCTCCCTGATGGAAACTCCCCTCTTCATCTTGAACTGGTAAAATTTCTTCTTCAAGTAAAACCGATTCTCAATGTTCTTCGTAAGATACTTCTCATTGAGTGTTTCCCACATCTTCTTCGCCGACGTCTCGTTTATAACATCATAAATAAGATCCGACGTTAAGCATGACCTAATAACACCACAAGCTCTACTGTTCATCTTCCTCCAAACCTTATCCTCCATATCAGTGGGTTTCTCTTTTAACTCAAAAGTCTCCTCTAAATTCTGTGCATCCAAGACGTCCATCATATGACACCTCCACAATCCGAAATTGATCTTGCCGTCGAACTTCGGAACATCAATCTTCGTGTTATTGATGCTCAAACTCTATATCTTCTTTGTAAGAGACGAACCTGATGTGCTTGCATCTCCCATGTTGTTGATCTAACTCTTCAGATAGGAATCTTCACTGAATCCTTCGAACGAGCCTGAAGCTCTGATACCAATTGTTGTGCACTGCGGAAGCTTCAAGGAGCGACATAAACAATCCAAGAGATAAACCACAACCAATAAGCAAATCACAACCATAACAAGAACAAATGATTTACATGGTTCGGCAAGTAGCCTATGTCCACGGGGCAAGGAGGGGGGAGTTCTTACTATTAGAAATCAAGAGAATATAAATAGAGTTATAAATCTCACCGATCAAACCCTAAAACAATGCTCTAGATCTCTCACAAATCTCCCACAATTAGATGCAGCAATCCTCCCAGCCTAAAATCCATCTACGGTCGACCGTGGCGGTCGA
>NC_033800.1:53595235-53595809 GCF_001876935.1 Asparagus officinalis
AAGGTAGAGATGAGCGCACAGAAGGCGGTCCGATTTGGACGCGGACGTGGTCGACCAGCGAGTTCTGACTGTAGGATGTGGTTCTCTGTCCGGGATGGGGTCGTTCGGACATAGGAGTCGACTGCAGAGCGTATGCAGCTATGGCGGTCGACCCCGAAGTAGAGGATATTTCATCTATTGGGGTCACAGAAAAATTTCGTCAATGAATATTATAAATATCAGAGACCCTGGCGCGGTTTCCGGAGAGATAATCGCCTACAGGGTCCTCATGGTCGACCGCCATGGTCGACCGCCTTCAGCTCCGATTCCTAGTGGCCTTTGTGCACGTTCACGATCGACCACGACGGTCGACCGCCAGTCTGCCTGGCTGATTCTTCTGTTGTTTTCCTGTACTCTCTCGCCATTTCTTCAAGGGGTGCATCTAAGGATGCACAATCTCAGCCGTCCACTCAACCAATCTCAAACTAATCTCAGCCCTTCATTCAAAACCCATCCCCTTAAAATCCCTACCCCTTCTTCCCATTTCAGACTAAATCTTAGCCCTCCTTCTCTCCTCCGCCCGACCTCGCCGCTT
>NC_033800.1:53595891-53603391 GCF_001876935.1 Asparagus officinalis
TCTTGACGCTCGCCCGCCCTCCGCTAGCGAAACCAAGAAATCGCGAGAAACTCCCCTTGCCCACGTGACAGCCTCGAGCTCCCCTAGACCACGTCACCTCGCACTCTCCTCGACCCCTTGACGCTCGCCCACAAGCTCCACCACGCTTAATTATTCCTCCTCGATGCCTCTATGCCTTAGATCTACTCGATATCTTGACACCTCCACCGTCATCTACTCCCTCAAGATCGGCGACCTTCAGCTTAACCAAGTTGTCCATATAATTTTTGGAGTCCCAGATATTCATATAATTTTGCTATGTAAGTTCAGTTAGGGAATTTTTATATTATAATTCTTATTGATTTTGGGACATGAATCATGAATTATGAATATGGCCTTTTGAAGAAATGCATTTAATAGTGGGGATTATATTTGAGTTTATATTTTGGGATAGGTTTATTATTAAATTGGATATGAACTTTAAATTTGATTTGAACTATCATAATTTATTTTATTTGAGAGTTGAACTTATATCTTGAATTTGGTACAATTTGAGCTATTATTCATTGGGGTTGATTTTAGTTTTTGAGCTTGGATAATAAAATTGTATAGTGAAATTGAAAGATCAACTTGATGACGATTTTTTAAAGATTTTAAACTTCATATATGTGATAATTCATTGATGCAATTCATATCTCTATCATTCGGTTAGATCAAGTCAACTCTTGTATGAACACTCCAACAATTCTCTCACGTGATACAACAATGGATGAAGATGAAAACAAATTTATAGCCCTTGACCTTGAAGGCGAGAACCATGATCTACTATCAACGATAAGTTTTTTCTCTTAGGTGATAATATCTTAGACGCGCCTGTTTGGCAAAGGGTTAAGGAAGAGGGGTTAAAAAGAAGGATTAATGTACTTAGCCATTCGATAATCTGAAGGACTAAATTATTAACCCGTTAAATAAGTTTTATTTTAGTCCTTGTAATCAGTTTTTAGTGTTTGAGAATAACAATGATTTTGACTATTTTCTTTATAATTAGAAGTGTTAACTTTTAATCCTTCTAAATAGGAGTATTAGTAAACCCCTCTTTTTGAGGGGTTAACTCATTTTAATCCCTCTATAGGGGTTAGCTTAACCCTTCTATATTTTTTATATTTGGTAAATTATGGAAGGTTAACTTTACTTAACCATTGTATAGATTTTTTGTGTTTGACAGGTTAAGAAGGGGTTAAATCTCCTTAATTCCTCACTTAACCCTTTGCCAAATGGTACCTTATTGTTTATAGTGTACTACTAACTAATGACATATACCAAAACAGTTGTCTTTAAGCATGAATTGAGTCTTTTTTCATAAGTTTTGTTTCTCTATTTTTATAGGCATCCAAGCATGAGGAGAATGTTGATAAACATATTGGTGTTGAAAATGGCGAAGGTAATCCTTTTGGCTATCCATATATGTGAATGTAGTTCTCTACTCATGATGAATGTTATAATTTCTACAATGCATATGTCAGACTTAAGGGATTTGGTATTCGCAATGGTCATACATCTTGGTCGAGAAAGAAAGATACAATCATATCTAGAACCTTAATTTGTATGTGACAAAGAAGGCTTTAAATTTTTAAAAGATTAAGAGAAGATGGTAAGAATATAATTCAAAAGTCCGATACAAGATGTAGATGCAACACAAGGATGATTATTGGACTTGTTAGAAGTACTAGAAAATGGGTGGTCCGAAATTTTAACATTGATCATAATGGTCATCCATTAATGACCCTAAATCGGGTAAAGAAATACTACTCATATCGGATGCTTCATCGATCTCAATCGACAAAAAGGTTGATAGATACTCTTGATGACAAAAGTATACGGCCTTCTACCATTTGTAAGGTTGTAGGCGTTGCTCATGGAGATGAACAAGACTCTCTTACTTAACAAGAATGCTAAGATCATCTTAGAATTAAATGAAGAAACAATGTCGGCCGTGATTGTGTGACCATAGTTCGTCAATTTCAAGAGAAAAAGGTATCTGATCCACACTTTTACTTTGCACTAGATTTAGAAAATGATAGGACGATGAGAAGTATTTTTGGATGGATGGTAGGGTGAGGAATTCTTACTTGTAATTTAGAGATGTTGTTTGTTTTGATGTTACATATAGAACAAATAATTTAAAATTGCTATTTGCACCATTTACAAGCGTTAACCATCATCAACAATCTACTCTATTTGGGTGTGCACTATTAGCTGACAAAACGGATGAGACCTTTATGTGGTTATTTAGCCAATGGCTAAAATATATGTCGGGTATAGCACCATTAATAATCATCACTAATCAAGATAAATCTATGTGTGGTACAATTCATAAAGTTTTTCCTCAAACTCGACATCGCTTTTGTTCTTGGCACCTTCATAGGAATGCCTTACAAAATCTTCAATCAATGCCTAACGATTATGGTCAGGAAGTTTCTATGAAGTATAATAAATGGTATTGTAGTAAAACAGAAGAAAATTTTGAAAAGCATTGGAAAGAAATGAGGGACAAATATGACGCAGATAAAATGAGTTGGTTAGTAAATTTATGCAGTCATCGAGATCATTGGGCTCCTTTGTATCTTAAAGATACTTTTACTACAGGAATGACATCTAATCAGTGGAGTGGGGGAATTAATGCTTTTTGATCATTTTGTGAATTCCAATACCGAGTTACATGATTTTGTTAAGCAATATGATAATGCTGTCGGAGCTTGACGAGCCGCTGAACTTGAGCAAGATTTTAAGTCCACAAACTCAATTCCTACATTGATAATTGAATATCCAATTGAAAAACAAGCTAGGGAGAATTATACAAAGAATATGTTTAATATCTTTCAGAAAGAACTCAAAGATAGTTACTCCATGCTTCATGAAAGGTTGTCGAAGGATGGCGCAAGTGCTACTTATACCATTTGGAATATAGGTAAGGAGGCTGAAAGAAAGAAGATAGTAAAGCATCAAGTTGTCTTCGATGCATCCAAAGAAAAAAGAATTAAGTGCTCTTGTGCGAGATTTGAGATGGAAGGTATATTATACAAACATAGCTTGCACTAGTAAAAAAGCAAGTATTAGAAAATTCATCAAGATATATTATGCAACGATGGACAATTAATGCAAGACATGTTGGTTTCGGAGTTGTTAGAAATTATATTATAAATAGTAAAGACCAACTTTCTATCATTAACCATTGGGCCCTTAGGAACAGATGTAACAAGGCACTAGAAGAAATATTGACTTCAAGTACGCTTCATGATAAGTTTAGTGGTCTTTTAGATTCATTTTTTGAAGAAGTCGGAAATTACAAGAAAGAGAATGAACTTAACGATAATGGAAATGAGAGTAATGCCAGCAATAAGATGTATACTTCATCCATACCCATCTCTATAGAGCAAGCAACTCAAATCACTATTCATGATCCAGATAAGCTCATTGCCACGAAGGGATACCAGCACATGCTACTAGAATTAAGTCCGGAATGGAGATAACACAAGAAAAGAGTATAAAAAGCAAAAATTTTATGGATTTTGTAAGGGAAAAGGACATTATTGTCAAGCCCCGGGCACATGGGCCTGTTGGCGCATACAATCCATGGGACCCACCGAGAGCAACTCAATGTTAGCTTAAATCAATCGCCAAAATACTAGCACTAGTTATCCTTGGACCTTAGGTTTTTCTATATTTAAACCACCAATATTTCTTCACACTAGTCCATGTGGGACTAAAATGGGGGTGTCACAATCACCTCACCTTACAAAAATAATATCCACGTCATCACGACATGACAATTAGCACATCACAGCGTCACTATCAGGCAATATGGACTCTCAAGGTGGCTCCTACAGGCTCTAGAGGTGGTTCTCACCGCATCCACGCGGTGTAGTACTTAGCCCGTATAGCACTTAGCTCCATACTTCCGGCTGGCAACTGCTCTGATACCAACTGTCAAGCCCGGGGTCCATGGGCCTGTTGGTGCGTGCAAGCCGTGAGACCAACCAAGAGTATCTCGATGTTAGCTTAAATCAACCGCCAATATGCTAGCACTAGTTGTCCTTAGATATTAGGCTTTTATCTATTTAAACCACTAATATTTCTTCACACTAGTCTATGTGAGAATAAAGTGGGGGTGTCACAATTATATAACTAGTTGTCCTTTCGCTAAGGTATTATCTTTAATCTTAATTTAATGATTTTTTTATTTCGATGCATTTGTCTTGATAAAGTTACAATTTTTTTGTAGATGAAAAATATTGCAGGTGGAGGTCGAGAAAGTTAATGGAGGGCCAAAACAAAGTAGTTTGCAAGCATATTTACTTGAGTTATAAAATTAATCATGTGTTTCGGTATAATGTGATAATTTGAACTAAAGTTATGTGTGTATGGATATAAGGATTTAAAAAAATTAAGAGTAGCTTAACCAATAGTTTCTAGCTGTAAACGATTTAAAAAAAATCCTAAAAGCAAAAAAAACAAAAGAATTCTTCATCAATCCTTAAGAATTCGAGTCACAAAAACTAATATCTTTCAGTTTTGAACATTCTCAATTGTGTTACCAATAAGTTTGGATATAAGGATGAACAACTTATAAACACAAAATTTACTTACGAAGATAGATGATTCTTATATTTAGTGGAGGAAGATTTTAATTTTTAAGAAATCGTGGATGTTGACCCCTTCAATTTGTTCGAAGCCATGACTTGGATGCTACGGCTATGAGTAATTGTGGTCATGGTTTGAGGAGGAGTGGAGGTCAGCGGAGCTTTGAGGAGACTTGAGGGCTTTGTTGCAGCGTCGAGGAGTCGAGGAGAGTGCGAGGCGACGTGGTCGAGGGGAACTCGAGGTTGTCACATGGTTGAGGGGAGTTTCCCGCGATAAATGTCGAGGAGAGATGTGAAGAGGGCGGCCGAGGAGAAGGTAATGGGGCGGTGAAAGGGGGGAGGTTGGGGAGGTGGTGCCAGGGCAAGCGGCGGATCGGGCGGAGGAGAGGTGGGGCGGGCTAGATTTTGGTCCTAAACATGGAAGAAGGGGCGAGCGAGGCGGAGGCGAATGGGGCGGCGAAGAGGCTAGAGGAGGTGGGCAGAGGTGGCCTAGGCGGGCGGGAGTGGGGACTCTGGGGAGGGAAACGCGAGCGGAACCTAAACGAGGGGAGCGCGGCGTGGAGGGGAACGAGGGGACGCGGGCTGGACTAAATATCTCAGATCTGATTTTGTGGTGGCGGGTGCTGATTTTTGGGGAGCTGAGAATGAAAGGAGAAAGGAGAAGTGGAGGAGGATTAGGTTTGGGTTGTTTTGAAAAGGAGGGCTGAGATGAAAGTAACTTGAGGGCTGAAGATTGTACATCCTCAGATGCACCCTAAGGAGCCTACTTGGGTCCATATATATATATATTATTATATATATTATATATATATATATGTATAGTGAAAACTCTATCCAACTTAAGTGGATAAGGAATAATTGTCCACCAAACTTTTTATATATACCAAGGGTAATATGAGGATTTAATCACTTATGACATCTACACTAATTTATTAGTACTTACACTTTTTGAACTCCTGGAAATATTTTCTTCTCCCGTTTGTTTGAGATCGTTAAATGATAATTATCTTTTACCATTAGTTTAAACAAAAAATAACTAAACTTTCTCTAAATTTAGGGAAATAAGAGTGATGCCTCATGTTCAAGGAGTGAAAATAATTAAAAAAACGTTTAAGCTAGAGGCATACTTATCTATACTATGATGTGATGGGTGTATATGCAATTACTATAAATTAATAAAGTTGCACATTGATATTTTCAATTTAAATAAGCATATGCCTATAACTGACTTTACAAAAGCATTTAACTTCTAATGTATGATGTAGAACACACGACAGATATGTTTATGTCAAAGTGGGACAGTCGCAAGCTCAAACACGGGTCCGATCGAGGAAAATAACTTGCTACGAAGAAACGACCATAACTTTCAAATCGTACATCGGAATTGGACGAATTATGTATGAAAATCGACTATCTCGATGAGACGGTGCCAGCCAAACCCACCCGTAAGGGTTCGGTTTGCTTCCTCCATTTCGCCAAATTCCTTACGATTTGAGAGATATTTGTATTTTTGTCTGTTTTTACTATTTTTTTGTAATGTTTTAGGAGTCTTTATTGATTAGGAAACAAATCCGATTAGATCTTAGATTTGACTAGTGGACTTTCCTAGTCATAAGGAGTTTTTTTAGGAGTTTTAATGTTTTAGGAATTCTTTTACTATTTTTGGTAAAGTTTGAGTCTTTGTAGGAGTTTGACTCCTTGTAGAAGTCTTGTTTCTTTTTCTATTTAAGTAGAGTCTTGTAAACACTAAAGGCATAACATTAATTAATAAAATTTTGTTCTTTTCTTCAATATTTACTTTGTGGATTCAAAGATTGTCCTTGGTGGATTCCGAGGCTACTACTTCCGCACTGCGTCAATTGGTATCAGAGCCTTGTCCCTCTGATCCAATGACAGGTGATGAAACCCCTATTACTTGAACTGAGTTCGACGTGCTAAAGTCCAATATTAATTAGATGAAGACTGTCATGGAGTGAGTGGCGGCGGCAGTAGAGCGTCTGAACACGGCGGTAGTTCAGAATCGCGTTGATGGTCGCCAATGATGTGATCTGACTGTATATGATGAATCTAACAGCGAGGAAGATTAGTATACAGCCCCACGCCATGGTGTTTATCGCAGAGATCATCGATGAGGGGATAATTATGACGCTGGAGGTTTCAAGATGAAGATGGATCTACCATCTTTCAATGGGCAACTTCATATCGAAGAATTCCTCGACTGGATTGCAAAAGTAGAGAGATTCTTTGAGTATATGGAGATCCCAGAAGAGCGTAAGGTAAAATTAGTGACCTACTGACACAAATGTGGAGCTTCAGCTTGGTGAGAATCTTTTTTTCTGAATCGATCTCGTCAAGGAAAGTCGAAGATCAATAGATGGGAAAAGATGAAGAAATTACTGAGAGCCCGTTTCTTACCAAGTGATTATGAATAAGTTTTATTTGGATAATATCAGAATTGTAAGTAAGGTGGAAGAACTGTGGATGAGAATGATGCGGCATAATTATGTACCAAAAATGTTGCAAGTGCACAACCGTGTCAAGTTATAGTATAAAGATATCGATCCACGAGGAAGGTGTTTTGTAGGAGAAAATATAAAATCGGTTCTTATGTTGTGTGCGTGACAAATAGGAGTGATGAGTGAATGTGATTGTTGAGAGATAATGAGAGTGAACGTGATAGTGTGTAAATCAATGTTTTTGAGAGTGGATGTGAGTAAAAAATAAATGTGATCAACAAGGCAAGAAGGAAGAATGAAAAAAATCGAGAAACTAATAAAAAATCAAGAATGAAAAATAAAATTCAAGAATAAAAGAAAATACAAGAAATTAAAGATGGTGGATTCAATTATAGATATGGGTAATCTAAAATTGAACCCACTTC
>NC_033800.1:53608391-53627285 GCF_001876935.1 Asparagus officinalis
TTAAACCGTGATGAGGACATTGGATGAGAAGATTTTTAAATCGGTTAAAATACTTCCAAAAAGGTTCACCCGGGACAATTTTAAAATTCATGATGCTGTTTTTTAGCTTTACCGTTTTATGGATAGGAAAAAATTTCTTAAGAAAAACGGTGATAAATTCCTCCCAAGTAGTGATGGAATTTACGGGTAAGCTATACAGTCATTTTTTTGCTTTGTCTTTGAGAGCAAATAGAATAAATCTGAGTTTGATCGCATCTTCTATTAATTCTCTTATTTTAATCATAATACACACTTTCTTAAATTCCGAGATAAAAATATATGCATCTTCTGTTTCATTTCCAAGGAATTTGGGAAGCATGTTTATGTAATGCGGTCTAAGCTCAAATTTTATTTCATTTGTTTCGGGGAGCCTAATGCAAGAGGGGATTGCATTCCTAATGGGATAGCACATATCTTGAAGAACGGGTGGATTAGGATGCTTCATTTCTATGATTGGTTCAAAGCGAATTAAATGATATGTATTATCCCTAATCCACTGTTGCATACACCAACTATTTCTTTTTATACTTTTTTTTATTTATAAAGTTAGTTTTTTTTAAATGAGGAGAGAATGGAAAAAGAGAGAAAAAAATCCTATCTAAAACAAATCAAAATCAATCACTCTAACTCTAGGGTTAAGCCTAACTCAACTAGACTAGCTCCTAACCAAAAACTCCTAAAGTGAAAAGATTAAAGTTTTATCCGGGTAGTTAGCCAGGTAAGGATAGTACTAGAGGATGATCAGAGATCAATTAAGTACCTCGTTCCTTGCGGAGCGCTTTACGCAACCCCTAAACCTTGTCTTAGACACCAACTAATCCATGAAAACTTAAACCGGTTCACTTAAGGATTCTTATTTCCTTATTGAGCTCGAATCCTTAGGGGCAACGTTTAATGAGTTTTATTAGGCTTGGGTGGTGTAGTGAGGAATTAGTGATTTTTGGGTTAAGGAAAGGGTGATGAAATCCCTCACCTTATCTTGATTATGGGGTTTTGCCCTTAAAAATATTTTTAAGTGTGTGTCAAATCAAGATGCTCAAATCACTTGGTGAATTCCTACTAACAATATGAAATGCAACCCTATGAATTAAAAGCAACTAAAAAGGATGGAAAAGAAAAAATCTTTTTTTTTAATTAGGGTTATCAATTTATGGTCAACAAAAATAAAATCTTTTTTTTTTAAATCCTAATTGTCTCTAATTGTGAAGCTAACTAAAAAGGGTGGAATTAAAAACGCTAGAAAGAAGACTTACCTGAAAGCAAATCTTCAAATCCTAGTTCTCCAATCCGCGATCTTCAAGCTCCAAGCGTTTCCTTCACAATAAACACACAAGTTAAAGAACCAAAATAATTAAAACCTACTTAAGCACCTTCCCCGGCAACGGCGCCTAAAACTTGATACGGCATAATTATGTACCAAAAATGTTGCAAGTGCACAACCGTGTCAAGTTATAGTATAAAGATATCGATCCACGAGGAAGGTGTTTTGTAGGAGAAAATATAAAATCGGTTCTTATGTTGTGTGCGTGACAAATAGGAGTGATGAGTGAATGTGATTATGGAGAGATAGAATGAAATTGGTGTGTGAATAAGTGCAAAGTGTAAGTGAGAGTGGATTTGAGTATGATCAATAAGGTGAGAAGGAAAAATGAATAAAATCAAGAAACAAATAAAAAATTCAAGAATGAAGAACAAAATTCTAGAATAAAAGAAAATGCAAGAAATTAAAGATGGTGGATTCAATTATAGATATGGGTAATCTACAATTGAACCCACTTCTTAGAAAAGGGTGATTCCCTAGAGGGTTCTATCTTAAAGGCGAATCAAACAAAATAAAAATAAACAAAAAGAAAAACTAAACCCAAGAGGGTTCTAGCCTCAAGGTGAATAGTATAAGAAATTATAAAATAAATTGTAAAATCTAAACTACAAAATAAATTGTAAGAATTAAATGCAAGAAAATAAATCTACTCTATAAGCATGAAATAAATCTAATCTATAAGCATGAAATAAATCTAAGGCAAGAGGGTTCTAGCCTCTTGGCTATTTAACAAGAAAATAAAATCTAACTATATGCATAGAAATAAATCTAAACTACAAAGCAATAAAAAAGAAATAAAAGAGAAAAAGAAAAGAAATGCAAACCTCTAAATAATTCTTCATCTCCAAAATGCAAACCTCTAAATAATTCTTCATCTCCATATTCATCGTCCAACAAAGAGAAGAAATATTTAAAGGTGTGAAAAAAATTATTATTATTAATTGTAACAAAAAATTATAAATTTGGAAGGCCTTCTCAATTAAGAGTAGCCCTCCTCTCCAAAAGGAGTTACAAAAATTTTTACACCTCCAACCCCTCACTCTCTACCCCTATTTATAGTAAACATCAGTGAATAAGAGTCATTGGATCAAACTTGAGCCCCAATACAAGCAAAATCAGCCATTGACTCGTGCTACAGTAAACTAGCATCGATGCAGGCATCGATGCAAGTATCGATGCCCACATCAATACCCACTATATCTAAATTCTGATTTCACGGATAGCTTCTTCTCGTCGAGATAGGTGATTTTTATATATTATATGCCCACATCGATGCCGACATCAATACCCACTATATTTAAATTCTAATTTCACGGATAGCTTCTTCTCGTCGAGATAGGTGATTTTTATATATTATATGTTAAATTCCGTCTTCCGGATTAGGAGATATCGTTAATTCTTTGTAGCCAACTATTTTGAATATGATTTCTTTTCATATTGGATTTTTGATTTTCTCCGGCTTCTATAGGCTACTCGGCTTGATTCTAGGCTTTTGGATAATTTGGAAATTGATTTTCCAATGGCTTCTTTGCTTCATTTCTTCATTTAATCAATAAGTTTTTGTTGAGAGATGAGAGTTTGAGATTTATTCTTCATTAACCTGCAATTAAAAGATAAAAATAATTATTAGTGGTATATTTATTCATATAAAATAGATAATGAGGGTATAAAATTGTAATAAAATATGATTATCAGAATAAATTGTAATAAATTGTAATAGAATTGTAAGTAAGGTGGAAGAACTGTGGATGAGAACACGTAGGAGTTCTATCGACTGTCATCCCGCAATAACTTAAACAAGAGCTAGGCCCAACAGATGTCCTGATATACAGGGGGATTGAGGATGATAATTCAGGATCGTGTATCTTTGCAGCAGACCTATACGTTAGCAGACACGATTAGCCTAGCTGAGAAGGTAGAGCGACAACTCAGACGAAATAGTAAAGGATCATGGGCAGCTTCCGACGGGTCACGCACGAGCTTTAATCGTGGTGGGAATAAATAGTCTCAAACTATTTCTTATCAAGATGTTACAATGGGGCAAAGGGTCTAACGACAACAACAACAAAGAAGACTACAGCACCAAACCCATATGCCAAGCCTGACCCGATCAAGTGCTATAGATGTGGACAGCCTAGTCATCGATCCAATCAGTACCCTAAAAGAGGTGTTGTGAATATGGTGGATCACGAAGATGAGGACGTAGACCAAGACGATGCTGAAGACTATGATGGTGGATTGGATCCTGATGATGATGGGGAACAACTCTTATGTGTTGTGCGGCGACTATTATTAGCCCCAAAGACAGAAGAACTACCACAGAGGCATAACATCTTCCGCACAAGATGCACAATAAAACAAAAGATCTGTGATGTCTACATTGATAGAGGGAGCAGTGAGAATATTGTCTCTCGGCGCATGGTGGAGAAATTAGGTTTGAAGTCGGAGAAGCACCTCGCTCCTTACAAGATCGGTTGGATTCGTAAGGGTAATGACATGCAGGTTGATGAGGTGTGTCGGGTATCTTTTTCCATTGGTCAAACTTATATCGATGAGGCGTTGTGTGATGTAGTTGAGATGGACGCATGTCATATGTTGTTAGGCAGACCATGATAGTTTGATGTTGATACCACGTATAGGGGGAATGATAATGTTTATATATTTAAGAAGAATGGTTGACGAATTTTGCTCAATCTTCTAACCGAGAAGGAGCCTGTCAAAACCAATGTTGCTGAAAAGAAGACTTTTCTGGTCGTTAACAATGAAGACTTTATGAAAGATGTGAAACAATCCGATGAGGTTTATGCTCTTGTTGTCTCGGGAAAAGATGATTCTGCCACCGCCAAAATTCCACCTGAAGTACAAACCCTCTTGTAACAATTCGATGCAGTTATGCCCGATGATCTTCCTTCTGAATTACTAATGCTTCGAGACGTTCAACATCAGATCGACCTCATTCCGGGATCTCGGCTACCAAATTTACCACACTATCGGATGAGCCCAAAAGAAGGAGAGATTTTGCAGAAGCAGGTGGATGACCTCGTTCAGAAAGGCCTTATACGACCTAGCATGAGTCCGTGTGTCGTGCCAGCGTTACTAGTCCCGAAGAAGAATGGAGAGTAGCGCATGTGTGTGGATAGTAGGACTATCAACAAGATCACCGTGAAATATAAATTTCCTATCCCATGACTAGAAGACATGTTAGATATGTTGTATAGATCAAAAGTGTTCTCCAAGATAGATCTCAAGAGTGGATACCATCAGATTCAGATTAGAGAAGGAGATAAGTGGAAGACTGCTTTCAAGACAAAAGAAGGCATGTATGAATGATTAGTCATTCCTTTTGCCCTTTCTAATACTCCTAGCACTTTCATGCTTTTGATGAATCATGTATTAAAACCCTTCATCGGCAAGTTCGTTGTAGTTTATTTTGATGATAGCCTGATTTATAGCCAAAGCAAGACTGCACATCTGGACCACTTGAGGGAGGTACTAACAGTTTTGTAGGAGAAGAAGTTGTACATCAATCTGAAGAAGTCTAACTTCATGACCAGTAGCCTTGCATTCCTAGGCTTTATCGTTAGTGCAGAGGGCATCCATGTTGATGAAGAGAAGGTGTGGGCTATTCGAGATTGCCTACACCAAAGACTGTTAGTGAGGTTCATAGTTTACATGACCTAGCAACGTTCTAAAGGAGATTTGTTAGAAATTTCAACAGTATTGTAGCTCCTATCACTGAATGCATGAAGAAAGGCAAGTTTAATTGGGGAGTAGAAGCGGATCGTAGCTTTGCATTAATCAAGGAGAAATTGTCCATCGCACCAGTACTTGCACTTTCATACTTTCAAAAGGTGTTTGAAGTTGATTGTGATGCATCTTACGTAGGAATTGGTGGTGTTCTATCTCAAGAAGGATGTCCAATTGCTTTCTATAGTGAGAAACTCAGTGAAGCTCGGTAGAAGTGGACCACATATGAGCTAGAGTTATATGCCATAGTTTAGTCTTTGAAGTATTGGGAGCACTATTTGATCTCGCGATAGTTTCTGCTTCATACTAATCATCAGGCCATGTAGTCTCTTAATAGTCAGACTACCATCAACTGTATGCATGCTCATTGGATCGCGTATCTATAGCATTTCACCTTTGTTTTGAAGCACAAATGCGGACAGCAAAATAAGGTTACAGATGCACTAGGTCGGAGATCTAGTTTGTTAGTGACTTTGCATGCAGAAGTGATTGGATTTGAGTACCTAAAGGAGCTGTATGCAGAGGATGAAGACTTTTAGGAGATTTGGGACGACTGTCAATAGAATAAATCAGTCGAAGGCTTTCATATTCAGGATCGTTATTTATTTCATGGCAATCAGTTATGCATACCCCAGAGTTCACTAAGAGAGTAAATAATTCGAGACCTTCATACTGGTGGGCTAGGAGGACACTTGGGGTGAGACAAGATGATTGCTTCTATTGAAGAGCAATATTACTGGCCTTAGTTGAAGAAGGGAGCAGAAAAATATGTGCGGCGTTGTCCAGTTTGTCAAGTTGCTAAGGGATAGTCTCAGAATACGGGATTGTATAGAAAAATATGTGCGGCGTTGTCCAGTTTGTCAAGTTGCTAAGGGATAGTCTCAGAATACGGGATTGTATACACCTTTACCTGTTCTGTTGTCCAGTTTGTCAAGTTGCTAAGGGATAGTCTCAGAATACGGGATTGTATACACCTTTACCTGTTCTTGATGTGCCATGGCATGATATCTCTATGGACTTTGTGTTAGGACTGCCTAGAACCCAACGAGGTATGTATTCTATTTTTGCTACGGTTGATAGGTTTTCGAAGATGGCGCACTTTATTCCATGCAAGAAGACTGCAGATGCTAGCCACATTGCCAATATTTTCTTTCGGGAGATAGTTCGCCTTCATGGAGTACCAAAATCCATCATATCCGATCATGATTCTAAGTTCTTATCCCACTTTTGGATGACTTTATAGCAGTGATTCAATACTTCTCTTAAGTTCAGTACTGCTTACCACCCTCAAACGGATGACCAAACTGAAGTAGTAAATCGCACTCTCGGTAACCTTCCTAGATCTATCTCTAGAGATCGTCCGAAGCAGTGGTATCTTACTCCGGCACATGTTGATTTTGTTTATAACTATATGGAGAATCGAACTACAGGCAAAGCTCCCTTTGTGATTGTGCATAGAATACTTCCGAATCATTATCTTGACCTTGCTCCACTACCTAAGCTTCCTGGACAGAGTGTTCCTGCAGATCATATGGTTGAAAAGATACGGACTATCCAACAGGAAGTGAAGGAGAAGATAGAATAATCTAATACTAAATATAAGGTTGATGCTAATCGACATAGGAGGAAGAAGGTGTTTGAAGAGGGAGACATGGTGATGGTGTTTCTGCGAAAAGAACGTTTTCTCGTGGGCACCTATAACAAGATAAAGAATAAAAAGTATGGTCCACGCAAAATACTAAAAAAGTTTAGTGACAATACTTATGTGGTTAACCTTCCTACAGATTTAGGTATCTCTCCTAGTTTCAATCTTATAGATTTGTTTGAGTATTACCCGCCAGAAGAAACAGCTGTTCATGCAAGTGTATGCTCAGGGTCAAGCTCTTTTCAAGCAGAGGGGACTGATGTACAACACACGACAGAGATATTTATGTCAAAGTGGGGTAGTCGCAAGCTCAAACGCGGGCCCGATCGAGGAAAACAACTTACTACGAAGAAACAACCATAACTTTCATATTGTATGTCGGAATTGGACAAATTATATATAAAAATCGACTATCTCGACGAGACGGAGCCAACCAAACCCATTGTAAGGGTTCAGTTTGCTTCCTTCGTTTCACCAAATTCCTTATGGTTTGAGAGATATCTGTATTTTTTTTGTTTTTACTATTTTTAGTAACGTTTTAGGAGTCTGTATTGATTAGGAAACAAATCCGATTTGACCTCAGATTTAACCGGTGGACTTTCCTAGTCATAAGGAGTCTTTTTAGGAGTTTTAATGTTTTAGGAATTCTTTTATAATTTTTGGTAAAGTTTGAGTCATTGTAAGAGTTTGAGTCCTTGTAGAAGTCTTCTTTCTTTTTCTGGTTAAGTAGAGTTTTGTAAGCCCTAGAGGCATAACTTTAATTAATAATTTTTTCTTTAATATTTACTTTGTGGATTTGAAATTCTTCATGGATTCAATGATTGTCCTTGGTGGATTCTGAGGCTACTACTTCCGCGCTGCGTCAATGCACCACGGAAGTAAGAAACTTCGGAATCCACCAAGGGGTGCTCTTTAAATACACAAAGAACAATCTTCATATCCACAAAGTACTTAGAATCTACAAAGAGAATATAATAAAAAAGAATTTTATTGATGAAAAGTTATCTAATGATTCTAGAATTACATGACTCTTCTTAAATAGAAAAAACAAAATAGACTCCTAATAAGACTACAATTACAATGAAATAAAACGTATCCAAACCTACCATAAAAAAACTCCCTATAATATAGACATCAATCAAACTTGAATTTATTTTCTAATCCATATAGACTCCAACCTTATTATTAATAATAAACTAAATACTAATTATTTTTTAATTTTTACTAAAAGCTGGTGATACTTATGAGATTTTAAAATTTTGACAGTTGGCTTTGTCTCATAGAGATAGTCGATTTATATATATAATATGTTAGAATCCATCTTCCGAGCTAGAAGATATAATCATTCTTTGAGGAAGTAAATAATATGTGTGTATCCACATTTAGCTTGTAATTATCCTAATTGTTATGGGGTACAACTGTTTTCAAATGTATGATCTGATGAGTCAACATCTCGACCAGCCAAACAGGCCGACACGATCTGCCAACTCGGAAGACAGTGTTAGTCGGTATGAAAATTAGCATCCCAGAGATTCAACACTCCTCGGAGTCAACACCTAAAGGTAGCCGAGCCGTCACTCCCTCAGTCGAGTCGGCATCATTCCTCAATGTCGACTCGAGAGGCGGACTCAGTCAACCCTCTTCATATTAAAAGATCGCTACTCAGCGTTAGCTGACACTCATCCCGAGGACGACTCAGAATATTACTTCTCAACATTATTTAACCTTTGATGATCATCATTATGTCTCCGTCCTCAGTCGTTTCAAGACTCATCGGCTGCTGGCTCCCAATGTTGCTGAAGTGACCTCCCGTCACTCACAAACTGACAAGACTCATCGGCTGCTGACTCCCAATGTCATTGAAGTGACCTCCCTCACTCATAAACTAATACGTATAGAACAAAGGGTGACCCTCTAGATCACCCTTCACCACCGCCTTACAGTACACTCATAAAGTGACCAATCTGCCCTTGTCATCCTCTATAAATACAGATACTATTCACCATAAAAATAGGGGGTTCGCGAGTTGGCAGGTTCGCAATCTAAACTTTCCTCCTGATCTAAATCTAAGAGACCACCGCCTCTAATGCACATAGCATAAGAACACAGTTCTATTACTCCACTCAAGCTCAAGTTCATCAACTGACTTGACCGTCGGAGGTACCATGAGAAAACAAGCCCCGCTCTCTCATGATTCTTACGTGCGCAGGTTATTTCTTGTTTATACAGAAGAATCAGGAATTCTGGTCCAAGGATCGGGCATAAAGTCAGAGGAGGAGTCGGCCCCATCTCCCATCCTCTCCCTCTTCATCGTCAGCGCGAAGATCCGACCTACACCCATCGGCGGAATGCACTCATCGACTGTTGATATCAGACATCAATAGTTTGGCGCCTACCATAGGGCCTACTTCCTTCTCTAAGAAGACATGCCCAATTCTGAGCAGGGGCTTGATCTTGTTCATTCTTGAAAAACACTAAGGACCTAGTCAACTCCTAGGGGTTCTAGGCATGTGACTTCTTAGTCGAATGCCAAGCCCTTGGCTCCTCATCAGGATAAGCCCAAAGCACAATGACTCCTCAGTCGGATACAAAGACCTTGGCTCCTTATCAGAATAAGCCCAATGCATAACGACTCCTCAGTCGGCATAAAGCCCTTGGATCTTCTTAAAGGTAAGCCCAAAGCACTACATATGGTTCGATTTCGTCTGCTCTAATTGATCATCATAGTCAAGACCTTGGTTCCTCATCAGGATAAGCCCAAGGCACAATAACTCTTCAGTAGGACACAAAGACCTTGGCTCCTTGTCAGGATAAGCCCAAGGTACAACGACTCTCCAGTCGGACACAAAGACTTTGGCTCCTCATCAGGATAAGCCCAAGGCACAATGACTCCTCAGTCGGTAAAAAGCCCTTGGCTCTTCTTAAAGGTAAGCTCAAGGTATAACATATGGTTTAATTTTGTCTGCTCTTCTTAAAGGTAAGCCCAAGGCACAACATATGCTTATACACCAACTTCAGTTTAATATTTTGACAACGGTCAGATGATAAACGCAACACTGGAAGTACTTCATCTATTCAATAAAATACTAAGTAGATTGAAAGCTGAAGAGGTCAAAAGTTAAAGCCATTCACAGGTCCTTCTACCTAATCTCCTTGATAAAATACTGAAGGGGTTGAACATGACCTATCTTATCCAAAGCATCCCAGACTCCTCTATAAAAGAACGAGTCTGAAATACTTTGGAGGGGATATCTATAGGCATCTAAAAATACCTGTATGTGTCCGCACATAGCTTAAGACAAAGAGAAGATGATGAACGTCATCATCCGGGTCAAGAAGGATTACTTGAGAGCCCGCCACGCTTGTAGGTCAGCTCCAAGTGCCCGCCGTGCTTGTCGGTCGGCTCCGAGTGCCCACCGTATTTGTCGGTCAGCTTCGAGTGCCCGTCGCACTCGTCGGTCAGCTCTAAGTGACCGTCATACTTTTCGGTCAGCTCTAAGTACCGTAAAGAAGTTAACAAGTGCATGAAGCAAGTTATCAAAGCGTACAAGTCAATAAGACAACCAAATATGTAAAACGATAGAAAGTACAAATCCGAGAAAGTTAGAAAACACCGAAAAGATCAAAACCTGCATGGTATGTGGGTCATCACTTGACGACCTGCGCATACGAGGTTACCAAGAGGTGACACGCGGGTTACCAGGAGGTGACCAGCTGTCAAGTGGGCCACTGTTGTCTGCTGTGTAGTCCCGAGCCTTAAACGTGTTTTAAACAGTTTTTAAGTAGTTTTCACAGAATTTATCTGTTCCAGAGGTTCTTAACTGACTTGATATCTGTTTGTTGGAAAAATTTGTAGTAAAAAAAATAAAGGAAAATTTTGATTTGTATTCCTTTAATCTCAATTACAATTGAATTTCCTGGTTATAAAAGAGAAGAGAATGATCTGGATTCTTCCCTTTGTTTAAAACTGGGTTCTTCTCGGTAGCGATGGAATGCCTCCTTCGAATGTTTGTGTCGAATTTGCTCTTCGTTGACGATCCGACCATTTTTATCTCATAGGAACAGTGAACTTTCGTGGGAAGTTTGATGAGTAACTCTTAATGAGTTTAAGAACTCGGAACGAGTTAGAACTCTGTGAAAAGAGTTGTTAGAACCGAATAATCGGTTAATAAGCCAAATAGATTTATTTGTTGTTGAAGAATCCGATCTCTTAACTGCCAATAACTCTACTGATTTCGTAAATGATTTGATCTTCGAAATCTAGCCGAACTCTCCCCTTAATCTGAACTCCGTGCGGTTTAGATCTCCAAAATCTTCAACCCCTTTACTCGGTTGAGTAAGGCAGTTATTTATAGGAGGATAAGGGGTATAACCAACCCCTAAATCCGCTCCTAAGTGGGTGAAAATCCCTCAAATCGTGGGGGAATCGGTTCTGAAACCATTCGACTCGTGTTTGAATGAGTCAAACGCCCAATTTGGCGTTCAGGACCCTAACTTCGCGTCTTAAAATTAAGACACGGAGTTGGGTGTTGCCTGAACATCAAAAACACAAGGGCCGCTCGTGTTTTGCTTGTTGCAGTTTGGAAACGCGGGGATCGCCTAGATTTCAAGAATTATAACGTGAAGATGAGTTCCGCGTTTTAGAAGGGGCTAGTTGCCTTGTAACCTTTTCTGTAGAGTGTTGCAAGGACCATTATTCAGTAATCCTCGCGTTAGCTGTTATGAAGTGTGAAAGTCGTCAGATTGTAACTCTCACTATTGATTGTGAAGACCATTGAATAGAGTTTTCATCAGCTATCGAAAGTATCGTTGAATTGTAACTCTTCTCGATCTATGTGAAAATTCCTATATTTGTAGTTTGCATTTGTTAGCATGAAAGTCATCTGATTGTAGCTTTTATCATTAAAGCTTGATAGGGATCAGCTATCTATTGTGATTTTTAGACAGCCTACAGGACCCCCTCCAAAGTTTTCGAAAGTTCGCGGTTGACTGTGATGAATTTTCGAAATACTTTGGACCTCAAAATTTAGTTGATTGGTTGTTCACTCCGTCTGATTTGAAGACATCGCGAACCTAATTGTTGGAATGTTGAAATTCTGTTTCCTCGAACCAAACAAGATGGCTTTTGAGTCCTGATGACATTGAACTTAGTCAAACAAGCTAAAGCCCAAGTCGTTGCTGATGACTCAAACGAGAGCGATGATGATGACGATCTTATCTGGATCTTTAAGATACTCCACTTGATCTGTGATGAGGTGTATTCATCAGATTTTATTTGGATCATTCATATACTCCACTCAATCTGCGACAGAGTGTATTCTTTTCTCTAGAAAATTCTTGTAGGCATTGATGCACACTCAAAATGCAGCTTTTAGCTTTCTTGATCTTGGTGGAAATGTTAAGCCAATTAGAAGAATGAGTTGTGTGCGGCTCCTGTCTTCATTAATCTTTGTTGGGATGTTAAGCCACTTGGAAGAATGAGTTGTACGCAGCTCCAGGCTTCATTAATCTTGGTTAGGATGTTAAGCCACTTGGAAGAATGAGTTGTGCGCAGCTCCAGGCTTCATTAATCTTGGTTGGGATGTTAAGCCATTTGGAAGAATGAGTTGCGCGTCGGGTCGTGTCTTCATTAATCTTTGTGGGAATGTTAAGCCATTTGTAAGAATGAGTTGCGCGTCGGGTCGTGTCTTCATTAATCTTTGTGGGAATGTTAAGCCACTTAGAAGAATGAGTTGCGCGCGGCTCCAGGCTTCATTAATCTTAGTGGGAATGTTTAGCCACTTAGAAGAATGAGTTGTGCGTGGCTCCAGGCTTCATTAATCTTAGTGGGAATGTTTAGCCACTTTGAAGAATGAATTGCGCGTGGCTCCAGGCTTCATTAATCTTAGTGGGAATGTTTAGCCACTTAGAAGAATGAGTTGCGCGCGGCTCCAGGCTTTATTAATCTTAGTGGGAATGTTTAGAAGAATGAGTTGCGCGTGGCTCCAGGCTTCATTAATCTTAGTGGGAATGTTTATCCACTTAGAAGAATGAGTTGCGCGGCTCCAGGCTTCATTAATCTTAGTGGGAATGTTTAGCTACTTAGAAGAATGAGTTGTGCGCCGGATCGAGTTTGACGGTTTTAGCATTGTTGATTGTAATCTATCTGTACTCATCTAATAGACTCTACAGCGGAGTCGTCTGTTTCTTCTCGGCTTTGGTCATATTGATGACCACTATTAGCTCTTCTTTTATTTATTTGGAGCTGTGCCATAGCCTTGGTTGTCGAGATGCTGCTATTATAGCGGTCCAAATGTATAGATGAATTCCGCATTTAGGGATTGGAACGCGTGGGTGAAATCTGCGCTTAAGATTTAGTACGCGTGGATGAATTCCGCGTTTGGAAGTTCAACCAACTCGAACGTTGTTGGCGTTGAAACCGAAGATGGTGGTTTGAGTAGTGTTCAGCCGATGCATGGGAATCTCTAAGACCTGCATAACCCTGTAAGGCATAATGCTGAGCACTGAGCCCGGGTCAACTTGAACACGACTAATTTTGGAGGACCTGATATACCCCGTATAGTATAGCAGTCTATCGTGCTTATGTTTGACCTGCATGTCTTCCTGTGTAAATGATATGCAAGGTAAACTTCTCGCTGCTTGTAGGCATTGCAGGCAAGGTTGGTCTTCAGAAGCTTCAGGAATCGAAGTGACTTGAGTGATAAAGCTCAGTGTTCTTTAAAGCTTCAATTAGAGCTTCTTTGGTGGTTTTGGATAACCTCAAGAGCTCATATAGGGTAAGTGTTCTTTAAAGCTTCAATTAGAGCTTCTTTGGTGGTTTTGGATAACCTCAAGAGCTCATATAGGGTAATCCTAGCAGGTATATTGGCCCTTTGGTGGTTTTGGATAACCTCAAGAGCTCATATAGGGTAATCCTAGCAGGTATATTGGCCAGCTGCGTTATGACATTGAATTGGAAGGGAGCGCTCGACTCCCCGGGTTCCTGGAGAAGATTTTTGTTGAACTGGATCTCCTTTTGTTTCCCTTTATCGACCGGCTTTTTCGGTACAGAACCCCCAGCGTCTTGGGGCTATTCTTCAGCTTCTTGAGCATTCTAGTCGTAGTCCCTCAAGTAAGCTTTTCCTGATCGAGTGCCAGGGTTACCTCCTGGGTATGCCGCCAGGACAATCCTCTCTTTCTCTGAGTCGGTGAGAGGTTTGAGGTGGTCATCGTTCTCGTTTACGGAGGGGCTAATCATGTTGGATGACTTAGCCTTGCCTCTCTTCTTTTTGGATGTGGTTTTCGTCTATTGTTGATCTTCGACTAGGTCGAGATGGACCCATATAATCTCCATTTTTAGGGTAGTAAGGGGTACCAACCCCTTGCCCTTCTGACTGTGTAAGTCAGTGTTCTTTAGATGCATCTCTCCTTTATGGATGGGGATGACGCCATCTGCAGCTGCCACAGGGGAGAAGTCACCGAACTTGACCACTATCAAATTAGTGGATACGGTCTTCTGTTCCGACTTCAGGGTAAGCACGTTAGCATTCACCAGATTTTATAAAATGTCTTTGAAGATATAACATTTTTTGGTAGGATGTCCCAAGAACCTATGGTAACGACAGTAATTAGGGTCATCCACCTTCCCTGCTTCATCTGGTTTTCTGATCTCAGGGAGCTGCAATTTATTGTTTTTCCGAAGTAGTTGGAATAGGGTGTCCACATGCTCTTCTTTGAACGAGTATTGCTTGGATGCTCTCGGTTGGTTTGGAGCTTTGCCCTGCTTAGCCGGTGATGCACGAGTGTTAGTGTCGGCGGCCAGAGTCTCTTTTCCCTCCCTTGGAGCGTTGAGCATTATGCTGGTTGCGTTGTTGCTGCGGCTTTGGTTGGGGAATTTCTTCAGCCTTGACCCGAACAAGGATTTCTTCGACTTGTTCTCCTTGTGACACTAATTGTCTCCAGGAGCAACATTCTGCCACTCCCATCTGAGCGAGGATATGAGTCTGCAAGTTGTGCCTGCAAGTCTCAACTAAAGTTGATTGAGTCATACCTGACGGGCAACGTACTGCCATGTTACGGAATCTTTCTACATAAGTCTTGATAGACTCTCCTTTTCTCTGCTTGGTAGCGAGAAGAGTCAGGACTGAAACTTCCATATCGCCTTCGAAGAATCTGGCCAAAAATAGTCTTTCTAGATCTATCCATTTTTGAATAAATCCAGCAGGCAGTTTCATAAACCACTCAAAGTCCACTCCTTTAAGAGTGCCGATGAATAACCAGGTCAAGATAGCATCATTCGCTACTACATCTCTAGTCTGTGACTTGAAATAGTAGATGTACTGATTCGACGATCCTGTGTCGTCGAAAGGTTGTAGGGTTGGGGCCTTGAATTTTGGCGGATAGGGAGCTGTGTCCCATTCGGCAGGATAAGACCGTATTACTCCTTCCTCATGAAGCTCGCTTCTGTTGGCGATTGCATTGAGGCGGGCTTCTAGCTCATCCACTTTAGCTGACTGAGGATTCGGTTCTCTTTCCATCTCCCTCTCATTTTCAGAAGAAGATTCTAGGTTGTGAGTTTCATGTTCCGAATGCTCAGGTGCTTTTTGCTTTCCCTTGGTAATTGTTCTTCGGGAAGATTCAGGTCTTTGGCCTTTTTCAGCCAAGAGCTGGGCCAACATATCCTTCATTTGAAGAAGTGTCTCCTGCTATGCCTGGAGCATGACGTAATGTTCATCAACTCTCTTGGCTAAGTCTTTGGGGCCTCCAGTCATGTAAGCAGGAGCTTCACATGCCATGACGGAGCTTGAAGATTGAGATTCGGCTATTGCTGAATGTTCATCCTCTGAAATAATCCCTTTGACCAACCTTTGATAGTTAACTGAGCGGATGGCTCCTGTCCAAATCCGAGTATGTCGATATACTCCTTCGAACTTGTCACAAATTTCCCGAACAGTCGGGGAATGACTTCTTTGCGACTCATCAGAACTAGGAGTCGAAGCCTTCCCTCTACCGATCACATTGATAGTGACCTCAGGGTATTCAGTTTCAGGATTCTTTTTTTGTGATGCCGTTGCCGCTTGATAGGTCTAGCGACATTTGTTAGTCTGTCGAACACCGATTGTCTAGGCGCAGCTGAGCAACAGTGGCACTCTGAAAGGACCGCAGTGATAAGCCACTCACATTGGCATGAATGAGCTGTTTGCTGTGCTGATCTTTCTCTCGACAACAATTCCCGCAAATCGGAGACTTGGGAGGAATCTTTCCCCGAGCGTGAAGACGGAGATGAAACCCCTTGCCCTTGAGTGGGTAAGATTGGTTCTTGATACACATGAATCTTAAATCCATGTTGGTCTTTCTGAACTTGGCGGACCACGTCGCGTCCTTGAGAAGAAATGCGAGAGTCGCGTTCCTGAGAAGAAACACAATGGTCACATTTGGATTTGTAAATACTAGGCCGAGACCTGTATTTAAATGATGAAACAGACCCCTGAGGGTCGTGTTTTGGTTGAACGCATCCTTGAGGGTTGCGTTTGGTTGACAAAATAGTCTTTTGGGGGTCATGTTTCGTTTGAACGCACGCGTGAGGTGTGCGTTTATCTTTGGCAGTGCCTTCCTGAGGGCTGCGTTTTGGAGAAATAACACGCCGCTGAGGGTCGTGTTTCAGCTGTATTAGCCGAGGCTCGTAGTTGGGCTCATTGCCATGAAGCGTGCGTTCCGTGGTGGAAACGCTGTGCTCGGGCAAAGCCTCTAAAACGCGATCTTCGCGTTGGGCGAGAATTCGACTTTCTCGAAGATGCGCTCATCGTATGGATCTTCTCCGTCTTCGAGCGGTGTTCTTTTTGGCTTGTTTCAAAGCCCTGGCAGCAATGTCATCGGTGTTCCTAGAGATCATCTCCTCCATAGGCCGTTTGTGATCCGTAGCACGGCGTGTTGACGCGGACGTTGGTTGATCAACTCGTTGGATGAGTTCGGCAGAGGCTAAGCCCATTCCTGAGGTAGAGGGGCTGTTTGACGAATCTTGACCAAAGGAGAGGACTTTCTTTGGCGTTTCAGCAACAATTTTGATCTCCTTGGAGATCTTGCGGGTGTAGCGCCTAGCCTTGGGGTTAAGCGATCCAGAGGAGAGGGCCTCCTCGTATTTGGCTTGATCAAACTCCACGATGAGAGTTTCAACAGTAGTTCCAGCGAGATGGACATCGGATTGCGCCACCACTTCTGCGTCAGAGAAGCTAGTCCCCAGCAGAGTCACCATCTTTTGTTTGTGAGAAAAATTTATAGTAAAAGAAACGAAGGAAATATTTGATTTGTATTCCTTTAATCTCAATTACAATTAAATTTTCTGGTTACAAAAGAGAAAAGAATGATCTGGATTCTCCCTTTTGTTTAAAACTGGGTTCTTCTCGGTAGCGATGGAATACCTCATGCGAATGTTTACGTCGAATTTACTCTCCGTTGACGATCTGACCGTTTTTATCTCATAGGAACAGTGAACTTTCGTGGGAAGTTTGATGAGTAACTCTTAATGAGTTTAAAAACTCGGAACGAGTTAGAACTCTATGAAAAGAGTTGTTAGAATCGAATAATCGGTTAATAAGCCAAATAG
Organism: Asparagus officinalis; assembly: GCF_001876935.1. Classification (NCBI taxonomy): domain Eukaryota; kingdom Viridiplantae; phylum Streptophyta; class Magnoliopsida; order Asparagales; family Asparagaceae; genus Asparagus; species Asparagus officinalis. The sequence continues at coordinate 53,625,726 of NC_033800.1, forward strand.
ATTTTTTTGTTGCTGAATAATCTGATCTCTTAACTGCCAAGAACTCTACTGATTTCGTAGATGATTTGATCTTCGAAATCTAGCCGAACTCTCCCCTCAATCTAAACTCCGTGCGGTTTAGATCTCCAAAATCTTCAACCCCTTTACTCGGTTGAGTAAGGCAGTTATTTATAGGAGGATAAGGGGTGTAACCAACACCTAAATCCACTCCTAAGTGGGTGAAAATCCCTCAAATCGTGGGGGAATCAGTTCTGAAACCGTTCGACTCGTGTTTGAATGAGTCAAACGCCCAATTTGACGTTCAGGACCCTAACTTCGCGTCTTAAAATTGAGAAGCGGAGTTGGGTGTTGCCTGAATGTCAAAAACGCGAGGGCCGCTCGCGTTTTGCTTGCTGTAGCTTGGAAACACGGGGATCGTCTGCATTTCAAGAATTGTAACGTGAAGATGAGTTCCGCATTTTAGAAGGGGCTAGTTGACTTGTAACCTCTTCTGTAGAGCGTTGCAAGGACCATTATTCAGTAATCCTTGCGTTAGCTATTATGGAGTGTGAAAGTCGTCAGATTATAACTCTCACTGTTGATTGTGAAGACCACTGAATAGAGTTTTTATCAGCTATCGAAAGTATCATTGAATTGCAACTCTTCTCGATCTATGTGAAAAGTCCTCTATTTGCAGCTTGCATTTGTTGGCATGAAAGTCATCTGATTGTAACTTTCATGATTAAAGCTTGATAGGGATCAGTTATCTATTGTGATTTTTAGATAGCCTACAATATCATCTCTACATGTGGGTAGGCTGTTATTGACTGAAGATAAAGCCAAATCTCTCATTTTTATCCAAATAATTGCATCTGAGGTCCTATAAATATAAGCCTAGGGCCTCCATTCTACGGGGTGAATTATTATTAATATGAGAAAGTGCTGCCGAGTTGGAGAGCAAGGGAGCAAGAATTTCAGAGGAGGCTAGCTAATCTCGGCGAAGTTCTTCAGCATAAAAAGAGAGAGTTCGAGAGATCTGAAGCCTCGTCACCCCATTCCTTGATATTAGGTTTGGTCTTAATCTCGAGAAGAGTACTGATTTTGCTTGGTTGATATTAGTACTTTAGCGAATACTTCTTTAGTGAAGTAGGATCTCTGATTAATCATTCTGTCAACCAGATCTGATCCGTAGGCAGTCCACGAATCCTATCGAAGAGGGCACGTTAAAGGCAACGTTAACGCCTCACGTGCCAACTCGCTAAGGCTTTGGAGTCAGTGGACGGGATCTGTTACAGAGTGGATCTAAAATTTAGGGAATACTAAGCGCCCTAATAGCGAGCAAACGCCCCCTCCTCCAAATCATCAACAAGTGAATGGATCCAAGTCAAAAGGACCCGTTCAACTCTTGAGGAGCAAATTCAGAAACACCGCACACTACTTGTACATGCACGAAACCTTGTGCAAGAAGCATGTAAGTTGCAGAAGGAGGACATGGTCAAGGAACAAAAGAAACCGCGTCAAGTCTGGAGGCCGAAGCTCAAAACAGCAGCCAAAACGTCGAAAAATGCGAGTCACGCCAAC
>NC_033800.1:53627295-53663435 GCF_001876935.1 Asparagus officinalis
GTTGTTAGCGGGTCACCACAAGGTGACCCGGCGACCGGTGGGTCACGACGAGGTGACTCGTACCAGGGCCCGATCAGATTGACTCCTGCGCCCGTTTTTTCGATTCCGTCGATTTGTTTCCGCTCCAACCGATCCCGCACCTCCGATCAAGCCCTGTGGTAGTGTGGACTTATCCAAAGGTAGGAAAGCAATATTGGATCACCTTGATCATTTGCACGAGGATCGAGGCAAAGCTCCCGTTAGAGAACGCTTAGGTCCGGTGAATGAACCCCAAGTAACTCATCAAGCTGGGGGTCGCACTCACCCTTGTAACAAGTCTGAGCCTTCTCATAATGGGAAAACCCTATAACCGACCCCCTCGGACTACATATCAAAGTCCAAGAGTCCGTTGAGGTCCCGCGCTCATGAAAGCGTAGCTCAAAACATGCGACTCTTAAGAGCGCTAACAAGACATCGAATCCCCAGAAGGAAACGTTTTTGTCTGACGGTGATGACGTTATGCCTAGGAAGTCATACCAATACATGATAGGTTGCTCCGGTAATTATGCCGATGAGTTGTACTATCAGGCTGGAGGTACGAACAAATCTCAAAAGAGAGATACCCGGGAGATGGACTCTCATTGTTCGTGTACCAAAATTATCAGGGTAGTATTATTAGCATGTAGCTATCCCAAGGCCACTCTACAGAGGGTTTTGATATTCCAAATGCTTTCCTTTGAAGCGTCAAAAACCAAGCCAAAGCGTTTCCGTAAGAAACAATCAATCGTTCAAGATGACGAACTCCCAGAGGTAACCATCAACATGGTCGACAAGGGAAAGTCTATGATTACTGCAAATGGCTCGAACCTTGATTTTTCTCCAGGAAGAGAAGTCAGTTTGGGAATATTCTAACGAATATCTCAGCTCCAGCTAGAAACTGTCGTACATAGCAACTACCTGATAATCCATGAAGAAACCCATTCCGATGATGAGCTCTCGGATTCTTGTTCTGCAATCCACTCCGACGACACAATGTCTAGCGTGGGACAAGCTAGGGAAGTGTTTATGATTAACACCAAGCAAATTGCTAAAATTATCGAGGATGCTCTAGCCAAACAGAAAGAAGCATTCAAAATTAAAATAGAAATGGTTATGTTGCAGATGAAGGAAATGCATGACCAACAGATTTTGGATTTGTCTAATCAGATTGGCGAATCTAGTCATCACAATAATACCTACCGGGCAGGTGATGATGTGGACATGGATGAACACCTCGATGTAGATAACTCTCCCATTGACTAAAATGCTGGGGGTGGCCCCACTAAAGATAACGACACTAGGGGTGGTCCTACCGATGATGATAATGTCAGGGATGGCCGTGATGTTCCTTCTCAAAATCGACTAAGAAAGGATACGAGCGAGGATGAGAAGATGAAGGACCTCAAGAAAAAAATCAATGCCTTAATGTCCATTCAGGAGGTGAAGAAGACCGGCATTCTATGTTCATATCTAAGAGAGTGGGAGTCAATCCCATATCTGGCGAATTTCAACCTAATTAATTTCATGTCGTTCAACGGGAATAGCTCGCCCACTCAACATCTGATCTAATTCAAATCCCACTTAGGTATGATTTCTGGTAATGAAATATCGATGGTTCGGTCATTCTGGGTACCCTTCGCGGGACAGCCTTTGATTGGTACCGCTGTCTCAAGCTTGGAAGCATCAATAGCTGGGACGATATAGAAAGCTTATTCCTCGGTAATTTCTTCGATGATGACACAAATGTATTAATCAGGATGCTTTTTGAGGAGAAATAGGAAGACGAAGAGATGTTCGATGACTTCGTTAACCGCTTCCGGAATAAGGCTATGAATTACCGAGATCCGATCACAGAGGATTTCATCCTCCAAATCTGTCATAACAACCTATCCATTAATATTTTAGAAGTTATGGGAGTAGCACCGTCTAACACCTGAAAAGAGTTGAAGGTACGTGGAGAGCAGGCCGAACGCTTCCTCAGAAAGAAGAAAGCCGAGAGAAGCCAACCGACAGCTAACCCTCCAAACTCAAACTTCGTCTCTCATGGTAAGGGGAAGGCACCTGCAACAGTTATTGACGTTAATCATATGTTATAACAACAACCCCGGAGACAGCAAAAGACTTCGGATCTAAGACTCCAAAAAGAATACTCCTTCAAAAACAAAGACGTTTCAGCCATTTTTGAGTCCCTTCTTAGAAACAATAAGATCAAGCTGCCACCTATCATAAATCAGGAGGAAGCTAATACTTCGGATCCAAAGTACTGTGCATACCATAGGAGGATCCTTCATCCCATCAAGGCTTACTTCGCTCTCAAAAATAGCACCAAGTCTTGGTTGAAGCCGGCATCATAATGTTAGAATAAGCCAAATGAGATCGCCTCACTACGAAGAGTATACAAGTATAAACTGATTCTCCATATACTCCAACAGGGCACACAAGTATAAATTGTTTCCCCTGACTCCAAAGAGTATATGAGTACAAACTGCTTCTTAATCCTCCCATGAGTATAAGAGGTTAAACTGCTTCTCCGTGATCCTCTAACAGGTGCATGAGGTTAAGCTGCTCCTTACATACTCCAATAGGTATATGAGTCCAAACTGTTTCCTATCATTAACGGGAAGTTCTTAAGGATAACCCGATCATGCAGCTGAGTTTAATATTAGACCCAGTTTTGTAAGGAAAGTTGGGGGTGGATAATTCATGTAACGGAAAGGTCCCGGAAGAATGCTATATGGTGTATTCTTAGGGATAACCCGATCACTATAAAAAAAGTGATGAATAAGAAACTCCCACTTAGACTCTGAATGCTTCCAAGAGTAAAACACATCTAATTGTCGGGATCAATTTCACCAGCTTCCAAGCACTCTTTTGTTGAGACGAGATTAGATCATTTCGTCAGATCAATCTTCCCTCACAAAACACTCCCACTGGTGTTTGATGATTTACAATCTTCTACCACAAAATCCCTCACTGATCAAATTAATTGACGGTGGGTCCACTAAAATTCTTTCTGGTTTAATCCACTCAAACTCCCATTGTGTCTGTGTACTCAACACTCCTATTGTTAGAGTCCAGATATAATGATTAGAATTTTAGTCTACTAATCTTTGACAATTGTTAAACCCTTTTGTGCTAAGACCTTATCACTTGACACAAAGAACCCCTACTGAATGATTTTTATAAGTCAATGGTCCCACTGTGATTTGTACTCCAACTCCCACTTGGTCAAATCTTTAAACAGTTAGGACCACAAACAAAATTCCCTCTCGATTCTTTCCATGAACAAGAGGTCCACAAATTGAACGATCAAACATTTAAACAGTTAGGATCGTCTCAAACCCTCATTTGGTTAAACCTTCCTATAGTTAGGGTCACCTCAAACTCTCACTTGGTCAAACCTTCCTACAGTTAGGGCTAAAACCATAATTCACTCTCGATAAACGAAAAATTCACCTCTAGTTCGGTAATAAAACCTTCCGACAGTTAGGATTATCTGAATTTTTTTGATTCTCGGAGTGAAGATCCCACTCTTAGTTTCACTCTTCAGATTCTCAAATTGGAGATCCCACTTTGAGTTTTCTTTACGACTGAAGATAGAATATAAAATTCTTCCTTTCTAGTATTAGGCTCGTCTTCGCCCTAAGAGAAGATACCATTTTTTCAACTCTCAAAATTCGTGCCTTACATGCGCAGGGAATTTTATCCCGAAGCCTAAGTAGGGATAAGTTAACACCTAACACGCGTTGCCGGTTTAATCTTTCACTGATTAAAAAAGACACCAGAATCCAAGTCTGTGGAATTTTTGTAGGCGTATAAAATTGCTTATAGGTCCCTTAGCATAGCTCGGCACAAACCGACGAACCAACGAGGCGACGAGGTTGACGAATCGTACGCAAGCAACGGAATACATCCATTCGCGTGCGGAATCAAGCCAACGGTTCGGGGAGTCAACGAGTCATCCAAACAAGAGCGGACTCGGATGAATCATGACCGAATCAAGATCGGTTTCGGACTCGAACTCAGAAATGGATTTACTGCCAAATTAGGAATCGAATTTATTGCCAAATCAGGTCAACAAATCGAGTCCAGACAAATCAACTGCACAACCGAATCACGGACAAAACGGGAACAACGACAAAACGACGGAACCCAAACACCCTGAGGGGCTCGGCCGAAACCGAGCCACTTCAGGGTGGCTCGGCCCAAGCCGAGCCACCCTGAGGTGGCTCGGTGGGCCGAGCACCCAGGGTGGTCTCGCGCATGATGCCGGGCCACCCAGGGGCTGGGCCGCACTTTGTGGCCGGAGCCACCTCAGCCCAGCATCTGTGCCTAGGCAACAGATCTGGGTGCCCTATAAATAGGCCCAAGGGGTGTTCATTTGAAAAGGGGTGGAGAGCTTTGAGACCGACTGCTGGCCCGAATTGAAGATCAGAGCTGTGGAGTTTTGAAGAGTTTTTGGGGAAGATTGAGGAAGTTGAATGATTCAGATCTGGTTCTCGGGCGAGCGTCTACGTCAGCAAAAGGCAGGAGTCTGAGAGAGGTAAAAATTCAGATCTGAGTATCTACACGGAGATCACCACTCCGGATCAAAAGCCTTGGGCTTTGATCCCGAGAACTAAGGGCGATATTTCGCTTGGTGAATTAATCCCCCCCGGGCTATTATTCCGTTCGGCGGAATAATAACGCCGTCAAAATCGTGAGATCCGCGGATCATAGATGCCGCGTGGTCACAGGATTAACCCCGCGATGCGGGCAAAGGAACTTCACACAAGGCAGAGACGCAAAAACAAGGATCTGCGATTTGTCTAAAGGAAAGTTTGTAAAAGAAAGTTGTAATTGTTTTCTTTTTCTTTGATTTCGTTGTAACCGCGATCTAAAAAGACCGGATTCTTTTGGTAACCGAAAAATAGTGTATTCAAGATAACAATGAATTCAAAATGAAGCGCGCAATTTTTCAACGCGCGAACAATCTGGCGACCACAGTAGGAGCCGCCGATCTCGTTGCCGAGATCGTCACGTCGCAGCCGCGGATCTCAATCCCGGTCGAGGAGGAGGTCGAGTATGAATTCGACCAGGCCAAGTTCGAGGAGTACCTTTCATCCTCGTCCGGATCTACCTCCCCCCGCAAGTCCAAGAAGTTCTCCTCCAGGAGAAAAGCTCGTTGGTTTGAAGAAGTTCAGAACGCCAACGAAGCTCTCACCCCAGCTGACGCCAAAGTTGCGTCAGGTGAAGTTCCACTGACCTCCAACGAGGTCAAACCTGTTCTTATCAACGCTTCTACTGTTGAAGGCGTTGTGACTCTCTCGAAGAGAGCCCGCCAGAGGCGACGTCAACGCCTTGCGCGGCAATTCGCCAAAGCGATGGAGTCCACGGACGGGGTCCGCTACAACGCGGATCTGAAGAATAGGAGAGGCAAATAGCCTCAACAACTGAAGAATGGCGGTTCCTCTAAGCCGCCGACGAACGAATGGATCAGGGTCAAACGGAACCGTTCGACACTCGAAGAGCGGATTCACAAACGCCGCGCATTACTTGCACAAGCAAAAATCCTTGTGCAGAAGGCCGAAGAATTGAAGAAAGAAAGAGTGGCCAAAACAAAAGTTCAACCACCGGCGAATCAACCCAAGTCGCCGGTAATTCCAATAGCTTTTCCGGGAGATCATGCAGAATCGTCCCAAAGGAAGAAGCCAGTCTTGGAGCGCCTCGGTCCGATTCCCGACGAGAGAGGCAAAGCTCCTGTTCAAGATCGTTTGGGCCCGATGAAAAAGCCCCGGACGACGCAGCATGCTGTGGGTCGCCGTCACCTCCAACATGACAAAGAGACCAGGGCAGCTACGCGCACCAACTTGCGCATTGAAGTCCAGGAGCCCGCCGAGAACTCACGCCCAAAAAGGCATGTTTCGAGGCGCGTAACTTTCGAAAACCATAAGAAAGTAATTCCCCCTCAGAAGGAAACGTTATCGTCTGATGGCGATAGCGTTATACCTGAGAAGTCGTGCCAACACACGATAGGTTACTCCGATCGTCAAGCAGACGAGTTGTACTATCGTGCTGGGGGTACGAATAAAACCAGGAAAAGGAGTCCCCAAAAACAGGAAACTCAGTGCCCCTGTTCCAAACTCATTCGGGCAGTATTGTCTGAATGCAGCTGCATCAAGACGGTCCCCGAACGAATTTCGGTTTTCGAAAGGCTCAGTACTAAAACGCCGAAAACAAGGCCTAGGCGAACGAGTTTCGTTTTTCGAAAGGCTCAGTACTGAAACGCCGAAAACAAGGCCTAGGCGTTTCCGCCGAAGAAGAACGGTGGTTGAAGAGGGAGAATTTCCGAGGGTCACCACCAATATGACCAGCAAAGGGACATCGGCACGGGATGATTTCGAGTTAATTCTGAAAGCATCCCGGCCTAGAACCCGTCTGCAGTCCGGAACCATCAAGCGAGCAACCTATGGTAGGGTTCGAACAAGGCTCCCTTCAGAAGATGAAGAATCTGATGCCGGCTCCGTGGTCGCATCGGGTAATACAATATCCAGCGAGGGACAACCCCGCGAGGCACTTATGATAAGTGCGGAGCAAGTGGCCAAAATGCTTGAAGACGCCTTAACTAAGCAACAGGAAACCTTCAGGTTTGAAATGCAGATGGCCATGCAAAACATGAGAGAAATGCATGACCAGCAAATCCAAGCATTGACGAACCAGTAAGGGTAACCCGGTTAATCTGGAAGATGAGGATACAAATGCTCGTAATACCAATGATCCTCCCGTCAACGCAGGGGGTGGTAATGAGAATGCTGGCGAAAACACCGGTGAAAATTTGAAGATCAAAAACCTCGAGAGCAAAATCAATACATTGATTTCCATTCAAGAGATGAAGAAAACAGGCATTCCTTGCCCATACCCAAGAGAATGGGAATCGATCCCATATCCGGCGAAGTTTAATCTAATTAACTTCACGCCGTTTAATGGGATGGGTTCCCCCACTCAACATTTGATTTACTTCAAATCACACTTGGGGGTTATCTCCGGCAATGAGCCTCTGATGGTGCGGTCATTCGTCGGCACTCTTCGCGGAGCCGCCTTCGATTGGTATCGCCGCCTCAAGCCAGGTAGCGTGAATAGTTGGGATGACATGGAGACCAAATTCCTCGCCAACTTCTTCGACGACGACACAGAGATATCCATCGGATCGTTGCTGGACGAGAAACAGAAAGACGAGGAATTGGTGGACACCTTCGTTAAGAGGTTCCGGAACAAGGCGATGAACTGTCGGGACCCGATCACCGAGGAATTCATCCTCCAGACGTGCCACAACAACCTCGCACTGGACGTGTTGGAATCAATGGGGACAGCACCGTCCAAGACATGGAAGGATCTGAAGGTCCGAGGAGAGCAGGCCGAGCGATTCATCAGAAGAAAGAAGGCGGAAAGAGGCCAACAGGCGAATAATGCTCCGCAACAGAATTTCGTCCCACGGGGGAAAGGTAAGGCACATGCTAATGCAATTGATGCTAACCAAACCTTTCAATTGCAACCTCAGCAACAACAACAGCGGCAGCAACAACGAGCGCCACAACAATCGCAGTCACAATAGCAACAACGGCCTCAGAAGCAGAAGTTTTCAGAGCCAAGATTTCCCAAAGTGTACTCCTTCAAAGATGACGAAGTTCCCGGCATCTTTAAATACTTATTGGAGAACAACAAAATTCAGCTGCCGGTGATTGTGGATCAAGAAGGGGCTAGCAAAGTGACGGATCCGAGGTATTGTGCATACCATAGAGCGGTCCATCACCCTACGAAGTCATGCTACCACCTCAAGGACAAGATCCAGGCGCTAATTGATGTAGGCGTCATAACCCCGAAGCCGTCCAAGAATGTTGGAGCAAACGCGGTTTCAATCAATTTTGGATCGGTGCCCACGGCGTGGTTTGAACCAAAACACATCACCAAAGTGGGAATGAAAACAGTAAACGACGACCCGCATGGACAGCGCCAAAAAGGACTTGTGCCACATACAGCTCCAAACGGCGAAATCCTCTGGGTTCGCCCCGACCTGATTGAAGATGAACAATGGGCCGGATCGTCATCCAAGAAGAAGTCCAAAGGGAAAGGAAAGTCTTGCTGCGGAGTCTCTGCTATCCCAGGAGAAGATGACGAAAGAATCATAGCTTTCCCGCTCTCTGAAGAAGAACAAGAAGTTTTTGCGACCCGAAGCGGAAATGAGTATCACTACAACTATCCACCACCTAGTGAGCAGGGGGTGAATAAACGGGGACCAGCCAAAACTCTCACGGAGATGGGGGTGATTACAAGTCCTACACCGGGCAAAGAGGCTCGACGACAGCCAGTGGTGAATAAGCCGAAAGAGAAGAATCCCCAGGAAGTTCAGAATCCGAAGCAGTCTCGTTTCAGTCGCCCAATTGGAAAAGACAAACCGGAAAGCTCGAAGACTCTGCAAGTCTTCGATATAATGGCTCAACTAGCCAATATTCCAGCACGGATAACGCTGTATGAATTGTTGCGGCTGTCCAAGGAAACTAGGGAGGCCTTGCAAGAAGCTTTGGCCAATTCAGAGGTGTTTCTGACTCAAATCAAGCCGGTGCCTGAACAGCCAGAACCGCTGAGTCAACAGTGCAACATAGCGACCAAAAACCTTCCCTGCATTACCTTCACCAAAGAGGACATGCAGACGAAGAATTCGAACCACGACCGACCGCTATATTTCATCGGGTACATCGGCTCCAGCAAAGTCAACCGAATCCAAGTGGATCCGGGTTCTGCTGTGAGTATTATGCCACTGAGCCTCCTCGTATTTGGCTTGGTCAAATTCCACGACCAAGGTTTCCACGGTTGTTCCAGTGAGGTGAACGTCGGATTGCGCCACCACCTCTTCGTCAGAGAAGCTAGTCCCCAGCGGAGTCGCCATCTTTTGTTTGTGGGAAATTTTGTAATAAAAAGAATATAAGGAAAGAATTGCGTTTGATTTTATTCTCTCTAACTGCTTAGAAAAAGAATGATTACAACTCTCTCAACTCTCGATTACAATTTGGATTCCTAGTTACAAAAGAGAAGAGAATGATCTGGATTCTCCCCTTTGTTTAATTCTGGGTTCTTCACGGTAGCGATGAGATGCCTCCCTCGAATGCTTGCGTCGAGTTTGCTTCTCGTTGACGATCCGAATATCTATACTTCACTGGAACAACTGTCTTGGCCGGTTGATAACTCTTGTCGAGTTTTGTGATTCAGAACAAGTAACAAACTCTAATGATAGAGTTGTTGGAACCGAAAATAATTCGGTTGATAAGCCAAATATCGATGGTTTAGAGATCCTCCGTTTGTTGATTTCCCAGACTGTGTAAGGAGTCAATCCTCCTTTTTCTGATTCTGGAAGATTTGATCGAAAGATCCCCCTCCGATTAATGAAAAGAAATCTCTCTTGATCTGATTATCAAAAATCCGATCTCCCCCAATCCAAAAAGAGATCTTTTACTCTGTTGAGTTTGTTGCTATTTATAGGGGGATTAGGGGTGTAACTGCCCCCATAATCCGCGCCTAAATGGGGGTTTAGTTACCCCATTAGTCGGGTGTAACAACCCACTAAAGCCACTCCTCAAATCGTGGGTGAAGAACAGCTTCGAAGTTGTTACGATCGCGTTTGAATGAGTCAGAACCTTGACCTGCGTTCTGGCGGTGATTGAGCTGCGTTTGGCAGTGATGGATGAGCTGCGTTGGCAACGGTTGATAAGCTGCGTTGGGCAGCGATGGTTGATAAGCTGCGTTCGAGCTGTGCTTGGCAGCGATTGGAGCTGCGTTCGAGCTGTGCTTGGCAGCGATTGGAGCTGCGTTCGAGCTGTTGATTGTTGTAGTATTTAGATTTCTCTGTCTTTATATATGGATGACACCAAAGACCAGTAAAGAAGGTCTTATTCAGGCCATTTGTGACAATTGAGGCATCTCAATAACGCTCTATCAACTGCAGGTCATGATCTCCACTGAGTGTGTCGAATATCATTACACTGCTCATCAGAACCTCTAATGGTTGCTAATATAATATTAGTCATGTTGTTGTCGCAGCCATCAAGATCAATCATCTCACATAAGAAGCTGCATTCGTGTTTATAACTGTTGAAGCGGCGTAGGTGATTGAATCGGTGTAGTGTCTTGATGATGGTACGCGGGGAGGACTTCCCCGTCTTGGTTTGAAGAGATCGTCGATTTGTAATCCTTTCTGTCAGAGTATTGCTAAAGACTGTCGTTTTGTAATCTTTGCTTTAACTCTTTGACATGTGAAAATCTTCGAATTGTAGCCTTCTGGAAGTCGTCAGATTGTAACTTCCATCATCAGTGTTCGATGGAGACTCAGCTATCCATTGTGATTTTTAGACAGCCTACAGAACCCCCTCCAAAGTTTTTGAAAGTTTGCGGTTGACTGGGACAAATTTTCGGAATACTTTGGATCCCAAAACCTTGCTGATTAAATGTATTCCATCGTAGACTGAATAGAGCATCTCAGGGTTTTAGGCAAATTTTGTCGACATCCTCCTTCTTGTTTGATTCATCAACAATGGCTTTAGACTTCAGCTTGTATGAACAGACTTTCATCCCCAGCTTAGTCAGGGAGACAGCTTCGGAAGAATCTTCTTGATCAGCTCGTCTGAGGTAAAATGATCTCGGCCGTCTGATTATTACTTCGAATATTTACCCCTTTGAAGGAGTTATTTATGTGGTAGGCTGAATTCGGCCATCAGAACGCACGTCTAAATCATGCGTTCGACTGTTTGATCATGAGGGTGCGTTTGGGAGTTGAAACCCCCCCCCCTTCATTTGAAAACGCGAGAATCACGTTTCAGGTGAGATTTTACCTAAAATCTCGTTTCGATTCGACGGCTACAGCTGTTTATAAATGGACCACTGAGGTCAAATCAAAAAGTCATTCGACTTTTCCCTTTCTTGTTTAATTTCTAAACAGGGCTACTGTTCATCTTCTCCAACGCTTCAACGGAAGAAAGGGTTCGTTCCTGAATATTCCGCCCATCTTCGTCTTCCACTCCACGGTTGCCATGGGACCCAAGAATAAAATGGCCTCCAAATCGAAGACCGCCCAAGCTCCGGATGTTCCTTTGGCTAGAGCCTCCGGGGATGATCAAGTTCTCACGCCTTCGTCGCTAGTTCCTTCAACCAATGGTAAGATTGACCCATTGGAAGTCGATTTGACAGATCTCTCATTTTCGACCCTTGATTGGCTATCTGTATTCCATCTTTAAACTCAAAAGATAATTCTCAGTGTTTACCAATTAAACGTATGGCTAGCTCCATCGTTCCTGAAATTTCAACGTAGATCGCTTAGCCCCAAGGCTAAGCACGATGTCCGCAAGACCTCAAAGAAGGTCGATTCTGTTGTTGAAGTACCGAAGAAAGCCCTCTCCTTCGGCCAGGAACTCAAACTGGCTCTGCTGGCGGAAGATCACATCTCCGCGTCAGCAAGACGTGCTTCGGGTCACAAACGGCCTCTGGAAGAGACGAGTCCTATAAACGTCAATGACGTTGCTGCTAAGGCTTTGAAACAAGCCAAAAAGAATGCCGCTCGCCGACGGAGAAGATCCATACGACGAGCACACTTACGGGAAAGCCGATTGTTGGCCCAACGCGAAGATCGCGTTTCTGAAAATCCAACCAAGCCTAGCGTTCCCAAAGAAGAACGCTCACTGCGTGGCAATGAGCCCAACTACGAACCTAGGCTGATACAGCTCAAACGCAACCCTCAGTGGCGTGTTGTTCATTCAAAAGCCCTCAGAGGGGAGCTGCCAAAACCAAACGCGACCCTCAGGGGCGCGTTCCAATTGAACATAACTCTCAGGAGTCTGTTTCACAAATTAAACGCGACCCTCAGGTGCGCGTTCAAACGAAGCATGACTCTCAGGAGTCTGTTTCACCAACCAAACGCGACCCTCAGGGACGCGCTCAACCAAAACTTGACACTCAGAGGTCAGGTTTATCATTTAAACGCAGGCCTCGGCCTAGTGTTTACAAATTTCAACGCGACCCTCGCGTTATTTCTCAAGAACGCGATCTTCAAGAGGTCCGTCAGGTTCAAAAAAGTCAGCGTGGCTTTAAAATTCACGTTCGACAAGAACCAATATCACCCACCCAAGGGCAGGGGGTTCCATCTCCACCTCCAAGCCCGGGGAAAGTTTCCTCCCAAGTTCCTGATCTGCGGGAATTATTGTCAAGAGGAAAATCAACAGTGCAAGCAGCTCACTCATGTCAATGTGAGAGGCTCATCTCTGCAGTCCTGTCAGAATGCCCTTGTTGTGCATCCACACCTCGGCAGTCCGTATTCGACAGGTTGACAAACGTTGTTAGGCCTGCCAAACGACAACACCGCAACAGAAAGAAGACAACTGAAGCGGAATACCCACAGGTCACTATCAACATGATCGGCCGAGGGAAGGCCTCGCATACTGATTCCGACGAGTCACAAGAGAGTCATCCGCCAACTGTCCGAGAAATTTGTGACCAGTTCGAAGGAGTATATCAGAATACTCGGACTCGAACAGGAGCTATTCGCCCGGTTGACTATCAAAAGTTAGCCAAAGGCATTACAACAAGTGAGGAGCATTCGGCAATAGCCGAATCTCAATCTTCAAGCTCTGTCGGAGCACGGGAGGTCTCCGCTTACACGACAGGGAACCATGAAGACATAGCCAAAAGAGTGGACGAACATAGAATACTCGGACTCGAACAGGAGCTATTCGCCCGGTTGACTATCAAAAGTTAGCCAAAGGCATTACAACAAGTGAAGAACATTCAGCAATAGCTGAATCTCAATCGTCAAGCTCTGTTGGAGCACGCGAGGTCTCCGCTTACATGTCAGGGAATCACGAAGACATCGCCAAAAGAGTGGACGAACATCATGTCATGCTCCAGGCGCAACAAGAGACACTTCTCCAATTAAAGGATATGCTGGCTCAGCTTCTTGCTGAAAAAGGCCACAAACCTGAATCTTCCCGGAGAACAACTTCAAAGGGAAAACAAAAAGTGCACGAACATTCAGATCGTGAGACTCACAACCTGGGATCCTCTTCTGAAGGTGAGAAGGAGATGGAGAAAGAACTGCACCCTCAATCTACTAAAGTGGATGAGCTGGAGGCTCGCCTTAACGCAATCGCCAACCGAAGCGAGCTCCGGGAAGAGGGAGTTGTGCGGCCTTACCCTGCTGAGTGGGATACAGCTCCCTACCCACCGAAGTTTAAGGCCCCTACCTTACAACCGTTCGATGGTACAGGATCGCCAAATCAGCACATTTACTACTTCAAGTCCCAAACTGGGGATGTAGTAGCAAACGACGCCATCCTGACCAGGCTGTTCATCGGTACCCTTAAGGGTGTCGCCTTCGAATGGTTCATGAAATTGCCTGCCGGATCTATTCAGAAATGGGTAGACCTGGAAAGGCTATTCTTGGCCAGATTCTTTGAGGACGACACGGAGGTCTCGGTCCCAACTCTTCTTGCCACTAAGCAAAGGAAAGGAGAGTCCATCAAAACCTATGTGGAGAGATTCCGCAGCATGGCATTGCGATGCCCCTCAGGTATGACCCAATCAACTCTGGTTGAAACTTGCAGGCACAACCTGCAGACCCAGCTCCTTGCTCAAATGGGGGTGGCAGAATGTCGCTCCTGGAGACAACTAGTCTCACAAGGAGAACAAGCTGAAGAAATAGTGGCACGGGTCAAAGCCGAAGAAATGCCACAACCCAAGCCGCAGCAGCAAAATCAGCAACGCAACCAGAACAACGCCCAACGGTCTAAGGGGAAGGAGACCTTGGCGGCCGACTACACGCGAGTTCCACCGCCGAACAAGCAGGGCAAAGCGCCAAATCAGCAAAGAGCGCCCAAGCAGTATTCGTTCAAAGAGGAGCACGTGGATACATTATTCCAATTGCTTCGAAAGAACAACAAGCTGCAATTGCCTGAGGTCAGGAAGCCGGATGAAGCAGGGAAAGTAGATGACCCCAGCTATTGTCGTTATCACAGATTCCTTGGACATCCTACCAAAAAGTGCTATGTCTTCAAAGACATCTTACAGAATCTGGTGAACGCTAATGTGCTCACACTGAAGCCAGAGCAGAAGACCGTATCTACTAATATGATAGCGGTCCAATTTGGTGATTTTCCCCCGGTAGTAACGACGGACGGCGTCGTCCCCATTCGCAAGGGAGAAATACGTCTGAAGAATGCTGACTTGCATAGTCAGAAGGACAGGGGGTTGGTGCCCCTCACTACCCCAAAAGGGGAAATCATGTGGGTCCATCCTGATCTGCTGGGAGATCAACAATGGACGAACACCCCGTCCAAAAAGAAGGGAGGCAAGGCTAAGTCTTCCAACATGATTAGCCCCTCCATTACTGAAGATGATGACCACCTCAAGCCTCTTACTGATTCAGAAGAGGAGAGGATTGTTCTAGCGGCATACCCAGAAGGCAATCCTGGCACTCGGTCAGGAAAAGCTTACCTGAGAGATTATGGCCAGAACGCTCCAGAGGTCGTGGAACAGCCCCAAGACGCTGGGGGTTCTGTTCCGAAAAAGCCAGTAGACAAAGGAAAACAGAAGGAGCTCCGATTCCACAGAAATCTCCACCAGGAAACTGGAGAGTCGAGCGCTCCCTTCCAATTCAACGTCATGGCGCAGCTGGCCAACATACCGGCCAGGATTACTTTATATGAGCTCCTAAGGTTATCCAAAACTACCAAGGAAGCTCTGATTGAAGCCCTGAAGAATACAGAGAGCTTCATCACCCAAGTCACCCCGGCTCCCGAAGCCTCTGATGATCAAACGTGTCTACAATGTCTGCAAGCGGCGAGGAGTCTACCCTGCATATCGTTCACGCAAGAAGACATGCAGGTCAAACATGAACATGACCGACCACTGTACTACACAGGATATATCGGATCCTCCGAAATCAGTCGTGTTCAAGTTGACCCGGGCTCAGCACTCAGCATCATGCCCTACAGGGTCATGCAGGTCCTAGGGATTCCCATGCACCGGCTGCACACCACCCAGACTACAATCTTCGGGTTCAATGCAAACAGTACCCGACCCCTGGGAAAGATTAAACTCAGATGCCAGATCGGAGATCTCAAGTCTGAGGTAGCATGCTACATCATAGATGCGGACACGTCCTACAACCTTTTGCTAGGACGACCATGGATACATGCAAACCGCATTGTCCCATCTACTTTGCATCAGGTTATGAAGTACGCCAATGACAAGGGCGAAGTCAGAACCTTGATCGCAGAGAAATACCCCTTCCGAGGAGTAGAAAACTTCCACACCGACTCCGTCTTCTATTTGGAATCCCAAGAGAAAGAAGATGTGGACAGCGGTAATGAAGCTGACATCGAGCCAGACCCCGATGAAGATTGTCCTTGGGAGTTAAACTTTGATGTAATGGGTCAGGGTGAGAGTAATAATGATGTACCGAGTGGGGGCGAGTGGTGCATTAATGAAGATTTCATTTTAGCGTACTTGTCTGATGTCTCTCTTAACAATAAACAAATAGAGAATGATTCTAGTGCAGGTACCAACCCATGGCACGTACTGTGCACCGAGGCGTCACTCACCTTACCAATCCAGTCATCTTTCGCTTCGGATGAAGAAGTGGAGGACGCACAGAAGGCTTTCTTCAAAGTCCCATCCAAAAGGAGAGGGCAGAAGCCGATCTGTTTTGGTAAAGTCAAATCCGAACCACTCCAACGTGAAAGTTCGGAAGAAGACGATGGGGTCCCCCAATTCCATTACCATGAACCCAATTCTAAATACTTAATGAAACGAATGGGGTATAATTTTAATGAGAAACAGGGCCTGAACTTCGGGAAGGGAAGACGAACACCGATCCGGATGTCTCTCACTCCTGAAGGAAAACCTCCGGATTATTATCAAAAAACCGGAAGGGGCGTGGGTTACGTCACACCTCCCCCCGTCTCGGAAAACGAAATCAGTAATTACTTACGTCATGACCAGTCATCTGGAATATCGTCATACGAGTCCGACGTCAGTATTGGACCCTTCTTTAAAAACTTGACTGTGAACATGGTTTCAACAAGTCATCCAGACGAAGACGCAGGGGGTGACGAGGAATTATTGGAATCGACTGATGATCCTTGGATCAAGCGTCTCAATATCCTGTGGGATATGCGTTTCGAACAACGTGAACCACCCACTGAAGATAAAGTGATCCAAGTCAACATGGGAGATGAGTCTGACCCCAAGCCCATCTTTATAGCCGAAGACCTATCATCCACCGAGAAGGAAGACCTTATATCTCTCATCCGAGAATATATAGATGTCTTCGCTTGGAACTATGAAGATATGCCTGGCCTTGACCCGAAGGTTGCCGTGCACCGTCTCAACATTGATCCGGACGCAAAACCCGTTAAACAACAACAACGTAGGTTTCGTCCAGAGATCATGGAATCAATCGAGTCAGAAGTTAAAAAGCTTATAGACTCAGGTTTTGTGAGGGAAGAACAACACCCAGATTGGGTAGCCAACATTGTTCCAGTTCCTAAGAAGAATGGTAAAGTCCGGATATGCATCGATTTCCGCGATCTTAATGCCGCCTGTCCAAAGGACGAATTCCCACTTCCTATCACGGATGTTATGATCGACAACACCTGCGGGTATGAACGGATGTCTTTCATGGACGGATTCTCTGGGTACAATCAGATCAAGATGCACCCGGACGACGAGAAGCACACTGCCTTTAGAACACCACTGGGGGTATATTGCTACACAGTGATGCCCTTCGGCCTGAAGAATGCAGGTGCAACTTATCAGCGTGCAATGAACACGATCTTTCACGAACACCTCCGGAAGAAAATCGAGTGCTACGTTGATGACATAGCGGTAAAGAGCCAATGCAGAGACGATCATCTTGCAGATCTGAAGACCATGTTCGAAATCATGCGAGCACATCAGCTGAAGATGAATCCGACAAAATCATTTCTCGGAGTTTCAAGTGGAAAATTCCTGGGATTTATTGTTACATCCAAAGGAATCTCTCTTGACCCAGAAAAAGTGCGTGCCATCCAAGACATGCCACCTCCGAAGAATCTCAAAGAGCTCAGAGGTTTGCAGGGCAGACTGGCCTACATTCGAAGATTCATCTCAAATCTTTCAGGGCGTTGCCAACCTTTCTCTAAACTCATGAAGAAAGGAGTATCCTTTGTTTGGGATGGAGAGTGCCAAAGAGCATTCGATGAGATTAAGAAATATCTTACTCAACCGCCAGTTCTCGTGGCCCCGATATCAGGAAAACCATTCCTGTTATATGTGAGAGCCATGGATCATTCCCTTGGAGCTTTGTTGGCCCAGAACAACGATCAGGGTCAAGAACAAGCCATCTATTACCTGAGCCGGACTATGATGGGAGCCGAACATCGGTACAATCCGGTCGAAAAAGAATGTCTCGCTTTGGTATTCGCAATTCAAAAGATGCGACATTACCTAGTTGGACAGACAATTCACGTCATTTCCAAAGTAAATCCTTTGAGAGTACTGATGACGAAACCATCATCTCTGAATTGCCGGCTTGCAAAATGGGCCATTCTCTTGTCACAGTACGACATGCAGTTCATGCCCCAAAAGGCGGTCAAGGGTCAAGCACTGGCAGACTTCTTAGCCGATCATCCAGTATCGGGAACGTCTAAATTGTATGAGGAATTACCTGACGAGGTTGCTGAAGCTTGCGCTACCCAAGAAGCTACGCAAGTGTGGAAGTTATTCTTCGACGGTGCATCCAGAGCAAATCCTCATGGAGCAATCACCGCGGGAGTAGGAGTAGTGCTAATCTCTCCAAACGGCCATGTAATCCCAAGGGGATTTTCCTTAATCGAACCTTGCACCAACAACGTAGCCGAGTATAACGCTCTGCTATTAGGCATGCAATTTGCTGAAGAACTTGGTATTCAGCATCTTGAAGCTTACGGTGACTCTCAGCTCATCGTTAATCAAGTTCGAGGAGAATATGAAGCACGTCATGAGGATTTGATCCCGTATTACTTTGCAGTGCTAGAGCAGGCTCAAAAGTTCGAGGGCTTCTTTATCGAATACGTGCCACGAGCTCAGAATGCTTACGCAGATGCTCTAGCCTCCTTGGCAACCTCATTAGCGTTGCCACCGAAGACTGAAACAACGATTCCAGTCGCGGGACGGAAATTATACTTTTCTAAAATTCCTACAGAAGAAAACCTAGACGAGACACCGTCAGAAGAAGTCTGTACAACTTCTATGGAGTTTGAATCCAGGGATTGGCGATTCCCGTACATCGACTATGCCGTATATGGAATTCTACCCGATGATCCTAAGGAAGCGGCCTCTATCAAACGAAAGGCCCTCCGATTCTATTACGACGCAGTCTCTCAAGTCCTGTATCGTAAATCGCATGATGGAGTTTTGCTTCGATGTCTCTCCCGGAAAGAAGCAAAAGAGGCCCTCAAGGAAGCTCACGGCGGAATGTGCGGAGCTCATCAGCCTGGAGCTAAGTTAGGAGATCGCCTCCGACGCATCGGCTATTATTGGCCGAAGATGTTTTCAGACGCGGTTGACTATGCTAAACGTTGTCACGCGTGCCAAATTCATGGGGATTTCATCCACCAGGCGCCAGGAAATTTACACCCCACATCAGCGACTTGGCCATTCGAAATGTGGGGTATGGATATCGTCGGACCGATTTCCCCTCCGACATCCAAGGGACACCGGTTCATTCTAGCCGTGACCGATTATTTCTCCAAATGGGCGGAAGCAATCCCGTTGAAAGAAGTCAAGACTTCAAACGTGATCAAGTTTATCAAACATCACGTCGTCTACCGTTTTGGAGTCCCGAGGCGAATAGTTCACGACAACGGGACACAATTCGTCAGTTTTGGGTTTCAGAGATTTTGTGATAAATTCAGAATCCAAAGTGTTGCATCTACGGCTTATTATCCGCCAGCAAATGGTCTTGCAGAAGCCTTCAATAAAACCATAGTGAAGCTTCTCAAAAAGTTTGTTTCTAAAAGCCGGCGCGATTGGGATGAAAGACTGGGTGAATGTCTTTGGGCTTACCGTACTACAGTAAGGACCTCCACAAGAGCTACGCCATTCTCTTTGGTATATGGCTGCGAGGCGGTACTACCATTGGAAATTCAGATTCCTTCTCTGAGAGTCGCTATCACAACTGGACTAACAGAAGAAGAAAAGCATCAACGACGTCTGCAAGAACTTGAAGCCTTAGACGACAAGCGACTTCAAGCTCAACAACAAATAGAGTTGTATCAAGCCCGTATTTCCAAAGCCTACAACAAAAAGGTTAAGGAACGGATCTTCAAGAAAGGCGATCTAGTGTTGGCCAACAGACGACCCATGGTGATGACACACAAAACCAAAGGGAAGTTCAATCCTAAATGGGAAGGGCCCTTCGTAATAGAATCAGTCTATTCGAACGGAGCATACCGCCTCATCAATCAAGAAGGAGACAGGCTCATGATGCCAATTAATGGGAAGTTTCTCAAGAGATACTTCCCGTAAATCATGTAGCCCCCTAAACCCCAACCAAATCAGGCTGGGGGTTGCCTATTCATAGTGTAATTCTATCTTGTATTTCGTCATGTTAACACTACACCTCTGACGATTGTAATTTGATGGAATTATTCTAAATAAATAATAAAGGGAATTTCGATAGCATTTGCATTATTTTCTATTGTCTTGAACCAGATTTCAATAAAAAGAGACGATAAAGAGCAAAAGTGATATCGTTTTCATTCAATGTTGTTAATCTAAACACAAAATGATGACAAACAAAATGAAAACAATACAAAATTTCTTAGCCAAGAACAGGTCAAGAGCTAAACATCAGGCTTCATTAACTTGAGGGTTTTTAGCCTAGACTTGAAAGCAGAGAGTTTCTCCCGGTGAGCCGCTCGGACTTGTCCCTCGATCTCCTTTCTGAGTTCTGCTTCAATAGGAAGGGTAGCAACAATGTCCTTACGAGTCTGCTCAGCTGCGTGGAGTGTACGGCAAAATTTCGTATAAATTTGGCCACTTTTATGCTCAAGCTCTTTTCTGACATCCTCATAGTAGGCCAATTGGGCTTTCTTCTGGTCCAACTCGGCCTCTAATCGAGCGATAGTCTCTTCAAAGCTTTCTTCTGGTCTAACTCGGCTTCTAATCGAGTGATAGTCTCTTCGATGCCGAGGATATCAGAAGCAACACGTTTGATTTTAGCATATGCTTTAGAGTGTCGCTTCTTTAAAGCTGAGATGAGGGCCTTTTTATCGGACAGGTCCTTGCGAAGAGTCCCTGGGTGATGCGCCCTCGAGATTATCGCCAAGGAAAGAGCCGGCTCCACTTCAGAATCTAAATTGGCGCGCTGTAACTCCCTGAAAGCTGTCAATTCTGCCATCAAAAGAGTGATCCCACCCTGGCCGTCCAAACATTGGCTCAAGATGGATTCACAGTCTTCAAGAGAAGCCCCCTCAACACTGACCATATTAATAATTGTTTGCATCCAACGTTCCAGTTCATCAATTGATTTCTTCAGAGCCCTTGAGCGTGGAGGAGGAAGGGTTAGATAGATTGGATCCGTATGATCATCCTGAACAGGTGTTGGAGCAACTTCAGAAGAAGGGCCCTCTCCAGCCTTATCGTCCTCAGGAACCGAAGGGATCGATTGGGGCATTTCGTCCTCACCGTCAGATAAACGCTCAACGAGCGCAGATTTCATCGCATCCCCCATTAACTTGGATCTTTTGGAATTCTTGGCCGTAACAGGTAGCCGCTTGCGAATTCTCCTGTCGTATTCGCCTTGCTCAGCAGCAGAAAGAGCCTTCTTACCCGATCTTAAAGGACGAGGCGTAGGAACAGGCTCTGCTGCAGGAATCTCCTCAGTTGTCTTTTCTTCAGGAGAATCGGCAATTGGTGTTCCCTCTTCGATCCCCATAGGAACCTCTGCCTCAGAAGGTTATCGGGTGGGCAAGTCCTGAGGAGCTTCAATGACTCCGGCTGCTTCCTGTTCACAAGATAGGGACTCTTCCATCCCTGGCAGACGAGTACTCGCAGAACCACTCCGTGAACGGTACAATTCCCGAATCTCGTTTATACATGAAGTATAAACGTCATATTCCGGAATCCGAGAAGCTTCAGCAAACCACTGGCGGAAATCCATAACAGTAGAGCAGCCGGGTGGTGAATTGGGTAAAGTGAATTGCGCATGGGTTCCCCCGGCAAAGAAGAAGTACCATGCGCGAGCTCCTTCGTACAAATTCCCAATCTGAGCTAACGCCGAGTTAGGATTGCCAACATAGAGTTGTTCGTATCCAAACTGTCTGGCGAACCGAGAAGGCAGGTAAGGTTCGATTACGCACTTCTCTCGCGAGCGATAGACCAGGTAGCCCAACCTGATCATAAGAAGCCAGCTGAATGTACCCTCTTCCAAAGAAGATGAGCCTTCAAAAAGCAAGTCCATGAAACGGGCATCCTCCACATCAGCTCCGTCAAAGTTAGGAGCACAGCAGAAAACCCGGTAATTGTCTTCCCGGGATAAAAGCTGTCGAGCCCGGACTATATAAGAACTAGTCCACGTGGCCGACTCCAATCTCTGTACGAAGGGAGTATAGACGTCATCGCCCTCATATACTCCTGTCATCAATGAAGGGCAGTGCAACACGAACCAGGCCATTAGATATGTATACGGCACTGGTACACGTGGTTGAGGAGCCTTCCCAGTTTTCTTCTTAGCAGCCTTGACTCCCGAAGCACTGAGAAGTTCTGAAGTTAACACCCTCAGGCCGTTCTGAATACAGCCAACCATAGCAGTAAGGAGACTCACAGGTCTACCATGCGCTAGCAAAACAGCTGGGTATACGACCTCAGCTAATATCGCCTCTATCGGTCTTGACGGTACTACGCACCGCTTCAACCAAATCATGAAGAAGCCAGCAAGTAAAACCGTATCAGAGACGGGGACTGTGGCTTGGTAGTGGAAACTTTCAAACTCGACACCAGCCTCGGAGTCATCCTCTGCATGCTCTATCTTATAGGTAGCATCAGGAGCTTTAATCCGAGCCTTGGCATCCTTAAGTGAGACAACTGCAACACGAGATACGGCTACATCTTTTTGGTTTAAATTCTGAAAGAGATATTCTGCCCACGTGGTATGCATAATGCCCCCTCCACGCATCCCAAAGACTTGGGCACATATGTGGAAGTGGCACATCAGTTCCCAGAAAGTAGCATAAATTTCCGGGTGCGCCACCTTCAGTAGAGAAAGCTCCTCGGTGGTGGGGATGAACTCCTCGTAGGGTGTCTTTCCAAACGGCAGTCCCGACACTGCCTGCATCTCGTGGAGAGCAAAACCTAACTCTCCCGTAGGCGTGAAAAAGGTGCAGCTGTCAGGGTTATATTTCTCCAACATAGCGAAGAAATTATGAAGACTCTGCACGACTCCCCGTCGTGTAGCTAACACCGGAACTGTGAGACCCGATTGAGTGAGCGAGTCCTTAAGCTCTTCAAGAACAAAGTCAACCATACGGGTCCACCAACCTCCTTCTCCGGAACAGATCCATCCAGGGGATCTGAACGTCTGGGTAGAGAATTCACCCTGAGTTGCAAGGAATTGGCGAATAAAGATGTTCGCTGGACGTGGCATCTCCTGAACCAGCTCCTTCTTCTCAAACAAACCAGGTCTTAACCCCTTGAGTTGTCCCCCGATTTGTGTACGAGCTCGCCGACCAAATCCAAGCGACACGTTCTCCTTCTCCTTCACTATGTCGAAGGTCAAACCCCGACGGCAGCTCGCATTCAGAAAGTAGGAGAGAGGGTACATCCTCTTCATGTTGGGGAGGAATAAGAAGCGGGTATCAACTCTCCGCAGCAGCTTCGAATCTTCCACGTATGTGAGATGATCATGGGCTGGTATGCGATCTCCAAATATGAACGTTGGTTTAGGAAACTGGGCATGACCAGCAGGGGTCTCCATGTCTAAATCAGTTATCAAAATCCTGAGAGTAGAGCATTGAGGGAATTTAATCATTTCCGCTCTTTCAGAATCAGGAAAAGTACACAATGGAATTTGGTTCTGAAGACTGAATATTTCATTCGCGTCAGGTCCCCCGATGTATCCAAAATGATGCTCTTGTGAAAGCGGCACATTCGGGAAAAGCACTGCACAATCAAAAGCAGAAGTTAGCGGCTAAAAACGAGCTATCAACATAAAGACATAGCCTGAAACATAAAGGGTTAAAGGCTCATGTCGAAATCTCCAACGCGAAGGTCGAACCCCGCGTCCGAAATCTCCAACGCGAAGGTCGAGCCCCGCGTCCGAAATCTACAACGCGAAGGTCGAACCCCGCGTCCGAAATCTCCAACGCGAAGGTCGAGCCTCGCGTCAGAAGTCTCAAACACGAGAGTCAACCTCGCGTTGGAAAACTTGAACGCGAGGGTCGAGACCCACATGGGTATCTCAACCCCGCGTTTTCATTGAACTAAAACGAGTCATCTTCCTCGTTATCAAGAACCCATCTAGGGTTTTCAGAGAACTTGCCAAGGCAAGTTATTTCGGGTGGCACTCACCACGACGTCGCTCCGGCGACTTTCTTGGAGTTCGAACCCCTTCTCCGAGGCGCCATTGAGGCAGTCAATTGGAAGAAATGCTCTCGAACGAGAAAGACGAAGTTCGTCGGAGATTTCACCGAAATCAAACGAGAATTCTCGTTCTTGGGAACGGCCGAAAGTTTTGAAAGTGAATGAGGGAGACGAAGACCGTCGGAGATCTCACCGGAATCAAACGAGAATTCTCGTTCTTGAAAATAGTCGAAAGTCTTGAAAGTCAAGTGACTTTTGATATGACCACTCAGGTCTATTTATAACAGCCACCAAGCTGTTAAGATGGCACGGGATTCTAGGAATGAATCCCAACCATCTTTCAAAACGCGAAGCTCACAATCGCGTTCAATTTTCCCAAGTGCAAAGCTTAGGCTAGCGTCACGAAGGCCCGAACCTCACGTTTCAAACATCAAACGCGAGGGTCACCCCAGCGTTGCAATTCTTCTAAACGAAGAACATGCACTTGTAAGCCCACTTAACGGAGTGTTAATCAAAACCTCTGTATCTCTTCAGCAGAATTCAAATTCTCATTGGGTTAATACTACACCCCAAAATCCACTTATCAATTCTCAAAAAATAGAATGATAAGTCTCCAACTCATTGTCGATTTATTGGCTCTCCTCAGCAGAGCAATAAATAACTCGTTTTCAGTGGGGTAATAAACTCCCCCAAAATCTTGATCAAATCACAAGTCTTATAACTCATCACTCCGATGATAAAACACATAGCAGTTCTCCCCTGTGAGACGCTATAATATTCTTTCCCCACAAATGTCACGTTAAAATTACACCTCTGACAAAATCAACTTATCGATTCTCGTCAATAGAACGATAAGTCCTCAAAATTGCCCTGATCGCAATATTTCAAATGTCACGTTAAAATTACACCTCTGACAAAATCAACTTATCGATTCTCGTCAATAGAACGATAAGTCCTCAAAATTGCCCTGATCGCAATATTTCAGCTGTTACGTTAAAATTACACCTCTGACAAAATCAACTTATCGATTCTCGTCAATAGAACGATAAGTCCTCAAAATTGCCCTGATCGCAATATTTCTTCTGTCACGTTAAAATCACACCTCTGACAAAAATCAACTTATCGCTTCTCGTCAATAGAACGATAAGTCTTCAAAATTGCTCCGATCGCAATATCTCTCTTGCTAAGTTAAAACTACACCTCTAGCATTTATAGACTTCTTTCAGTGTTTAAAGCAAAACATAACACAGGAAGAATTCTATTAGTCAACCCTATTATGGGAGTATTCGTCCTCAGCAGTTTGAAACTTTCTAGAGTTGTCTTAAATGATAATAAAGAGAGTTCTCTGCAACAGAACCATTGTGGAGGTATATTCTAAGTCAGGAATACATCTCAGGCATTTCTCGTGACTTGTATTTAAAATCAAAAAATGATAAATGCAAGAAACAATGAGAAGTCAATATCACTTTTTATTCAAGAACCAAAAGAAAGTGATACAAAACAAACTTTGTTCTTGTCAAAAGAACATTACAGAAGCCAAGCTCACTCATGCATTAAATCAAAAGAGATGAGTTGAGCCTTGAGTTCAGCTAGCTCCGCCTCGTGGTTAGCTCGCACCATAGCTTCAGCCTTTGCTCGGAGTTCATCCTCGCTGGGTATGATGATGGCTGCCACTTCCTTTCTGGCGTCTTCCAGAGCTTGAGCTTGTGCATGATACTCCAAAGTACCAGTTGTATTCTGGGTACTAAGGATGTTGACAATGCCTTCTTCGCGGGAGAGTTCAGCTTTCAATCGCAGGACTTCGGCTTCAGCTTCAACCAGTCTGTCCCGAAGCGAATTCATAGAAGCAGTTGAGCGTTCTAGTTCTTCTCGCTTCCGAGTGTTACGCTCACGAAGCTCTGCGATCTGACGCTCTTTTTCAGCTAAGCCCCGTTCTAGCGTCTCTCGGTGTATCACTTCAGCGACCTGAAGACTAGCCAAAGTGGACATAATTTGTGGCTGAAGGTCACTATGGCCCATGGTCTCGAAGCGTTGTAATTTCTCCTCCAAACGAAGGATAATCTCTGAGCAGCGTTCGAACCATTGAGTTTTGCCCACACTCCTGACCCCGTTTAAGCCTGCTTCCAGCAGAGGTCGAAAGGAGTTCAAAGTTCCTTGGCCATTCATCAGGGACTCAACTACCGTCTTCGCAAGACTGTTTAGATACACCAAGGAGATTTGAAGGAATTTAGGTGCATTAGCGAGACTAACAATTGCACCCGAAGATACCCCTTCAGCAGCTGAGATTGAGGCGTTAAGATGATGACTAGCAGGCGATCCAGGTGCCGAAGCTGCAGAGGCAATTGAAATGTTTAATTGCGAAGGACTTGAGGTCAAAGCCATCAATGCTTTTGCCTGAGAAGAGCTTGGCCCAGCCTCCGTTGGGGTGAGCGAGATCCTCATCACCGCTTTTGGTGAAGT
The DNA here is from genome assembly GCF_001876935.1 of Asparagus officinalis. Taxonomy (NCBI): domain Eukaryota; kingdom Viridiplantae; phylum Streptophyta; class Magnoliopsida; order Asparagales; family Asparagaceae; genus Asparagus; species Asparagus officinalis. The sequence continues at coordinate 53,653,390 of NC_033800.1, forward strand.
AGCTACTACAGAAGAGTCAGGCAGGGGTTGCTCTTGCATAGGAGCTGACACCTGCACGAGCTGTTGTTCCGGAGGAGGAGTAGCGGCAGTAGTTTCAGGCAACGCTACAGGCGGAACAGTCACCGTAGGAAAACCAGGTAAATGTTGCTCTTCTAAAGGAGCCGACACTTGCGCAGATTCTTGCTCTAAAGGAGCAGCTGAAGTAGTCCCGGGAGTAGGTGAACCTGCACGAAAAAATGGTCGGAACGCAGAAAACACATGCGGAAGAAGTCAAAAGAAACTAGACTTATCGGAGATGTGAAAAGGGGTATAGTCAGATACTTTATCAGATGGGACCTTGGGGGCATCATCATCAAAAGTGGTGACTTCATCTATGGAATCATGCTTACCGTCATCCTCACCACCACCTGACATGTTGCCAACGTCGGCGTCCTCATCACCTCTATCTTCATCAGCTGCATCACCAATTGGGGAGTCGTCATAATCAACTCGCTCCTCATCATCCTGAGCAGCTGAGGGCTCAAGACTTGCGCCATCAGTTGGTCTTCTCATAAGTCCCGTCGTAGGACTAGGAACCATATCATCAGCTCGTGACATTAAGGCTGAAGGAGAAGGGGATGGATTCTCTTTAAGACCCCCTGGTTCTAAGGCAAGAGACCTGGGAAGGTCCATCACTGGTGCAGATTCTGCGTCTGCCTCCAATAATTCATCCTCTTGGTCCTCAGGAGGATGGTAAGAAGAGGCTTCGCCCGATAAAGCTGGGCCGTGAGAACGAAGGCCAGCCCTATGCGGCAGGCCCGCCACAGACGATTCCTGTTGTTCTTCATTTACAGCGGCTTTGATGGCCTCAGCCATCAACTTGGATTTTTGCTGGCCTTTGGGGGGAGAATCCACCAGCAGTTTCCGACGAATCTGCTTATCATATTGGCCGGCTTCATCAGCAGAAAGTTTTCTTTTCCCAGCTGCTCTTGTCGTTGGAGGATCAGCCGCTCGTTGTTCTTCCACTGGAACGGGCTCAGCTCCTTGTTCCTCTTCCTATTCAGCAGGCTGACTCTCGATGGATAGAAACTCATCGATCCCCCTCAAGCGAGACGTCTTGGACCCCTTCCTTAAATTATACATATGCCTAATGTCCTTCAGGCAAGATGTATTCAAGTTGAAGTTGGGAGTCTGAGAAGTGGCGTGATACCAATTACAGAAGCTTATGGAGGTGTAGGAGTTGGCAGTTTTGTGGGTAAGCTTGAAGACGGCCTTGGTACAACCTGCTACAGAATAATACCAGGCCCTAGCTCCTTCATATAAGTTGGCTATAACTGAGAGTTGAGGACGAGGGTTCCCGACATACAACTGATCATACCCAAATTGGCGAGCGAACCTGTAGGGTTGGTAAGGCTCGACGAAACAGTTGGCGCCTTGCCGAAAGATCAAATAGCCTGGCCTGATGGATAGAAGCCAGTGGAAAACACCCCCGCTCAGCTGAGTGAATCCATTAGGACCTGCCATATCCTGATATTCGGCTCCATAGACACCACCCTCAAAATCAGGGAAACAGCGGTAGATATGGAAATAGGTGTCCCGTGCTAAGATTTGGCGGATTCTAACCATGTACCCCCTTCCCATTTCGCAGACTCTAATCGCTGCACAAATGGGATGAATGAATCTCCCGGGGGAGAGGCTGCACTCATCAGAGGAGGACAGTGGAGCACGTACCAAGCCATCAAATATGTATATGGCATCGGCACCCGGGGATTGGGAGTTTTGAAGGTCTTGTGGCCCTCGGACTCCACCTCTGTAACATCAACAAAGTCAAAAGCCAACTCCCGTAATCCATACTGCAGACAACCCACCATGGCGCTGACTAGGCTCTTAGGTCTCCCGTGCGCCAAGAGAACAGCCGGGTAGACCACCTCAATAGCAAGGGCATCGATCGGCCTGGTAGGAACGACACAACGCTTGAGCCACAGCATCAAGAATCCAGCCAGCAACGCCGCGTCGAAAATTGGAATCAGAGCTTGATAATGAAAGCTCTCAAACTCTGTGTGAGCCGGGAAAACATCTTCCTTGGCCTCGTTAGTGTAATGGGAGGTAGCGTCGTCAATACGAGCCTGAACCTCTTCCAAAGTACTGACGGGCAATCGGGTCACCGAGGCCCCTTTAGTGGTCAAGTTATGGAATAAATATTCCGCCCAAGACACTTGCTTAATGCCACCTCCACGGACCCCCGTCAGCTGCATGCAAATGTGGAAGTGACACATGACTTCCCAAAGAGTGGCATAAATTTCCGGACTGGTCTTCTTTAAAATCTGGAGTTCTGCCGATCCCGGAACAAACTCTTCATACGGCAAATCCCCGAGAACAAGACCCGAGACTTCGTGCATCTCGTGAAGGGCGAAGCCTAGCTCCCCCACAGGGGTGAAGAAAGTGCAACTATCAGGATTATACTTCTCCAGTATGGAGAAGAAATGAAAGTGGCTCTGGATAATCCCGAACTCAGTAGCCCGCACAGGAACTAGCAATCCAGCTTGGGCAAGAGGAGTTTCCAACTCTTTCAGAACAAACTTGGTCATCTGGGCCCACCATCCAGCCGCTGGAGAATGAACCCAGCCAGGAGTTCTAAATCCTTGCGCGGGAAACTCTCCTTTCTTTTCCAAGAACCTCTTAACGAAGGTCTTTGCCGGACTGGGTACTTCGCCAAGGGGATACTCCTTAGCAAATAAACTCGGCCGTAAAGCTGTCACCTGCCGATTATAACCAACGGTACGGACCCCATGGAAAGTCAGAGTTCCGAGGGCAACCCCATCTTAATCCTTAACCAGGGGCCAATCCATACGCCTCGGGACAGAAGCACACTGGAAATAAGATATGGGGAACATCCTCTCCATATTGGGCAAGAAAAGGTTGCGGTCCTCAACTTTCCGCAACCACTTATAGTCCCCATCATAAGCAGTGCTTGCGTTGAAGTCAACAAAGTCCCCGAAGAGATATCCAGGTTTGGTTATGGGCTTACGGCTTGGGCTTTCAAGTCGAGCGTCCGAAACCAATATCCTAAGAGTGTCGGAAGAAGCTTGGGTGATCAGTTCCACGCGACTCTTCTCCCTCATCCGGAAAACCGGGAGTTCTAAACGCGAGCTGAAAGTTATGTTCATGTCTGCACCACCTTCATGTCCAAAATGGTGGCGAAAAAGAAGAGGCTCGCTAGTATGACGTACTGCAAAAAAAAAGAAGGAAAAGAGTTAGACAACTCAAAATCCAAGCTCAGACGCGAAGGTCGAACCCTGCGTCAAATAAGCTCAGACGCGAAGGTCGAACCCCGCGTCAAACAAGCCCAGACGCGAAGGTCGAACCCCGCATCAAACAAGCCCAGACGAGAAGGTCGAACCCCGCGTCAGAAGGTTCAGACGCGTAGGTTGACCCGTCTAAAATCTCAGATGCGCAGGTCGACCCCCACATCAAGAAAGATGAAACGACGGAGTCCAGCCCCGCGTTATTGAAACGAGTTTCCTCGTTGATCTCAAGATCAGAACTTGCCGAAGCAAGTTTAATGGCCATGGAGGTCATACTCACCGCCAATCAAAGGGAGTTGGGGCAGCATATCCGCCTGAGCAGCAGCGCCGCCGGCCGGCGCTGACGAGGCAGACCCTCGAGCGGCAGCAGCATCGGATTTGGAAGCGGTTGGCTTCTTGGGTGCCATTGAATCTCGTCGGAGGAGATGAGCAGTGTTCGCCGGAGATGAGAACGAAATTTTTTCGTTAAAGTTTCAAGAAGAGTCGAATGACTCTTGATTTGACCCCTAGCGGTCTATTTATAGACAGCTATGAGCTGTCAAATCGTAACGGACGGGATTCGAGGCCATCAGCCCGCCCAAACTCGACCCTCGCGTTCGAGTTGGTTCAGCTTCAAAACGCGATGCTCATCTACGCGTTCAAATTTCCCAACGCTGAGCTCACCCACGCGTTCCAATCCTCAAGTACAGAAAAGATCTCTGTATTGGGACCATTATGACAGCAATTTCTTGGCTATCAAAGCGACCAAAGCCAGTAAGAAACAAACGACTCCACTGGGGAGTCTATTGGAGGGGTACAGATAGATTACAATCGACAACGTCGAAATCATCTGGCTCAATCAGACGGAAGAAGCAATCAATCCACTAAATTTTGAGATCCAAAGTATTCCGAAAATTCGTCCCAGTCAACCGCTAACTTTCGAAAACTTTGGAGGGGGTTCTGTAGGCTGTCTAAAAATCACAATAGATAGCTTACTCAAACAAGCTTCGACAATGGAAGTCACAATCAGACGACTTTCTAAATCACTGCATCCGTAACTCCACAATCACCACAAACACGACTTCATTTCTGAGATGATTAATCTTGATGGTTGCGATAACAACATGACTAATATTTTAGCAACCATTTGAGATGCTGATGAGCAGCGGGATGATTTTAGAAATAAAAGGTTGGACTTAGTTGGTGAGTTGCTTGGTAGAGAGCTGTGGGCAAATATTCATCTTTAAGACACTATGGATGTTGATTCCCGTCTAGCTCCTACAACAAAAGCTACAATCAAATAGCTTTCGGGTCGGTGATCGCCCTCGCGTCGTCAAGCCACGGCGACCCTCGCGTCGTCAAGCCAAAGCGACCCTCGCGTCGTCAAGCCACGGCGACCCTCGCGTCGTCAAGCCAAAGCGACCCTCGCGTCGTCAAGCCACGGCGACCCTCGCGTCGTCAAGCCATAGCGGCCCTCGCGTCGTCAAGCCACGGCGACCCTCGCGTCGACAATGCACAAGCCAAACGTGAGCGACCCTCGCGTTCAATGGTGTTCAACCAACAGCGACCCTCGCGTCGTCAAGCCACAAACCAAACGTGAGCGACCCTCGCGTTCAATGGTGTTCAACCAACAGCGACCCTCGCGTCGTCAAGCCACAAACCAAACGTGAGCGACCCTCGCGTTCAATGGTGTTCAGCTAACACCCAACATCGCGTCTCAATTCAAAGACACGAAGTCGGGTTCTGAACGCCAGATTGGGCGTTTGACTCGTTCAAACACGAGTCGAACGGTTTCAGAACTGTTTCCCCACGACCTGAGGAAATCACGCCCACTTAAGAGCGGATTTAGAGGGCAGTTACAACCTCTTATCCCCCTATAAAAACTCAACAAACTCAACTGAGTTAAGGGGCTGGCTCTTTGAAAACTAAAGGGTGAGTGGTTGGATTTTTGACATCTGAACCGCACAGGTTGGATTCTCAGGATCTCAACCACTCAGGCTTGGAGATTCAGCAGCAACGAAATCCTTAGAGATAGGATTTTTGAATCAAACTCAGAAGATCAAATCCGAGAGGATTCTTCGACAACAGAAAAACAGCTTGATCATTAACCGAATTTTTGGTTCCAACAACTCTATTCACAGAGTTCAAACTCGTTCAGAGTTCTTAAACTCATTCAGAGTTATTTATAAAACTTTCCACGAAAGTTCATCATTCCCACGAGATAAAGACGGTCGGATCGTCAACGGAGAGCAAGTTCGACGCAATCAATCGAAGGAAGCACTCCATCGCTGCCAAGAAGAACCCAGTTTTAAACAAAGGGGAAAACCAAATTCGTTTTCCTCTCTTTTGTAATCAAGTTGTAACCGAGATCAAAGGAATCAAAGTCACATTTTCTTTATTCTCTTCCTTGCAATTTTCTCTACATACAGTTGACGATCCGAACGTCTTGTTTTACTGGAATGTGATCTTCTCCTTACGATTTGACGCTGTGGAGAACTTACGTGGCAAGTTTTAAAGAACTCTTGATGAGTTGATAACTCTGAACCAGTTTAAAACTCTATGAAAGAGTTGATTTAATCGAAATCGGTTTGTAAGCTAAGGATGAAGAAAGCTCCTTTTTTCGATCTCCAAAGCTCCAATAATTCCCCCAAAAAGCTAGCGGAAGATCTCTTCTTTTCTGCCAAAAACCCAAGACTGAAGGATCTGAACTCAGTTGAGTTTACTCCTATTTATAGGGGATTAAGGGGTATAACCGCCTTCTTAATTCGCTCATAAGTGGGGTTGAATGAGGTGTAACTGCCCTCTTAAATTGCTCCTCAAATTGTGGGGGAAAACGGTTTTGAAACCGTTCAGTTCGTGCTTTGAACGAGTCAAACGCCAGTCTGGGTGTTCTAGGTCCGAACTCTACGTTTTAGTCTTGAAACGCAAAGTTGGGCCTGTTTTTTGGCTGAAAATGCCATGTTCGCACAGCGTTGTAAATCTGAAACGCAGAGTTGGGATGCAAAGATGAACTCCACATTTTAAGTCCATGAACTCTACGTTTTTAATTGGAGCATTAGGGATGACCTCTGTGTTTTGACTCTGAAACACGGGCATGACCTCTGCGTTTTGATGTTGTAACACAGGGATGACCTCTGCGTTTTGATGTTGTAACACAGGGATGACCTCTGTGTTTTGAGGTTGTAACGCAAGGAGGACCTCTGTATTTTGAGCCTGTGACGCAGAGGTGAGCTATGAGTCTTGATTTGAAGAGACCGTCGATTTGTAGTCTCTTTTGCTAGAGCGTTACAAAGACTGTCATCTTGTAATTTCCGTCTGGGCTCCTTGAAAATATGAGAATCGTCAGATTGTAACTCCCGATGTTGATTGTGAAGACTGTTGATTAGAGCTTTCATCAGCTGTTACGAAGGTCGTCAGATTGTAACCTTCATCGATCTACGCTAAAGTCTTTAAATTATAGTCTTCTGAAAGTCGTCAGATTATAACTTCGATCATCGGTGTTTGATGGGGGATCAGCTATCTGTAGTGATTTTTAGACAGCCTACAAAGCCTAGCACATACATCAGCCCAATTATGGTCATCGGTGCTCGTAACTGCCGGATCATCGATGCAGAGCCCAAGTATAACGGCTACGTCCTGTAAGGTGATGGTGCATTCCCCTATATGCATGTTAAATGTGTTGGTCTCTGGCATTCACCTCTCAATCAATACAGTGATAAGCTGCCAATCAAGCCTAATATATCGCACTATCGAACACTCCCGGAACCCGGCCTGAGCTATCAGCTGTAGTACTCTCTCATCCTAAATGACTCAAGCTGAATGACTCTGGAAATGATCAACCATGGTGATGTATGGTACGGGCTACACGTCAAACAAAATTGATCCAGTATATTGAGAAAAATTAAAATTAGTGCCAATGCTAAGGAATATATATATACCAAAAATATTTTACCTGTCCTGAGCCAATATGGTCTGAACAATGACTCTCGTAGAGGTACAAAACGTCGGGATGTATCGGTCCGGATCCATAATGAATATATTTGAGATTAAAATATTAGAAGACAATGTACAATGTGTTAGATATTTCAGTTGAATGGCTGACTTAGTCATATATAAAAAAACATATTACAACAAACGAATGTGTAATGTGAACAAGGAATAATTTGAAACCAAACATTAAAATTAGATCCCAAACATAGTACGAAACGCTACAAATTACAATTACGAATGTCATACGGGACAAACATAATATAACATTTGTCAATGTGTTGGTTGTCCCCTTCATCACGATCTATCAACGTCATACTATTAATTTGTAAACTATCCTCTTCATCATCATTCTTGGATTCGACACTTGCATTATCTTCTTGATAGGTCGTGTAAGTATCGGAAGCATTCGAAGTGCCCACAAACGAAGGACCGCTCATGTATTATGATTGTGTCCAACCTTCATCTTGTTACAGAGATAAAAAACCGATGGAGTCAACTTCAAGGTCCTCCAATATGCGGGAGTACATTCCGTCGTGATTCAACAATTTTCCTAAATTCCTTTGATGTTTTTTAATAAACAATTCGACCGAACTCTTCTCATCGTGTAACACTCCAATGAGACACATATCATAGTCACTTGATATTTAAATACCGCTTGTTCTGTTCCCCACAATAGGATAATTACAAATAATATTGAGGTGATACTCACGTGAGTTGGTTAACGCTTGTTCTGTTCCCCACAATAGGATAATTACAAATAATATTGAGGTGATACTCACGTGAGTTGGTTAATGTAAGTTTGTGTAATTCATTAACTATAATTACAAATAATATTGAGGTGATACTCACGTGAGTTGGTTAATGTAAGTTTGTGTAATTCATTAACTAATTCATCGAAAGTACACGATTTTGTTATAAACAACGGACTCGTCACACCTCCTTCATAAACGGGCATATTATTTTCGAGATAGTTAATCTTCTCATCATATAAACAAAGAATTATGATTCGATCGTTCATCATTACCTCTAAAGAGTAAAAAAATTCAAGATCAATATTACACGAAAAAACTTTAAAAAATGTTACTTACCATTAAGTCCTATATCAATTTTAGTCATCCATAATTTTAATCAAATTCATATATCAATGTTAAACATATGTGGTAACACTAACTTTTACATTTTTTATAATTTCCCCTGTAAATCCACAAAATTATTTAATTTTTCTTCACAAAAATCATAAATAATTCACAATTAATTTCTAAAATCTAATTTTTTTTTACATGTAATCACCATGAAATAGTGAGAATATACAAGAAAATAGGAGAAATTTTTTTTAAAAGATTGTGCCTTCAATTTGTTGATGCCCTAATTTCCGGTGAACTTCGGCGACAACGACGGCGAGAGCGATCAACTCTGGCGGTGGGGACTGGAGGCGACGACGGCGGGGGACGAGGGAGAGAGGGTCTAGGATTTAGGGTGGAGAAGGGGTGAGAGCAGTTTGGGAATGAGTTCACAGGTATGCGCCTTATATAGGCGTGGCCAAACTCCACGGGAATTCAACTCCCGTGGAGTTACAGGTTTAATTTTCTAGAGAGCGATTCTCTGAAAAATTTGACTGAAATTCCACGGGAGTTGAACTCCCGTGGAGTTTTTGCACTGTAACAAACTTCACGGGAGTTGAACTCCTGTGAAGTTTGTTTTAAGCAATAAAACTCCGCGGGAGTTGAACTCCCGTGAAGTTTTAGCAGTTAGTTAAAAATCTGCTAAACTTCACGGGAGTTCAACTCCCGTGAGGTTTCGAAAAAATATTTTTAAAAACCGACTTGGTTTCAGCGTCAGGGCAAAAACCAGGTCGGTTTTTGAAAATAAGTTCGAAATATGTCTTTTTTGAGAATAAAAGTCCAAAAAAGACTGTTTTGAAAATTTGTCCATAGAAAACTCTCTGTTGAATTTCTTTTCCGTTGGAATGTCGCTATCAGCATCACTCTCTATACCTTACACATAAATATTCTCTCAAGAGGACTAAATGATGTGGGAACGACTATTAAGAGTACGAAGGAAATCAAAGGGATGAGCGAGCGCGTTCCATGAGCTAAAAGGGAAATAGTGGTCCATTCACAAAGTGAAACTAAGGTGGTGAATAATGTGAAAGCAATTATGGTGTCATAGTCACGATATGCGAATGTTCAGTTCAAACCACTATTTTATTTGATAAAATCTTTTCAGAAACTCTGAAAGGAAAAAAAATTCTAAATTTCAACAAATGTTTAATAGTATAAAGTTGTCACCTTTAAATTCATGTGATTTCAAGATGGATCTTTGTTAGTAGACCTGTTTATGCCAAAGCAAACTTAAAGATATATATTATTTGGTACTATTAGATGATATATATGTTGGGAAATACCTGGGGCTACGCTAAACCCCTAAAACAGGAAGAAACGCAGTAGAGAAAAGTACACCAAGATTTAACGAGATTTGGCAAACTTGCATATGTTCTCGGGAGCCACACAATTAATTTCTTATTAATCAAAGAAATTACAATGCAAGAGCAAATCTCAAACTTAAAATCTCTCAATAAATATAAATTTTCATTGTAGCTACAGTGAAGATTCCTCTCTTTAGTTCTCCCCTCAATAAATTCCCCCTCTCTTAAACTCCTCCTTCAAAACCACTGTGAGCTTCCCTTCTTAAATCCCCCCTCAAATCTTTGAGAGGCGCTGGAGAAGAAAGGGAACAGAAGAGAGAGAGAGAGAGAGAGAGAGAGAGAGAGAGAGAGAGAGAGAGAACACAAGA
>NC_033800.1:53664435-53701774 GCF_001876935.1 Asparagus officinalis
CTTCCTTGGAATGTCCAGCGGAAAATTCCTTGGATTCGTCGTCACCACTAAAGGTATACATATCGATTCCGATAAAGTAAAGGCGATACATGAACTGCAACCTCCTAGAAATCTAAGAGAGCTCAGAGGATTACAAGGGCGATTAGCTTACATTCGGCGGTTCATCTCAAATCTTTCTGGGAAGTGCCAACCGTTCTCTAAGCTAAACAAAAAAGGGGTGTCATTTATTTGGGATGACGCCTGCCAAAAAGCATTCGAAGATATCAAAACGTATCTGACGAATCCTCCTGTTCTCGTTGCACCGAAATCGGGTAAACCGTTCTTGATTTACATCAAGGCGATGAACCACTCGATAAGTGCTTTACTAGCACAAGACGACGATAACGGTCACGAACAGGCAGTTTATTACCTAAGTCGGACCTTGATAGGCGCCGAGTCTCGATATCCGATGATTGAGAGAGAATGCCTCGCATTGGTATTCGCGATGCAAAAGATGCGGCATTACTTGGTTGGACAGACGATTTACGTCATTTCCAATGTTAACCCAGTACGGGTGTTTATGACGCAACCGGCCTCTATGAATTGGTGGTTAGCGAAATGGGCCCTTCTCTTGTCCCAATATGATTTGTACTTCAAGCAGCAGAAGTCGATCAAATGACAAGCGATTTGTGATCTTCTGGCGGCAAACCCGACCACAGAAACGGCAAAAGTATACGATGACTTGCCAGATGAAACCCACGAGGTTAACACTACGTCGCACCAACAAGTATGGCAATTATATAATGCAGGTGCCACGTACCAGCGAGCAATGACTAAGATTTTCCAAGAACATCTCAGGAAAACAGTCGAGTGCTACGTTGATGATTTGGTTGTAAAAAGCCGCAACAAAGAAGATCACATCAAGGACTTGAAGACGATGTTCGATCTCATGCGGAGTCATCAATTGAAGATGAACCCTACTAAATCCTTCCTTGGGATGTCTAGCGGAAAATTCCTTGGATTCGTCGTCACCACTAAAGGTATACATATCGATCCTGACAAAGTGAAGGCGATTCATGAACTGCAACCTCCTAGAAATCTAAGAGAGCTCAGAGGATTGCAAGGGCGGCTAGCTTACATCCGGCGGTTCATCTCAAACCTTTCTGGGAAGTGCCAACCATTTTCTAAGCTAAACAAGAAAGGTGTGTCATTCATCTGGGATGACGCCTGCCAAAAAGCATTCGAAGATATCAAAACGTATCTGACGAATCCTCCTGTTCTCGTTGCACCGAAATCGGGTAAACCGTTCTTGATTTACATCAAGGCGATGAACCACTCGATAAGTGCTTTACTAGCACAAGACGACGATAACGGTCACGAACAGGCAGTTTATTACCTAAGTCGGACCTTGATAGGCGCCGAGTCTCGATATCCGATGATCGAGAAAGAATGCCTCGCATTGGTATTCGCGATGCAAAAGATGCGGCATTACTTGGTTGGACAGACGATTTACGTCATTTCCAATGTTAACCCAGTACGGGTGTTTATGACGCAACCGGCCTCTATGAATTGGTGGTTAGCGAAATGGGCCCTTCTCTTGTCCCAATATGATTTGTACTTCAAGCAGCAGAAGTCGATCAAATGACAAGCGATTTGTGATCTTCTGGCGGCAAACCCGACCACAGATACGGCAGAAGTATATGATGACTTGCCGAATGAAACCCACGAGGTTAACACTACGTCGCACCAACAAGTATGGCAATTATATTTTGATGGTGCTTCAAGGTCAGTTAATAGGGTAATAACCCCGGGAGGTTCTACAGTTTCCTCCGGGGTTGGAGTTGTCTTAATCTCCCTGGGAAAGTATGTGATGCCTCGAGCTTATTCATTGACTAGTCCGTGCTCCAATAACGTCGCCGAGTACAACGCGCTTCTCATTGGACTCAGTTTCGCCAAGGAGCTGGGGGGTCGAATATCTCGAAGCTTTTGGGGATTCTCAATTGATAGTCAACCAAGTCCGTGGAGAGTATGAAGTCAGGAACCAAGACCTGATCCCGTACCACCAGGAGGCCATCAAAATGGCAGAATCTTTTGAAGAATTCTTCATTGAATATATCCCTCGTCTCCAAAACGCTTATGCGGATGCACTGGCAGCACTAGCAGTATCACTTGCGCAGCCTCCCGAAACTGAGCTGTTAGTCACAGTAAGGACGCATCAGCTCTGCATACCCATATACGATATGGATATTGAAGAGGAAGACAATGGAAATATAAACGCCAAAGAGGTGAATTCAACTTAAATTGGGTCTGAGTCCCGAGATTGGCGTTTTCCCATCATTGACTACGTCCAGTATGGTATTCTGCCAGAAGACGTAAAAGAAAGGGAATCAATCCGCCGAAGAGCACCATCTATAATGCCGAGACCCATACGTTATACCGTAGAGGGTACGATGGTTTATTACTCCGATGCCTTTCAAACAAAGAAGCAGAAGAAGTTCTTAAGGAAGCGCACGAAGGAGAATGTGGTGCACATCAGCCTGGTCCCAAACTGTATGATCGCATCAGAAGAATGGGATATTTTTAGCCAACAATGGTTCGTGACGCAATCGAATACGCCCGAGAATGTCATGCTTGTCAGATACATGCAAATTATATGCAAGAGGCTGGATGAAAAGCGCTTGGAAGCTCAACAACATATCGAATTCTACCAGGCTAGGATGTCAAGGGCTTTTGACAAAAGAGTCCGCCGAAGAAGCTTCAAGGAAGGAGATCTGGTCCTCGCTGCTCGCCGACCAATAATTCTCACCTCCAAGAAGAAAGGTAAATTCGAACCCAAATGGGAAGGACCGTTTATAATAGACACAGTCTATTCAAACGGCGCATATCGCCTGATTACTCAAGAAGGCGCCAGGCAATTAATGCCAATAAATGGGAAGTTCCTGAAAAAGTACTATCCCTAGTACATTCAGGATAACCCATTTACCGGGAAGTTCCTCGAAGAATATTACACTCAATATTCTAGAGGATAACCCAAAAACATCTTTACCACCAAAATCTTTCACTGATCAAGTCCAACTGGCGGTGAATCCACAAAAATGTTTATCCGGCCCTCTTGATTCCGTCCATGAACAAGAAGTCCATTTTCAGTTCGGAGTCCCCTTTCGATAAACGAAAGAACTCCCCTCCTTTCTCTTTGGTTAAACTTTTTTATAGTTATAATCAAAGTTGAAATTTCGCTTCGATAAACGAAGAATTCATCTTTCGATCAGATAACCAATCCTATAAAAGGTAAGTTTATCTAGATCTTCCAGATTCTCGGAGTGGACACCCCACTTCTAGTTTCTTCTTCGCTGGAAATAGAATATAAAATTCTTCCTTTCCAGGATCAGGGAATAGAATATAAAATTCTTCCTTCCTTGTTTTCGGGTTCGCCTTCACCCTAAAAGAAGACCGGGAAATAGAATATAAAATTCTGCCTTTCCCGCATCGATCTTTTCCGAAATTTATCAATTTAGGATTCATCCTAGGAAGTTTATCCCGAATCCTAAGCAGGGATAAGTCTGCGCCTGACACGCGCTGCCGGTTAGTTCTTAACCGTTAAAAAAGAACACCCGTTCACATATTCAATATTGTGACAGGTTGTTATTAATAACACCAGAATCCATGCCTTACACGCATGGGGAATTTCATCCCGAATCCTAAGAAAGGATATGCCGACGCCTAACACGCGTCGCCGGTTTAGTCTTTTTCCGAACAAAAAGATACCAGAGTCCGATTCTGGGGTATTTTATCCCGAAGCCTAAGTAGGGATAAAGTCAACACCTAACACGTGTCGCCGGGTAGCCTATTCCCGTAACAATGGCGAAGTCTATGTATTCGACATCATAGCACGAAGTCTTTCATTCCTTTAGCACAACGTCACATGCGGAACGGATTTAGATAATCCGCATGCTAGCCCGACTCAAACGGTAGTCGGTAAAGGCTAATCAAACCCGTTAAAGGCTGGGGGTTAGCCAAAAATCCTAAAAGCAACACCTAACACGTGTCCCCGGGTAGCCTATTCCCGTAACAATGGCGAAGTCTATGTATTCGACATCATAGCACGAAGTCTAAGGGAGTTCATTCCCTTAGCACAACGTTACATGCGGAACGGATTCCGATAATCCGCATGCTAGCCCGACTCAAACGGTAGTCGGTAAAGGCTAATCAAACCCGTTAAAGGCTGGGGGTTAGCCAAAAATCCTAAAGTCAACACCTAACACGTGTCGCCGGGTAGCCTATTCCCGTAACAATGGCGAAGTCTATGTATTCAATATCATAGCACAAAGTCTCAGAGAATTTATTCTCTTAGCATAACATTACATGCGGAACGGATTTAGACAATCCGCATGCTAGCCCGACTCAAACGGTAGTCGGTAAAGGCTAATCAAATCCGTTGAGGGCTGAGGGTTTGCCAAAAATCCTAAAAGTATTATGATCAATCATTTCAAACGGAATGAGGAATCATAATAAAGATAAAGATAAAAGAAACCAGTTCCACTAAAAGGATCAAAAGTCAAGACATTCAGCAAATAAAGTCATACATCAAAAACATGGCCAAAAATCTGCTGATTAAGCTTAGAAAAGCTTCTCATCATAAGCTTGCCTCAGCTCAGCTCTGATGGACTCCTCGTTGGTAGCTAAAGTCTTCGCAGCAACCTCCTCCGTCTCGGTCAGCTTCTGCTTTAAAGATTTCAACTCTTCAGATAAAGCAGTGTGGGCTTGCTGATCCTGTATCTTCGTCATCTGAAGAATACTCAAAGTCTCCTCTTTCTCACGGAGCTCTCTTCGGAGCTGGTCTATCTGGGTCTCACAAGAGGTAATAGAAGAGTCAAGCTCAGTGAGTGAAGATGATCTAGCAGCAAGGTGGGCCTCAACTCGGTCCACTCGATCCCGCTGCACCTGAATGTCGAACTCAGCAAGAAACCTAGCATCGCGCCATGTCTGTAAGTGAGTATCCAACTCGGCAGCGATGAATGAAGAGGCACCTGCATCCCGGAGCTCACGAAACATCTGAAGCTCATGCTCTAGGCAGTCAACATCATCAACAATAGACTTCGCCAGATCTGGGTACCCTGCATCCCTTATTGAATTTATCTTAAGATCAAGGAATGGCTTGAACTGGTGAAGGGAAAGTCCGCCGTGGAAGAGCTTATCAATCATAGCATTCACAAAGGAGAAGAAGGAACGGAAGTGTTTGTGCATTCCTATGTTTTATAGACAAACAACGTAGTTGGAGGATGGATGGAATAGAGCTTCAACGATGAAATCCAATGGAGGTTGGCGGAATGTCGGTGAAGCCTTGCTATTCAAAGTTCAAGATCCAAGTTAAAGCTTCATCCGCAAGATTACCAAGATAGAGCTTCGTTGAAGATCAAGATTGCTTGGGTAATTTAGTTTAGGAATTTATATTATGTGTGTTAGTACTTTAAGCTCAATCATATACACACATACACGTTTTGGTTTTTGTATATATATAGAAAATCAAGATCATTGCTTGGGTAATTTAGTTTAGGATTTATATTATGTGTGTTATATACTCTAAGCTCAATTATCTATACACACACATTTTATTAGTTTCCTTGTATATATATGTAGTCACATATATATACAACACAAGTTTATTTTGTTTCATGTTTATATGCCTATATATGATTTCACCTTTAACAAGCTTATATTTAATGAAATCATATTTAGTGTTTTGAATATATTGCATAGAATATGCAAATTTATGAAAATATTGTATTTCTAGATTATAGACTTCATAACAACATGTTATATCTTTTATCAAGTCTATACAATCATTTCATAAGGTTTCAAAATGTTGTTTAAGTCAAAATATCAAAATATCAATTTTCAGGTTTTCATGTTTTGGACTATTTTGTAAAATGATGATATTTTTCATTTGGGAAGTCCTTTTTCGAAACCAGTCATTGTAGCATGTTTATTATCATGTCTACAATCATTCCCCAAAGTTTTACATTTTTTGGAATTTGTTTGATATTTTTAAACAGCTTTTTAAAATCAGCAAATCAGGTTTTTCAGCTGTGTCAGATTTCGGTCGACCGACCCGGTCGACCGATCAGTTGATCATTTCTCACTGGGCGACAGAGAGTCTGTCGGTCGACCGGTCCGGTCGACCGAAAAAACTCCATCGGTCGACCGCACCGGTCGACCGACGAAGGTCCAGAACTCTTCTTCGTGCTTTTGCTCTCTGCCGGTCGACCGACAAAAATTTCGGTCGACCGACAATATAGCCGTTGCTTTTTAACGGCTCTTTCTCTGAGCTGTTTGCTGGGGTTTTTGGTCATTTCGTTTTGGGGTTTTTGGCTGAGCTTTGAGTGGGTATATATACCCCATTGCTGATGTCTTTTCAAGTTAGCCAAGAGAGTTTTAAAACAAGTTTAAGAAAGTTTTTAATCAAGGGTTTAAGTTTTGTTTAAAAGAGTTTAAGAGTTTGTTTGAGTTTAGTTTGTGAAGCAAATTTCACAAGAGCAAAGAGGAGATCATTCTTTGGTGTTTGGGCATTCAACTCATCTCTCTCTCACTCTTGATCTATAGAGAAGTTTTCCTTAAACTCAATTCTAGCTATTTATTGTTTTGATCTTAATTTCCATAAGCTAGATTTATATATTGAGTTTAATTGTTTTATTGATACTCTTTGTTCACACACAACCTATTGAGCTTATTGTATTTACATTCATAGTATAATTGGGTTGTGAGATTGTGTATCTTAGAGAGTGAGCTTACAATTCGTTCTCATCCATTGTAGAGAACAAACACTTTGTATTGAGCCTTAATTGTGAGGATACACTTTGTAATACACTTGTACACCAAGAGAGAAGTGTGTGGCGAGAGTCGGGGATCGTCCCAAGAGGAGTGGGGTAGGTGACGAGAGGTTGTAATTCCTAACACTTGAGGGAGACACGTCTAGTTCCAACACTTAGTGGGTGTAGAGTGTGATTGCAAGAGTGTTGATTGTAAAGTTTTCGGTTAGCTAGAAAACCGAGTGTGAGGTGTAAACGTTATTCGGGTGAACGTAGAAAACCCGGTTGTGATAGTGGAGATCTCCTCGAGGTGAGGAGCGGGGACGTAGGTCGTGGGGACCGAACCTCGTAAACATATCGTTTTGTTTGTGATTGCATTGGCGTTCTTATTCTTGTTTTCATATCTTATATCGCCTTTGTGTATTGCTCATCATATTACCCTATCACTTGTGTAGATTGTTTATTTTACCCTTGTGTTAGTTCATATATCCTTGCTCATATATTTGTAATATCTCATTGATAGGATATATTCATTTGTTCATATTGCTTATCCTAGCTTACGTATCTTGTTGTATTTTATACTTGCTAGGATAACTTATTAATTAGTTTTAATTGGCATTTAATCGGATTAGATTAGCATAAGACCCTAATCACCCCCCCTCTAGGGTCTAACAATTGGTATCAGAGCTTGGTGCTCTTTGATTTAAGGTCTAATCACGTTGAGTTAAAGATCCAAGTTATCTTTTTGTGCTAATCTTGTTTTGATTGCATTTGCATCTTGCTTGCATATTTTTACAAATTATGAATATGAATGATGCATCTTGTTTAGGCTATGATTCTAGTGTTGCTCCTAGATTAGACAATTTCCCCTATGCCCAATGGTGTGTTAGATTTAAACTATTTGTTAGATCTAAACATTTTGATTTATGGGAAATTATAGATGATGCTTATATTGTGCCCATTTTGGAGAAATCCAAGTGGAATAAAAATGATCATCGCATGTTTACTATGAACAACATTTTGTTAGAATATTTGTTAAATGCTTTTAACTCATCTATGTCTAACAAGTTTGTTCATTTTGATAGTGCTTACACCTTATGGATATTTATAGAAGCACATCAAGGAGACTTGGAGGCGATCCGACAAGCTTTGGAGGATCCCGCTTCAAGTTCATGTGGAGCATCATGCACACGGCCACTAGGCGATAGCCCTAGTGAGGTTTGCGAGTTCAAATCTATTAATGATTTACCTAATGATGAACTTGCTTGTGCTAGTGAAAAATTATTACATGCCTTTAACAAATTGCAAAATGATTTCATTAATTTACAAAGCAAGCATGAAATTTTGAAATCCGATCATGAGTTGTTAGCATCTAAGTTTGAAACTATTTCTAATGAAAATGTGATCCTTAAAGAAAACAATGAAAAATTAAAATTGGATCATGTTTCTTTAACTTCAAACGTTGCTAGTTTAACTCAGCTTAGAAAGGTGAGGTTCAACTGCCGCTCAGAACTCGGGAGACTGAACTTAGCACCAGTACAGCCCGTCACGGTCCACAACCATGCACGAAGACCATCCACCAAACCACCGTGGGTCCGAAGCTGCTGACGTGGATTCCCGACATAAAGCTGATCATAGCCAAACTGGCGAGCGAATCGGCAGGGTAGGTATGGCTCTATGAAACACTGATTCCTCACCCGGAAAGTCAGATAACCCGGCCTGATGTTCACCAGCCAGTTAAAGCAGCCGACGTCTAAATGAGTTCGATACCCCCTCGGCTTTTCCTCATCAATCAGACACTCGCCGTATCGGCCGGAGAACTGCGGAAAACAAGCGGAAAACATCCAACACTTGTGTACCTGTAGCTGATGTCTGACGTCAGGGAATCCTCGCCCATCCCACTTGCTATTTTCAAACAGCTGTAATAGGGGAGCGGAGGGGTCTGTAGCATACGGTACTGACATCCCTTTTTATAGGCAAGCTGAACCACTGGGTATAGCACCTCCAATGGCAAGATATCACTAGACTGATACGGGACCACGCATTTCTTCAACCAGATAGTGAGGTAACCGGCTAGAAGGGGCATCGGTCGTACTAGAAATCTGTCGAAGCCCTCGATGAATGTTAGCCACCATCACCGGAAGAAGCGAAAGTTCCTTTTTGTAGGCAAGCTGAACCGCTGGGTAGAGCACCTCCAATGGCAAGATATCACTAGACTGATACGGGACCACGCATTTCTTCAACCAGATAGTGAGGTAACCGGCTAGAAGGGTCATCGGTCGAATCGGCGCGGTCGCATGCCACAAGAATGATTTGAACTTGGTCCCTGTAGGAAAACCACTCTCAGGACTGCTAGTGGTATAGGAATGAGCATCAACCTTCTTCAGTAGATTATTAACCCCTGAAGGAGTGAGTGGTGCCAGCTCACAAATAGCCTCGCCAGAATTGCTCTCTAGATTCCTGAACAAATAAGACGCAAACTGTTTCTGGCTCACATGGGATTTAGCCCTCTTCGCTAAGGGTTCAGACTGCGCCAAAGCGATATGATAGTGACATGTGAGGTCCCATAAAGTCTCGTAGCGGTCGGGCATGCGATCCTTCAGCTGACTCAATTCTTGGTTGGAGGGAAAATATTCCTGATATAGCATCTGTCCCATGGGCAAACCAGAAATCCTGTGCATCTCATGGAGGGCGAAGCCCAACTCCCCTTGCCGTGTCAGAAAAGTGTTCGAATCCGGGTTGTAGAGCTCGCACAAAGCGAAGAAGTGCTTCGTGCTAACAGGCAAACCATACATAGTGGCACGAACGGCTGCATACAGACCACAAGCGTGCAACTCCTCGCTCCATCGGCTCAAGACGTACTTCGTCATGTGAGTCCACCAAAGCTTGTCCAAAGAACGGACCCAACCATAAAACCTGTGGCGTGTCGCAGGCATCTCCCGTCCTAAAGCAGCGAGGCGATTCTTCAAAGTAGAAGCAGCGGCAAGAAGCTCGTTACGTGGCGGTGCATCTAACCCCAATACTCCAGGATGCAATCCAGTGATGTGACTCCTGCTCGAACCAGGAGCTGCCTGATGAGTGATGTATCCGTAGTGAACGCTCTCATGCTCCTCCGTCAAGCGCCACGACATCTCCCGTGTCACAGCCTGACGCCGGAGCTCAGTCAACGAACGATGCCGAGGAATCTTCGGCAAATATAGGAAACCACTGCCAGTCTTATGAAGCCACTGCTCAGCATCAATAAACACGGCATCCGGATCTCTGGCAGAATCGCCAAATAAAAAGTCGGTCTTCTTGAGAGGCTGAATTGAACTGGCATCCTTCACGAGGGGTGCATCCGTAATTAACTGGCGAAGAGCTCGATATCCACCTTCCTTCACCACTTGGGCAACCTCTGTCGACGTGCCCGAAGCAAACCGAGGAGTGACTGGGATAGGGAAAAAATCATCGGAAGTCGAATAATACTCGCCACGACGCCCGTACACTGCGTGAGATGAGAACGCCCCAGAAGGATATTCCACTGGAAGCAAAAATTTAAACAGTTGTTAGTCTCAATCATAAAAGGAAGTTGAACTCATCCTACGAATGGGTAAGATAGAGTCACTGCCTTATAAAGGGTGAGACGATTTGGCCACATTATGCACTTATAAGATAGGGTATATTGACTATATATCCCTGCCTTATAAGGCACAATGCAGCGTCAAAACGCCCCCTTTATTGATTTTGAGATATGGTTTTGACCAAGCAAAACATATCTTTAAAGCGTCGATCCTCGCCAAGGAGAATCAATGCTCTTCCCGATTGCCTCGCCAAGGAGAACAAAATGGGAGTGAAAAGGACCAATTTGCAAATTTTCAAGAAAAAATGGACTAATTTGTAAATTTCCAAAAATAGCTAGCCGACGCGGTAGAGGATTGCCCTCTCGCAATACGAGACATAGAAACCTGCAAAATAAATTAAGGAATCAGATCTAGAAAAAGTTCCTCTTTTTTGCAATTCTCCCCCCCTGAAAGGTGAACTCGAGGCGCCAAATCTTAATCCTAACCCTCGCATGCGACCCCACAAATTCATAAATTGAATTAAGCATAAAAAAATGCTAAAATGATTGAGGATTTACCTGAGGAAAAGCTCGTGGATCCAATAAAAATCAGATCTTGAAAGAGACTCAGACCACGCGCTCGAGGGGCCTGAGAGAAATTCTAAATATGGAAGTTTTGAGGGATTTCTCAGTCAAAGATCCAAAGGAAGACTAGATCTAATGCAACTATGAAATTTTGAGGGAGAACGGATGCTCGAGGGAAGAGAAAAATGAAAAAAGCGGCCCTAATGAGGAGAAAAAAGAGCTCTTTTATAATGTTGAACCAGACCTAGTTGAACCGGACTAGACCAAGTTGAACCGGACCAGACCTGGTTTGAACCAGAATTCAAATTGAAGCTGAATCGAGCATCGAAACAACTTCAAATCGACAGAGGGTTCAGTCCTTGGTTTATTCTTGCCTCTCCCACATGTTCGGAAAAATCAGAAGATTTTTTGAGCCGAATTACTGCCTATGCGTTGCAATGAAAGAACTAACACTCCGAAGAGTATATGAGTATAAACTGCTCCTCAATCCTCCAACAGTGCATGAGGTTAAACTGCTTCTTAATACTCCAATAAGGTATATGAGTATAAACTATTCCCTATTTTTGGTTGAGAAGTTCCTGGAGAATATTTTTCATAAATATTCTTAAGGATAACTCAACAACACTACGCCGGACAACGCGTCGCAAATAAAAACTCAACGCCAACGACAATGGTCAGACAATAAATGCAGCACCGGAACTCTTACAGACATTCGACAAAGCACCGAATAGCCTGGAGGATTGAAGGAATCAAGAACGGAAGCCATTCCAAGGTCCCGTTACACCGATTGAAGGTTGGGACAATCATATCCAAAGTATTCCAGACTCTTCTATAAAAGAACGAGGCTAAAATACTTTAGAGGGGGTATATGTAGGCGTATAAAATTACTTATAGGTCCCTTAGCATAGCTCGGCACAAACCGACAAACCAACGAGGCGACGAGGTTGACGAATCGCACGCTAGCAACGGAATACATACATTCGCGTGCGGAATCAAGCCAACGGTTCGGGGAGTCAACGAGTCATCCAAACAAGAGCGGACTCGGATGAATCACGACCGAATCAAGATCGGTTTCGGACTCGAACTCAGAAGTGGATTTACTACCAAATTAGGAATCGGATTTACTGCCAAATCAGGTCAACAAATCGAGTCCAGACAAATCAACCGCACAACCGAATCACGGACAAAACGGGAACAACGACAAAACGACGGAACCCAAACACCCTGAGGGGCTCGGCCGAAACCTAGCCACCTCAAGGTGGCTCGGCCCCAGCCGAGGCACCCTGAGGTCGGCCCAGTGCCGGCCACCCATGGGTGGCCGACCCAGATCTGTGCACGGGCACAGTTCAGAGAGCCTATAAATAGGCTCCCCTTTGTTCATTTGAAAAGGTTGGAACTTTGAGAGCCGAAACTCTGCCGAATTGAAGATTGAGCTCAGAGTTTTGAAGACTTGAAGACTTGAAGATTCAGATCTGGTTCTCGGCGAGCGTCTACGTCACAAAAGGCAGGAGTTCGAGAGAGGTAAAAATCAGATCTGAGATCTACACAAGATCACACTCCGGATCAAAGCTTGGCCTTTGATCCCGAGAACTAAGGGCGATTATTTCCTTGGTGAATTAATCCCCCCCGGCTATTATTTCCTTCGTAGAATAATACCCATCAAATCGTGTAGATCTGACCGGATCTAGATCACGCGGTGGTCCACGGATTAACCCCGGCGTCGGCAAAGAACCCACACAAGCAAGAGACCGCAAAACAGGATCTTGCGATTTGTTCTAAAGGAAAGTTGTAAAAGGAAAGTTGTAATTTTTTCTTTTTCTTTGATTTCGTTGTAACCGGATCTAAAAAGACCGGATCTTTTGTAACCGAAAAACAGTTATTCAAGATAACAATGAATTCAATGAAGGCAATTTTCACCGCGAACAATTTTATCCTAAAGCCTAAGAAGGGATAAGTCAACGCCTAACACGCGTTACCGGTTTAGTCTTTCACCTAGTGAAAAGATACAAGAATTCAAGTCTGGGAGAATTTATCTCGATCCCTGAATAGAGATAAGTCGGCATCTGATACATGCCGACGGGTAGCCTATTCCCGTAACAATGGTGAAGTCTACGTATTCAACATCGTAGCACTAAGAGAGTTAACTCTCTTAGAACAACGTTATATACGGAATGGACATAAACAATCTGCATGCAATCCTGATTCAAACGGTAACCGGTAAAGGCGCGTCAAATCCGTTGATGGTTGAGGATTTGCCAAAAATCCTAAGTTTACGTCTAACACACGTTGCCGGGTAGTCTATTCTTATGAGAAAGATGAAGTCTACATATTCAACATCGTAGCACTAAAAGAGTTAACTCTTTTAGTATAACGTTATATACAGAACAGACTTGAATAATCTGCATGCTAGCCCGACTCAAACGGTAATCGGTAAAAGCTCATCAAACCCGTTGATGATTGAGGGTTTGCCAAAAATCCTATAAATATGAGAGTTATTGATGCACCAACCCCATTAGTTGATCTCGTGACTTGAGGATCCGACAACTTTAGGATAAGATCCATACATACAGATAAATCACCTTTAACAGTTGGTCCCGCAGTCCAACATTTAGGACCGTCATGCTCCAATGTCTTAAGAGCTTAAACTGTGTAGACTCCAGCAAACGTATGGGTATAAACTGTGTTAACGGTGGCCAACACGTTATAGCAAAGGTCAACACCGGACAACGCGTTACAGTAAAGGTCGATGCCGATCAACGTATCGATAATTTCGCCAAAATAAGGCTAAGAAAAAATTACGGGCTAAAGGATGATTCCAAGGAGTTTAATTGCGATTTATATATGGATTCATAACGAGGACAGTTAGTTCAACATCGACTCAATGATAAGAGCTAAGTTCAAATGCTTATACACCAACTTCAGTTCAAAATTTCGACAACGGTCAAACGATAAACGCAGCACCGGAAATACTTCATCTATTCAACAAAATACTGAGTAGATTGAAAGCTGAAGAGGTCAAAAGTTAAACCCATTCACAGGTCCTTCTACCCGATCTCCTCGACAAAATACTAAAGGGATTGAACATGGCCTATCTTATCCAAAGCTTCACAGGCTCCTCTATAAAAGAACGAGTCTAAAATACTTTGGAGGAGGTATCTGTAGGCATCTAAAAATGCTTGTAGGTGTCCACACGTAACTCGAGATAAAGAGAAGACGATGAACGTCATCATCCTTGTCAAGAAGGATTACCCGAGTGCCCGCTGCACTTGTCGGTCGGCTCCGAGTGCCCGCTGTGCTTGTCGGTCAGCTCCTCCGAGTGCCTGCCACACTTGTTAGTCAGCTCTAAGTGCCCGCCGTGCTTGTCGGTTAGTTCCAAGTGTCATAAAGAAGCTAACGAGCGTATGAAAGAAGTTATCAAAGCGTACAAGTCAACAAGATAACCAAATATGCAAAATGGCAAAAAGTACAAATCCGAAAAAGTAGAAAAATACCGAAAAGATCAAAACTTCCATGGGGCGTGGGTCATCACTTGGTGACCTGTGCACACGCGGGTCACCAAGAGGTGACCCGCGGTCACTCAGGTCACTACTTGGTAACGCACGGGCACGTGAGTCACTAAATGGTGACCCGCTCTTTCAAGCGGGTCACCATTTGGTGACTCGCAGACACGCGGGTCACCACTTGGTGACCCGCAACCACGCTGGTCACCAGGAGGTGACCCACTGTCAAGCGGGCCACTGTGGTCTGCCGCGTAGTTCCGAGCTTTAAACGTGTTTTTGACGGTTTTTAAGTAGTTTTCACAGGATTTATCTGTTCCAGATGTTCCCAACTAACTTGATATCATGTCTACATGTGGGTAGGCTGTTATTGACTGAAGATAAGGCCAAATCTCCCATTCTCATCCAAATAACTGCATCCGAGACTCTATAAATATAAGGCTAGGGCCTCCATTCTACGGGGTGAATTATTATCAAGACGAGGAGGTGCTACCGAGTTGGAGAGCAAGGGAGCACGAATTTCAGAGGAGGCTAGCTAATCTTGGTGAAGTTCTTCAGCATAAAGAGGGAGAGTTCGAGAGATCTGAAGCCCTATCCCCCCATTCCTTAAGATTAGACTTGGTCTTAATCTTAAGAAGAGTACTGGTTTCACTTGGTCAATATCAGTACTTTAGCAAATACTTCCTTGGTGAAGTAGGAGCTTTGATTAATTATTCTGTCAACCGGATCCGATTCTTAGGTGGTCCATGGATATCAACGTCCCTGGCATAGGCAAAGATCCTACACAAATAGAGATTAATAAATAGGATCTGTGTGTTGTTTGAAAGAGATTGTAATTAGTTATTTCTATTGTGTAAAAGTCTTATAAAAAGACTAACTTGTGTGTTGTTTGAAAGAGATTGTAATTAGTTATTTCTATTGTGTAAAAGTCTTATAAAAAGACTAACTTTTTGTTGAGTTTATTAGAGATTGTAATTAGTTATTTCTATTGTGTAAAAGTCTTATAAAAAGACTAACTTTTTGTTGAGTTTATTATAACACCTGAAGTTGTAATAGATTCAATCACAATAAAGAAAACAATTTCTGACCCAAATAACAATATATGGTTTGATTCTGCTTGCTCTCATTGACCATCATGGTCAAGACCTTAGCTCCTCATCAGGATAAGTCCAAGGCATAACGACTCCTCAGTCAGACACAAAGACCTTGGCTCCTCATCAGGATAAGTCCAAGGCACAATGACTCCTCAGTCAGATACAAAGACCTTGGCTCCTCATTAGGATAAGCCCAAGGCACAACGACTCCTTAGTCGGCACAAAGCCCTTGGCTCTTCTTAAAGGTAATCCCAAGGAAAAATATATGATTCAATTCCGTCTGCTCTCATCGACCATCATGATCAAGACCTTAGCTCCTTATCAGGATAAGCCCAATGCATAACGACTCCTAAGTCGGATACAAAGACCTTGGCTCCTCATCAGGATAAGCCCAAGGCATAACGACTCCTCAGTCAGACACAAAGACCTTGGCTCCTCATCAGGATAAGCCCAAGGCATAATGACTCCTCAGTCGAATACAAAGACCTTGTCTCCTCATTAAGATAAGCCCAAGGCACAATGACTCCTCAGTCAGCACAAAGTCATTGGCTCTTCTTAAAGGTAAGCCCAAGGCACAACATATGGTTCAATTCTGTCTGCTCCCATCGACCATCATGATCAAGATCTTAGCTCCTCATCAGGATAAGCTCAAGGCACAATGACTCCTCAGTCAACACAAAGCCCTTGGCTCTTCTTAAAGGTAAGCCCAAGGCATAACATATGGTTCGATTCTGTATGCTCTCATCGACCATCATGGTCAAGACCTTGGCTCCTCATCAGGATAAGCCCAAGGCACAACGACTTCTCAGTCGGACTCAAAGACCTTGGCTCCTCATCAGAATAAGCCCAAGGCATAATGACTTCTCAGTCAGTCATACAGACCTTAGCTTCTCATTAGGATAAGCCCAAAGCACAATGACTTCTCAGTCGGTCACGAAGACCTTGGCTCCTCATCAGGATAAGCCTAAAGGCACAATGACTTCTCAGTCGATGACCAAGCCCTTGGCTCCTTATTAGGATAAGTCTAAGGCACAATGACTCCTCGGTCGGTAATCAAGACCTTGGCTCCTCATCAGGATAAGCCCAAGGTACAATGACTTCTCAGTCGATAATCAAGCCCTTGGCTTCTCATCAAGATAAGCCTAAGGTACAACCCTATGGCCGACTCTTATAGTCGTTTCTCGGCCATAGGGGAAGCCTTAGTCAACTTTCTTCGTAGTTCTAGGCATTCGACTCCTCAGTCGGATTTTAAAGTCCTTGACTCCTTTTCAGGATAAGCCCAAGGCACAACTCTATGGCCGACTCCCACAGTCGTCTCTCGGCCATAAGAGGATTATGAAGACTTAGGTCTAGCATGAAGCCCAACCTCAGAGTTATCATCCTGCCATTAAGACCTTAGTATCATCATGAGTAAACCTAAGGCATGGAGTACAATTGTCCGGTCATCTTCGACAAAAAGACTCAAAGCACTTCGACTTGCCAGTCTTCATCGACCAAGGCCTGAGCATCTTGCCCATAGTAGGCGCAGTATGAGCCAGTTGTCAAGACGACTCATAACATTTGGGTCGACACAACACAGCTAACTCAAGAATTGCCACTTGGTTCGCTCAATCAGAGCAATGCTACAAAGCAATCAGCAGCCCTAACTTTAGTCCAGAGCTTTATTCATTTTACTTGGACTCGGCTAAAGCCAACTCCAAGTAAAAGGGGCCAACTGTTATGAGATACAACTGTTTCCAAATGTATGATCAGATGAGTCGATATCTCGACCAACCAGACAAGCAGACACGATCTGCCGACTCGGAAGGTAGTGTTAGTCGGTATGAAAATCAGTATCCCAGAGATTCAACACTCCTCGGTGTCAACACCTGAAGGGCAGCCGAGCCGTCACTCCCTCAGTCGAGTCAGAATCATTCCTCAAAGTCGACTCGAGAGGCGGACTTAGTCGACCCTCTTCATATCAAAAGATCGCTACTCAACGTTAGCCGACACTCCTCCCGAGGACGACCCGGAATATTATTTCTCAACATTATTTAATCTTTGATGATCATCATTATGTCTTTGTCCTCAGTCATTTGAAGACTCGTCGGTTGCTGGCTCCTAATATCGCTAAGGTGATCTCCCGTCACTCACAAACCTACAAGACTTGTCGGCTGCTGACTCCCAATATCGTTGAAGTGACCTCCCGTCACTTACAAACCGACAAGACTTGTCGGCTGTTGACTCCCAATGTCGTTGAAGTGACCTCCCGTCACTCATAAACTGACACGTATAGAACAAAGGGTGACTCAACCTCCAGCTCACCCCTCACCATCATCTTACAGTACACTCATAAAGTGACCAATCTTCCATTGGCATCCTCTATAAATACAGATGCTATTCGACATAAAAAAGAGGGTTCGCAAGTTGGCAGGTTCACAATCTAAACTTTCCTCCTGATCTAAATCTGAGAGATGATCGTCTCTAATGTACATAGCATAAGAACACAGTTCTATTACTCCACTCAAGCTCAAATTCATCAACTGACTTGATCGTCGGAGGTACCACGGGGGAAATAAGCCCCATCCTCTCACGACTTCTTTTGTGCAGATCGCAAACTCAAAATCAGTGACCAGATATAAAGTCGAGAAAGGAAGAGATCCCCTTCATCACCCCGCAAGCATCCTCTTCTGGATTAAAAGCACATATTGCATGAGGAAGAATACATCGTTCTTCTTTCACCCCACTTAAGTTCACCAACAGACTTGACCGTCAGAGGTACCACAGGGGAAACAAGCCCCGCCCTCTCAAGATTCTTACGTGTGCAGGTCATTTCATGTTTATGTAGAAGAATCAGGAATTCTAGTCCAAAGATCAGGCATAAAATCGGAGGAGGAGTCGGCCCCATCTCCCATCCTCTCCCTCTTCGTCATCAGCGTGAAGATCCGACCTGCACCCATCCGCGGAATGCACTCATCGACTGTTGATATCAGACATCAACACCACTCCTCCATGAAATTGTCTGTTAATTGTTCTATATCAGTCTCTCCTTGTTGAAAAAAGCTCGGCCTCATGTTTATATTTGCTTGAATAGTAGCTTCATTGATAACCATGTTTCTTATCCTGCATCAATCAACATCCATCTTGTACTTAGGATTGATTTTCCCCATCTGTTATTTTACCTTCTCGGCTAAAACTTCTTCTGAATCAAACATTTGAATGAATATTTTTTATATTATATTTATGTGACTAATATCATATGAATTCACCGATGACTTGAAAAACTCCTCCAAATCATTTCTTTGTTGCTTTTCATATTCTTGTGCTTGAAGTTTTATCTCAATTTTGTTAAAATTATTATCATTCTTTATTTCAAGAGAAGAATTTCTTCCACACTCCATCTCCTTTCTTCTGGGTCCTACACTAAGCAAGTTACACATAACATCAATAACTTCGTTCTTAATTCTACCCTTTCTCCTTCATTGCAATGACATTATAATATTACTCACATTAGCTTCAGGAACTTCATGCATAATATCCATCTTCACTGACATATCACCATCAACATTAGGAAAAAAAATGAGCTTTAAAGCAATTCCTTCATCTTCACCATGATTGAATTTTTCGCTTCTGCTGAGGGCTTGATCCACACATAATGTTTGCCACCAAAAAGCTACTTTGCCCTTTAGTTGGTAGTTTACTCGCTTAACTTCCTGATCTCCTATGATTTTTAAGTACCCAAAAAATCTCTCTACCTCATCAATCCAATCAAGAAAATCCTCTACGTTGAGTTTCCCATTAAAAGACTGTAAATTAATCCTCATATTTTTAGTATCATAAATATCCCATCTTGAGTAGTCTCTACAACCATGCACTACAACAAAACTGGTTTTTTATAGCATTGAATGATAGCGTTTATGTTGTAAGTGCTATAGATTGTATGTGCCTTATTTTTTGATAGCGTTTGAAAATTTTTAAACGCTATAAGTACTTGATCTTAAATTTTTTTTTGTTCTGGCGCGTTGAAAACTTAAGCATGAGACGAAAATTAAAAGAGTTGAAAATTAAAATAGGCGCATAAGTATATGATCCTAATTTTTTTGGTTTCCGTTTCTTTTTCTGAAAACCCCACAAATAAGGGCTTTTCGTTTCCGTTCCTTTCTCTCACCCAAGCCCTAAAAATTATAAACAACCCTCTCCAACTCCGATTTTGATTGCAATTTTGTTCTCGTCACCAACTCCGATTGCCTCCTCCGAGTCGCCGCTGCCACCTCCGACTCGTCGCTGCCGCCTCCGACTCTGACTTGTCGCCAGTGCCGCTCCGGATTCGCTATCGCAGCATCTCTCCGCCGCTGCCGTCTCCAAACCCGACCCCCCCTTCTTTGATCACCGGAGACGGAGTCCCTCCTCGTCTCTCCTCCACCGCCGAAACCCTCACTTCTCCTTCTCCCCAAACAATACCCGATCCCAATCAATACCATGCAGTAAGTAACAATTTTGAAGATTCGAGGGGTTAATTTGAGAATCTAAAAGGTTTAAGAGAACCGATGTCTAAAACCCTTTTCTTTTGATTTTTGATTTTTTTTGGGTAGTTATTTTGTGAGATTAGTTGTGATGAATATGTGGTTTATTTATGATGCAGAGCACTGGGAGCTCAGGGAGCAATCTGAAGAGGCTTGACGAGGAGACTGAGGTGAAGATCAATAACTTGAAGAATTATATAATTGTTGGTTTTTCAATTTTTTTAGTTCAATTTCTTAGTTATTGTGTATTTTACTCATTGATGAATTATATAATTGCTGGTTTCTATTAATCAATTAGAATTAGTTTATTTTTGTTTTCATATTTTAGACATTGCTTTCATAAATCTTCATTGAAAAGATGATGGAAAAAGAGTGGGTGTGGCTCCACGGGTAAGAATCATATCTTAATCTATTGGTTCACCAATACTTGTAAAATGTAGTAATTTAACTAGATCTGGAATGTATTTTGTTCTTGCTCTCTTTCTTTGAAAATCATAGATCCACCCTCGAGTACTAGCAAAAAGCATTACAATTTGTAAAAACAGCTGAAAAGAATTTAGGATTTCCTACAAGGATGTTCTGCCCTTGCACGGAATGTCGTAATATGAGCCATCAAGATGGAAGTACTATTTTTGAACACTTGGTTACAAAGGGGATGGATCTTTCGTACCGAATGAAATCACATTGGAATAAGCATGGAGAGAAACAAGAAAGTGCTGAGAAGCTTGATTATGAAGCCATTACGGACGAGACATATAACTTATTCCAAGCTGCCTACTTTTTGGATGAAGAACTTGTCCAGCCTATACCTATTAATGAACCTACTGAACATGGGCATGGTGACGAGTTCATAAGGAGACTAGAAGAAACACAAACTCCTTTGTATACAGGCTGTGAAAGTTACACAAAGTTGTCAGCCATTGTAGATTTGTATGGACTCAAAGGCAAGAGTGGATTATCAAGTAAACATTTCAATGAGTTGTTAGATATCATTAAACGTATGTTGCCAAAGGACAATGTTTTGCTAGATTCAGCCGCCTCGATTAAAAGCTTCCTCAAGATATTTGACATGGGGTATGAAAAAATTCACGCTTGTGTGAATGATTGCTGTCTCTTTAGAAATAAGTATGAGGATCTGGACAACTGTCCAACATGTGGTGCTTCAAGATGGAAGATAAATAAGCGTACTAAAGAAATCAGAAAAGGTGTTCTAGTTAAGGTTTTGAGATATTTTCCTATTATTCCTAGATTTAAAAGGATGTTTCGGTCTTCACAAATGGCTAAAGATTTGAGATGGCATTTTGGTAACAAAAGCACTAATGGGAAAATGCGTCACCCTGTTGATTCTTTAGCTTGGGACCTGGTTAATGATAAATGGCCCTCATTTGCAGCTGATCCACGCAATCTCAGACTTGGACTTGCTATTGATGGTTTCAACCCGTTCTCCATCTTAAGCTCTAAATATAGTTGTTGGCCGGTAATGCTTGTAAATTATAATTTGCCTCCTATGTTGTGCATGAAGAAAGAGAATATTATGCTAACATTGTTGATTCCTGGTCCAAAGCAGCCGGGAAACGACATAGATATTTATCTGCAACCACTTGTAGATGATTTGCAATTGTTGTGGGAGAATGGGGTTGAGGCTTATGATGCATTTAGCAAATCAATTTTCAATTTGAAGACAATGTTGATGTGGACTATAAATGACTTTCCAGCATATGGAAATCTTGCTGGTTGTTCTACAAAAGGAAGAAAAGCATGCCCTATATGTGGGAAAAATACACATCATAGATGGTTACGCTTCAGCAAGAAGTTTTCATACATGGGTCACAGGAAATTTCTGAAACCCTCTCATCCATACCGAAGAAAGAAATCGTGGTTTGATAATAGTGTAGAGCATGGCAGCAAGCCCAGAGCCCTAACAGGTCACAATATTTCTGCTATTCTAAATGACTTTCCAAATGATTTTGGAAAAGGTGGAGACAAAAAAAGGAAAAAGAATAATAATGAGAATGGTGGTGATGATGATGAGGATGAAGATGACACAAGTGACATTGATAATCAGAATGAGCTTACTAGGTGGAAGAAAAGATCAATCTTTTTTTCTTTACCGTACTAGAAGGTTAGTGTTCTGTTTTTCCTTTATTTCATATTTTTTATATATTTTGTTTTAGCTTTATAATTGCTTAATGTATTTCTCTATTTTTAATTTGCAGGAACTTCTATTACGTTATAATTTAGATGTGATGCACATAGAGAAAAACATTTGTGAAAGCATAATAAGCACTATGTTGCATAGTGGGAAATCAAAAGATGGGATAAATGCTCGTAAGGACTTGGAAGATATTGGAATTAGGAAAGATTTGCATCCAGAACAGCGGGGAAGCAGATTGTACCTTCAACCAGCACCACATACATTTTCAAGGTCTGAAAAAAAAAAGATTTTGCAAGAGGATATATGACTTCAAAGGGCCTGATGGTTATTGCTCAAATATCGGGAACTGCATAACATTGGAGGATTGTAAGATTATGATGCTTAAATCTCATGATTATCATGTCCTAATGCAGCAATTGTTGGCTGTTGCTATAAGAGGATTGTTACCGAAAGAGCCTAGAAAAGCGATAATTCGATTATCTAGATTTTTCAATAGATTATGCCAGCGTGCTATTGATAGAGAAAAGTTGCTGGACCTTGAGAATGAGATCATTGAAACTTTGTGTCAACTGGAACGTTTTTTTTCGCCATCATTTTTTGATATCATGGTACATCTACCGGTTCATCTAGCAAGAGAGGCACGCTTGTGTGGTCCAGTTCATTTTCGTTGGATGTATCCTTTTGAGAGGTTAGATTTTTTTTAATTATTCTTTTTCATGCTGAAATCCATTATGCAATTAAAATTTGATCATGGACAAGATTAAATTCTTTTATTCAGGTACATGAAGACACTAAAAAAATGTGTTCGAAATCCTGCAAGACCTGAGAGGTGTATTGCAGAGTCATACCTAGCTGAAGAGTGCATCGCCTTTTGTAGCGAGTTTCTGAAACAGTCAATACATGTGAAGGAAAAGGAAGTTCGCAATGAAGAATTTGAAAATGATGTCATTTTTGAAGGTCGTCCTATATCTAAGACTACTTCAATCACACTTATCGATAAAGAGAAAGATATTGCACATTGTTCAGTACTACTGAACACAACAATAATGGATCCATTTTTAGAGTAAGTACATTGCTATTTATGTACTTATAGTTTGCTTTTATATTTATTAGTTTTATTTTATAATTCATATGGTCTTGTGTTCTTGTGTTCGCTTAGTATGCATTTGGAGGAGTTGCAAGCAAAAGACAAACGGCTTGAAAAAAATCAGACCTTACTTTGGAAGCGGCATACTGAGAAAATTGCAGAATGGACAAAAAATAAGGTTATTTATAATTAATCATCTCAAACCTGTTCTTGTATTTATTACTTAGCTGAGGTACACCATTTAACTCTTATATTAATATTTTGTAGATTCCTATTGACTCGAATGATCATTCAAAGACATTAAGATGGTTGGCATACGGTCCTAAAAAGAGTGCACTATCATGTACGGGATACATTATCAATGGGCTACGATTTCACACCAAGGATGTTGACAGGGAAACACAAAACAGTGGGGTGACTTATGATGCAATAACCATGTGTAGAGCAAGTGCAAAAGATACTGCACAAGTGGCTGATCTGGTTTCATATTATGGAATATTGACAGATATCATTTTACTAGACTACCATCTATTTTATGTTCCATTGTTTAAGTGTCATTGGGCCAATAAAGGAAATGGTGTTAAGGAAGAAGATGGATTCACACTTGTAAACTTACAGCAGAGTCAAGTATCATTTGCAAGAGATCCATATATCCTAGCATCTCAAGCAAAACAGGTTTTTTATTCAAGAGAAGATGATTTGTCTAATTGGTATGTAGTAATGAAGGCACCACCAAGAGGTTACCATGAGTTGGAGACAGATGATGAGAATGCAGATGCATCTTTTTTGCCACAAGAAATTAAAATGGATTTTGATGATTATGAGACAGAGAGTTATGTCAGGGTGGACTGTGAGGGACTACTTGTGTGATTAGAACTAGTTAGTAAGTAGGTTGATTGTTGATCATACTTTAAAGTGTTTGATTTATCTTGTCTTATTGACTGCTAATTTATAATGATTTATCTTGTCTTAAGGATGGGTGTCATGTGTTGGAAACAAGTGCGCTGATCCCCTCTGCCATGATCTTATTTTTAGCTGAAAGCAGTGCCAATGTGCTATATTTTTTACTTGTCTTTTTCATGCTATTAGGATACAAGATGAACTCTTTTGGTTTACAAGGGTCGCGATAGCAATTTATTAGGATACAAGATGAACTCTTTTGGTTTACAAGGGTCGCGATAGCAATTTTCTAGGAAGGACATCCACATATTTGCAAATATTACAAGACTTATGCTTCTAGGAAGGACATCCACATATTTGCAAATATTACAAGACTTATGCTTAATAGGTGCAATTGTAAAAATTGAGACACATCACGTTAAACGATTTGGTGAGTTATTTTTGTCCAATAGTGGTGAGCAGGCCCAGGATCATGTCTGGTTTATATTAAGTTGTGTCTGCAACCTTTTTGAGATGCATATGAGGTCTATGATGCAATTTCAAACAATCCCAATCGAAACACCAAAAAACCTGATACCATAAAAGAAACATCTATAACTACACGAAACAACTGCCACTACAAACTACATGTAACAATAATAGTTGCTTGCAGTAGTTATAATTACAGAAAAGCTAAACTTGCAGTACAATTACTATTGCAATGAAACAGTATGGATTTCCAGAATTGCAAAGAGAAACACTGGTTAATAGAGGTAAGTTCATGCTTTAAATATGTCATTGTGTTTATTTGTGATTTTGATATATGTATATTTTGTAAATAGG
Organism: Asparagus officinalis; assembly: GCF_001876935.1. Taxonomy (NCBI): domain Eukaryota; kingdom Viridiplantae; phylum Streptophyta; class Magnoliopsida; order Asparagales; family Asparagaceae; genus Asparagus; species Asparagus officinalis. Next base: position 53,689,401 of record NC_033800.1, read on the forward strand.
AAGGACATCCACATATTTGCAAATATTACAAGGGTCGCGATAGCAATTTTCTAGGAAGGACATCCACATATTTGCAAATATTACAAGACTTATGCTTAATAGGTGCAATTGTAAAAAATTGAGACACATCACGTTAAACGATTTGGTGAGTTATTTTGGTCCAATAGTGGTGAGCAGGCCCAGGATCATGTCTGGTTTATATTAAGTTGTGTCTGCAACCTTTTTGAGATGTATATGAGGTCTATGATGCAATTTCAACCAATCCCAATCGAAACACCAAAAAACCTGATATCATAAAAGAAACATCTATAACTACACGAAACAACTGCCACTACAAACTACATGTAACAATAATAGTTGCTTGCAGTAGTTACAATTACAGAAAAGCTGAACTTGCAGTACAATTACTATTGCAATGAAACAGTATGGATTTCCAGAATTGCAGAGAGAAACACTGGTTAATAGAGGTAAGTTCATGCTTTAAATGTGTCATTGTGTTTATTTGTGATTTTGATATATGTATATTTTGTTTCACATATGAAACCAGGTTTAACTATATAGATACTTACCTTTATTTTTTCTAAGACAGATAAATGAGGATGGTTAGTGAGACTACAAAGACAGGTCAGCGTAAAAGGAAGAACAGTAAGGTAACTGGTGGAATGTCACAAGACTTGGATGCGAGGGATGTGAATGCCATGGAAGGCCTTACGCAAGTCAGTCAAGAAGCTACCCAAGATGGACCAGTTCTAAATATTCAAATTCCTAAAGAAGATATGGTCCAAGAAGATGATACAGCTGAAGATGCACCAATACAAGATACAATTAAAGCTGCAAGAGGCATAAAAAAGAAAAGGGGTCCAACAAAAAAGAAAAAACTTGCTAGGGACCCTGCGAACTGAATTCAGATTCAATTTACTGATTCTGGTGAACCATATGGACCCGGATCAGTACACTTGTCATCGTTTTTGGGCCCTCTTGTACGAGAGCATGTACCTGTAACACTTGATGATTGGAGGAACCTTGGTGATGATCTGAAAGTTGTATTATGGGAAGAAGTTCAGGTAACAATCTACTATCAATTTACATAAGCTATCTAACATATGTAAATCTCCTTCAGTATACCTTTTTTCATTACACTGTCATATTTCAACACACTGTCATATGTAAATCTCCTTCAATATAACCAGATCAGTACACTGTCATATTTCAATACACCTTTTTTTTCATTGCACAATCAAATGACATATTTCCAAAACATGATACTAATCTTTTGAGATCTCCTCCTTGACAGCAGTACCATCTTGCACTGCAACACCTTTGAGCTACTGGATGAGATCAAGTTATTGATCTTTGCCCCTGCCCAAATAATAGTTATTTTTGCATTAGTTTCATAGAAAAGAGACCAATCTGGGTTCAATATAAGATGTTTACTTGGCTGTTTGCTCTTTATTTTGCTTATGTGTTGTCTTCTGTTTCATTTTTCTTTTGGTGGTTGAAGATAAATAGGTTCTTCCATGCTCATTTCAAGGTGGACCGAGATCTCCAAGGCTCAATTGCTGTTTATGTGAGAGCAGATCAATAATCCAATGCACTATAGCTTTTGCTTCTCTGCACTCATCTAACCTCTTCTCTGTCTTGAGTTTTAATACTCTGATATTTACATTAGTGAAGTTACTGAACATTTCAAATCTGGGGTTAGATGACAGGATGCTTCTTTTGAATGAAAGAATTGAATCATGTTATGGGAGATAGGTTTGAAATTTCAATATGTTTTGTACTATGACCATAATGTAGTTTTTACTTTTATTTAGATATGGAAGAATTTTTATGCTTGCCTCTCACAAAGGCAGAATTCCTTTCTTATAGGAAAGAGCTAATCTTACTTATAGCCCAAATAAATTTCTTTTCATCCTCTACTACATGATTTATGGGCCTATGTACAATTTTGAATTAAAATGACAAAGACTCGATCCATTCTCTGGATGATTTTGTTGAGAGAATGGATAGCTTTGTAGTAAATTTGTCAGAGCAGATGAAGATTTGATAGGCTGTAAACAGATTTCTTGAAGAATACTGAGGCTAAGTAATATGAATTTGTTAAAATGATTGAAATACAAGTTATTTTTTGTGAAGCCAAATAAAAGTTTTCCTTGCTTCTTTCAAGTGCAGTTCCTTTTGTATTGCCCCTCATGAGCAAATGTAAGTTACTTACCTGTGATTCATCTTTCCCCATGTTCTCTGTTAAGAGCATTACTCAAAGAGACCCAAAGAAATACCGAACCCCTGTTCTCTGTCATATTTCAATATAGTCCTTCAGCTAATAATACTTTCATGTATATAAAATGCAGGCAAGATTCATATTAGAAGAAGAATGGCAAAAGGCTGTCATATTTCACTCGATGGGATGTCTTTGGCGGGCCTCAAAATCAAGACTAGTTGCTCAAATACGAGCAACAAAGAAGAAGGAACAAAGACTTCAGCTCAAACCAGACAACATAGCATCTTTAGCAATTTGGAAGAAATTTATCAAGACAAAAACAAGTCCAGAGTTTAAGGTATGTTTTTTCTGAGATAATTAATCACAAGCCTATATTAAGAGATGTTATTATGATAAAGGACCAAGTTCTCCAGGTCAAAAGTGAAAAGTTCAAGGCATTAAGGCGCAGACAAGTCCCACACACTTGCAGTCGCAAGGGAATGGTTCGATTAACAGCTGATATGGTAATACATATTATACATTGATATATGTTTTCTTAAGGCAAAGTTATGAGTATGTCATCAGTCTTTCTTTTTTTAAACATGTATCATTGTAGAAAAGAAATAGTGCAGACCCATCTAGTGTGTCAAGGGTTAAAGCTTGGATCAAAGCTCACACAAAAAAAGATGGTACACCAGTGAATTCAGCAGTTGGTGAAACAATTGTAAGGACGCTAATTTTGCATATGAGTGAATATATATTACTTTTTTAGAAGAACATGTACATATAATGTAATACATGTATATGTTGTACCTTTCAGGATAAGCTTAAAAAAATTGAAACTGCTACACCTTCATCCTCATCAACTAATGTGAGAGAAGATGCTCTTTCTAAAGTATTAGGAAAAGATAAACCTGAGCGATTAAGAGGAATGGGAAGAGGAGTTACTATAAGCAAAGTATCTTTCTTACAAGCCAGAGACAAGCATGTGCTCCAGCTAAAAGAGGAAAATTCTGAATTCAGAAATAGAATACAACATTTGGAGACTGTGGTCCATAAATTAGTTGGAAATCATCAGGTACATCTATATAACTTTCAATTAATGGACTCTTGAAGTTTTATACTTTCAAATAATGGTTTGCTTGTTCTTATGTACAATTTATGAGTTTAGAAGGTTGTATTGTTGATTCTTGTGTTTCTGCTAGTTCATGTAAGTTACCGGTCTTTATAACTAGATTTGCTAACAATTTTGTTCCCGCTATTTTAGTATTTTTTTAAATCCAAGTGTGATTCATGTGTAATTGTCAGCATTGTCAGCATTGTCCTGCAAGTGTGATTCATGTCTATTTGTCAGCATTGTCCTGCAGTTTGCGTCATTTTTATGCACACATGACAAAATCCTTAATTTAATTGGGACTTTTTTCTTTTGGATTTTTTCCACCCATTGCAATGGCATATGCTTGGTTTGTTAGGTTGAAGTCAATCATTTTTTATTTTCAATATTCTCATAGAAGCAGTATAAAATTTATTAATTATTTGTTTGTGAGGCTGATGTTGTATTTTCATTTTATGTTCTTTATATGGGCATTGAATTTATCTGGTTCTATGTTTGATTCATGTCTATTTATGTGATATGTTTTTTTTATCATAATGTAGCTATTTATCCTTCGTATTACTTTTTCCTTGATTTTCCAAACATTCTGTCTCCGATCCACATGTCCTTGTTCTTTTTTGTATTTCCAATTATTATCTATATCTGATCCACATTCTATGTTTCAATATGTTTTTTTTGCATTGTCCTTAGGTGAAAAAATGGAGCATGTACTTGTAATTGCTGGATCTTCCTTTTGTGTCAGGCCGTGTGTGACATTGATCTTTTCATGCTTCTTTGTGCTATGTCGTTTGATGGCATTGATCTGTATTAGCAAGTCCTTAATTTTGGCGGTCTCATGTTGATTCTTCCATGGCAGCCTCCTTCCTCTTATTGATAATGACTGGATATTGGATATTCAATTTATAACTGTAATCCAACCTTGTTTATGGGTTAGTGGTTTTCACGATGCCTTTTTTAGTGCTGGACCCAGTAGTCACCCTGGCTGATGGTAATTTGTGTTTGTTTTTCTTAAAAGTAGGCTTGTACCACTCCTTGGGAAGGAATTCCATAAATCTATATAAACCAAGATTTTATGTAATAGTTATACATCTGTATGCATCAGGAACATGTAGCAAATTTATTTCTTTTCCTAGCATTTCCTCACCGGCAAAATGAGGGGGGGGAAACAAAGCACGCACCCTTAATGCAATTATTATCATTGCTATTTTTTTGTGTTGTTAGAGAATGCAGAATGAGGAAGATGAAGATGAGCAGAATGGACTCGAAATTGATAAGACCAGTCCTAAGGTAAATAAGTCAATTATCTAGCATGTTTCTTTTTGATCGATTATAACTAGATATAAAACTTGAAAATTGAATGTGTTTTTATCCAGATAGAGTTTTATGTTCTAATTATAGTCTGATACATTGTAGAGTATGTGCCCTAAACCACATGACAAGTGCAAGCTTTTAGATTGGTGTGGAATTGATGAGGTTGTAGCTGAAGGACGTTGGTGTTCTAGTGACCCAAAGGAGCTTGTAAATCATGTTCCTCTTGGACCTAATGCTATGGAAGTGATGGTGGACATTCCAAACAAACCAGAAGCTTTTCTTTGGAGGCCTACCACTAATATGTTGTGTATGCAACAAGCACAAGGGAAGACAATAGCGTGGCCAGCTGATAAGGTGGTGTTCCAAAACAGTCAGCAATCTGACCATGAAGACAATATATCCATGCATTTGGTAAAATAATTTTTAGCTTGCTCATTTACTTTCATTACTCATATTAGTTATCTTACATATATAGTTAAGTCGAGTTCGTCTGTTTTCATTGATTGGTAGAGTAAAAATATGAATCATATTAAGTGCAAGATCTTTAATTGGACCGGAAAAGATGAAGTTGTTGCTGAAGGTCGTTGGGTTTCCAATGATTCAAAAATGCTTGTTAATGGTGTTCCTCTCGGACCTAAAGCCATGATTGTTTCAGTTGATCACCCGATAAGTCCTGAAGCTTTTTTATGGAGACCCACGCTTGACATGACATCTATTGAAGATGCTATCGGCACTAAAGTAGCGTGGCCTGCTGACAAGGTTGTATTGGAAAATATCTCAATTAACAATGTGGAATCTCCAAACATATCATCTCCTTCGGTAATCTTTTTTGCTGATACTATCATATTTTGATATTTAATTGTACTAGTTTATTTTTTTTCTTTACTTGATATCACTATTTTTGTATTGTTGCTAGAGTGTGAACAACTCAAAGAAAAAGTGCAACTTGTTAGATATTGGTGGCTCTGGCAAGATAGTTGCTGAAGGGCATTGGTCTTCAAGTGATCCGAACCAGCTTGTTCACTTCGTTCCTTTAGGTCCTAATGGTACGCGTGTTTCTTGTTCACTTCGTTCCTTTAGGTCCTAATGGTACGCGTGTTTGGGTTGATATCCCTAGGATCCCTAGTGCATCTCTTTGGAGGCCAAATTCTGAGTTGTGGTACGCGTGTTTGGGTTGATATCCCTAGGATCCCTAGTGCATCTCTTTGGAGGCCAAATTCTGAGTTGGAATGCATTGAAGATGTCGTTGGTACGACAGTAGCTTGGCCATCAGACAAAGTTGTTATGCTTTGAAAAGCTGGTAAGTTATACATAATTGGTGCTGTTGTTTTCTGTTTTGTGTCCATATATTCATGACTCTAGGAGAAGAGAGTCTATTTATGCTTTGAGCATTTTTATTATAACCCCTTGTCATATAATTGGTGTTGTTGGGAGAAGAGAGTCTATTTATGCTTTGAGCATTTTTATTATAACCCCTTGTCATATAATTGGTGTTGTTGTTTTCTGTTTGGTCATGAATTAAATCATGGAGTATTTCATGTTACTTGTAAAATATATCCAAAAGATACTTACGAGTGCAGCAGCACATATCAAACTTCTCGATGGTGATCGTGATGCGTAAGAAATAGTATGTGCGACTTTAGGCTGGCTGTACGGCACCGCCAGACCATGACTAGTCAGCTGGATGCTCCTATTTTGAATCTTTGTATTCCCTGAATCAAAGAATTAGGTAGTTAGAAGAATTTGCTTGTAGAAATACTGGGTGGAAACTGTGAACCTAAAAATATAACAGGTATTCAAGATAAATGCAACACGTGATCTTGAAACTATAAAATTACCATAGTCAGGGAAGAACCAGGTTTTTTGCACTAGAGTATAAATGTGAAGATATACTTAAGTATGTAAAATAAAACTATCAATATTTCAGGTTTTATTATAACCTCTTGTCATTTGTTTACAGCCCTCAAGAGCTTTAATCTTATTTGCTGTAAAAACTGCCTTGTAAGGGATTGGTTTGGTCATGATTTTCTTCAAGGCTCGTAAATATGAGAGCTTTATTTTTAAATACTTTAATTGAAATATCTGATATATATGACCATATTTTGTAGTTGAACTTAACCTGCAGTTTGGTTTTGCAGGCCTTGATTGCAAAAAGGAGCGATATTGTGGTAATGTATGGTGATGGACCACTAAAAGCTTTTGTTCGCCGATGTGGCTATGTACATGATGATTCTCCCAAGTCATATGTAATGAAGCAAAGTTAGTTTTTGTTGTTCTGTGCACTATATATGGTTAATTTCTTGTACTCCATGTTGGATTATCCAAAGACTAGTATTTGTTTTTGGCACTTTTGTGCTGACTCTTCTTGTATGCTACAACTTGGTAATGTATCAGTTTGAACTTTTAAATGAAATATTTGCTTTTATTGTTGTCATAATTGGAAGCTATTTCTAGTTCAACCTCAAAGATTTATAGGCACAACTGAAATGCTATAAGAAGTAGAAACAATTGCTGAAATGCTATTAAAAGATGAAAGACAGCATTCGCTGAAATGCCATTGTAGTAACTCAAACGCTATCAAATGTAAGACAATAGCAGCGTTGAAATGCTATGAATAAAAACTAACTAATAGCATTTTTCAACCGCTATGAAAGATATTCGTCATAGCAATACAGAAACGCTATTGAATAACCTTTTATAGCTACACGAAAACGCTATAGTTTGAAACTTTTTGATAGCGTTTCGGGAATCTCTATGTAAAGCCATATACCTACTATAACGGGTTCAGACACAGCGCTGATTAAAACGCTATGAAATAATACTATAGCGTTTTTCGGACGCTATAGATGATATCAGGTGGTGTAGTGATGATTTCGGTGCAGGGCTTCATACTCATTGATGTTGTTGTTGAATTCATCATGCGGAGTCCTAGCATGTCTTTGGCGACCATCAGTGTGATCTTGAACTCGCCTCGGGTTCGGACACTCTATTACCAATGCAAGTCGTTCTAAATGAGTCTTAATCTGAGTTCGGAAAATAGAGGCTTCGTCGCTTGCAATTGGATCAGAGAAACATGGCTCCGATACAAATTAACACTACGTAAAAGTTAAAAACCTCAGAATCCACCAATGTGTGCTTTTTGAATCTATAAATAACACAATCTTCGAATCCATAAAGAGAATAATAATAAAGAAGAATTTATTGATGAAAAGTCATCTAATGATTCTAGGATTACATGACTCTTCTTAAATAAAATAATAAAATAGACTCTTAATAAAACTAGAATTACAAAAAAAAAAAAAAAGAATGTACCAAATCCTACCCTAAAAAGACTCTCCATAATATACCGATGAGATTTTGAAAATCTAATAATCTAGTTGGCTTCGTCTCATCGAGATAGGCGATTTACATAAATAATATATCAGAATCAGTCTTTTGGGTTAAAAGATATGATCGCTTCTCTTTGGAAATTAATAATATATGTGTGTATCCGTACTTAGCTTGTGATTGTCCCACTCCTTTATAAAATTGTATGTTAAGTGTCCTACATCATCTTTTTTTTCCTGCAAAAAGAGATGCATAATCTTGATAAATTTGAGATAAATTTGATAAATTTTCCATAATAGAATGCATCATTATACTAAATAGGTTTGCAGTTATCTTTCATCTTATAGTAGTTTCTAGAATGTCATGGATTACATCATTGCACGTGCACGTTCATATTGCGTAATTTTAAGCCAAAAACAAGAAAAACGCCAGCAGTAAAAGAGCATAAAGGCCGTGAATGGTGATGTCTATGACATGCTGGTAATGGTACCAACAGCATAATATAAACATAGTAATTTATAATGTTTTCAATTTGACCAAACAACTCTCATGGTTCATCTCTCTCTATCTCTCTCTCTGTGTGCATGTGTACGTGTACGAATTGTCTTTCTCTCTCTGGTCCTTTGGAGTTTGATCCTCCCCACTGCTATCTCCATATTAAAGAGATTCTTTTTACAATTACAATCATCAAATAAAGTATGGACAGTAACAAATTGCTTTGAACATAATTAACTCGGTACGTATATCGGTGATTAATACAGATCTTTTTTCTTTTTGGGTAAGTAATAGTTATTGTCTAACAGTGATCAATGAAGTCCGAAACAAATGTGATTACAAAATTGTGGCCTCTCAAACATGTGGAGAGACAATCAAAACAAGAGTAACAAAATAAAAAACGATATTCTCACAAAAGCTAATAACAAAAATACAGTTAGTGAGACTAAAACACAACTACATTAGCTCCTCCTCTTAGAAATGAAACTAAGCTCAATTGCATGTCTCTTGCCCATTGCCTGTTGAATGCAATGCAGATTACATAGATAAATTATAACAAAAAAAATACAAATCATACTTTTTTTTATAAGATAAATGATAACCGTTCATTAGATGGTGAATGCAAGTCACGTAGAGCCATCCATATATATTGGAGAGCAGAATTCACATCAACCCTCCAAGTGAAATGTGTAGATCACCTTGTAGTATGGGTGGTTCAGATTAATTTGTATTCAGCCCCGTTTGGTAAATGGTTAAGAAAAAAGGAATAAGGAGAATGATTAACGTAGTTGGCCCATTCAATAACCCGAATGACTAAATTATTAACATATTAAATAAGTTTTATTTTAGTCCTTGTGATCATTTTTAGTGTTTGGGAAGAACGAGGATCTTGACTATTTCTTTATAAATAGAGGGATTAACTCTTAATTCTTCTAAATAGGAGTATTAGTAAACCCCTCATTTTAATTTCTCCAAAGAGGTTAGCTTAATCCGTCTGTATTTTTTGTGTTTAGCAAATTATGGAGAGTTAACTCGCTTTAACTATTACATAGATTTTTCGTATTTGACAGATTAAGAAAAAGTTAAGTCTTTTTAACCCCTTACTTAACCTGCTGCCAAACGACGCCACTATGTTCGACCAAGTGGTTTCAGCTATCTATAATCCATACTACTGTTTGTGTATCAAATCTCGATAGGGAGGATTCAAATCCCTAATATTTTTTTAGTTTCTTTAACATTCCACTTTCCTATTATTACATTCTCCAATATGTGTTGTCCAATCCAACTATATATGTAAAACATGTATGTCTAAAATAAAGCAGACATGTCTGTCCAAAAACAAATAAATAAATAAATAAAGATGAAAGGAGACATATGTGATTAATGATCAGGTTTCTGATCTCAAAAAGATATAATCATCAAGTTACAGTTGATTGGATGACTAAAATGCTGAAACCTCGATACTCAAAGGATGTTTTTTATCTAGCTCTAAATTATAGATATTTTGAATTTCCTATCTAAATCTAGCAGCTAATTCGTTTTGACAGTTTGTTTTCTTCCTTTAATTAAACCTTCTGATCTAATTTTAAGTATAATTAAATTATGAACATTCAATTGTTAAAAGAAAAAGCTAATTTTTAACAATAACATTTGGGAAAGTAGTGCGAGAGGCCTTTACTTTTTGTCACAAATGTTGATTTAACTAATTGTTTGTTGTTATTTGTCTCTTAATATAAATTACGAACGAGTACTACAATTCACGAGTAGCATGGTAAATGTAAGATTTAGATTGAATCATAATCACTCACTAGACAAATCAATAGTTCTAATAAGATCAATGTCTCTTTCTTACTTTTGGACAGAGAAGAGGATCCAAATCTCTAGATTTTGGGTTCATAGAATAAAAATAAAAAACATCTCATAGCCCATATCGTTCTCACACGCTCTCTATGCATTTAAAAGTCATTGCCCAAAATAATAATAATAATAATAATAATAATAATAATAATAATAATAATTTGTTATTTCTACATGTACATAGTATTATCATTTCATTTCTACATCCTTCCCCTGTGTCCTCATTTATTTAAGTCCCTATTCCTCTCCCCATTACGCCCAATCTCTCTCTCTCTCTCTCTCTCTCTCTCTCTCTCTCTAAAATGGTATCTTCCTCCTCAATGTCTAACTAAGCAACAAAAAATCCAAGTACAAAAGCTCACAATCAAATGGATGAAGAATCAAGCAACAACACCAGCAGCAATCCCCTCCTAAAATCTCTATCCATGCGACTGCCCTCAACCTCCTCATCAACGCGCCAAGCCTTCTCCGACGCTAACCTTTCAGGCGTCGAGGGCGCATTCGTCCACGCCCACGCGCTGCATCGCTCGCCGCCCGCCAGCCTCTGTCTTCCAGCAAATTCTTTCTCTCGGCCCAAACTCCCTCTCTGCCCTCGGCCCAAAAGCCACTACTCCGGCTCCCCGAGAGGAGGGCAGCCGCCGCGTCGCCATACCCCGTGCAACGCTATAGGCTACGAAGTCTTCATGCTGAATGCTTCAGTTCCTCTACAGCGGTCAGGTTGTCGGTTTCTGCCGCAGAAGCACGAGCCGAGGGCCGGGTGCAGTGAGAGGGGGTGCTGGCACGTGCACTGCACTGCTGCTGTTGATCTCGCTCTTGATGTCCTCGCCGCTGCTAGGGCTTTTGGGGTTGAGCAGCTTGCAATGATTGCTCAGGTAGCTAATTTCTTGACAAAAAAAAATTCCCCCCCGCCCCCTTAAATTAGGGTTTTTTTTTTTAATAAAAAAATTTCGTTGTGAATTTGAGGTTGGTGGATCTCGTTGATGATTTGCACTGTAGGGTTTTGGGTGGTTGACTTTGGGAGTGCTAGTGGGTTCATATCAATTCATCACCTTCCTCTTCTTTTTCCCTTGTCTTGTCTAATCTTGAATTCTTGATCGCACACCGTTCTTGTTGCATTTAGCATTTTCGGCCGAGACTAGCAATAGGTTGAAGTGATTTTTGTTTTTAGGTTTAATTGCGTTATCAACACCCCCTTCTCCTGCTTCATGATAACTCCTTACACTAGCATATTACACATTTGCAGATAATTATTAAGTTTTCTCATATCAAAATTATATATTTTCGTTTTTTTCGGCTATTGGAGAAAAGGTGGGGCTAACACAGCCCCCTTAACTCGTTATATTGGAGAAAGTAATGAAAACTCTAAACTCTACCCTTTTTAGTGCTCGCACTCAAATCATTAACTCCTCATTAACAGTTGCTAATTTCTCACCAAGAACTTCAGCAATTCATTTTTATTATTTCTGAACGTACGAGTGCTAATTATGGTGTCAATTATTGGTCTTTGAACTATTTGCTACATTTTTTTTATTTATTGATCATTACACAGCTACTAATTAATTTCTTCGCAACAACCTTAATTAGTAACTTCTACATAAGAACTTTAGTGATTTTATTTTTATTGTCTCTGAGCTTCTGCTAGTTATGGTGTCAATTGTTGGTCTTTGGAGTACCTCCTACATATTTTTATTTGTTTTCATTAAGCAGATGGAAATTTCTTCATTAGAGCTTTATATAGTAATTTCTGCATAAGAACTTTACTAATTTCATTTTTGTTGTCGGTGAATTCGTACTCATTATGGTGTCAATTATTGGTCTTTGAACTATTTGCAATTAATATTTCTATCCACTTGCGCTTTTGATCAATAGATTTGGGATTTTTTTCTCTCTCTAGCTAGGGTTAATATCAAAATAAACTCTCCTCCATTTCCTCTGTAGTCTATACATACATTCATTGAATGCCTGTTGTCGGAAGCGTAGCCTTTTTATATCTCACGGGCTTCCTCCCTTTCCTCTATTTTACATTTATTCTGCAGTGATCTTTTAAAAGTTCAAAATAAAAACATATAC
>NC_033800.1:53701784-53710576 GCF_001876935.1 Asparagus officinalis
TTATGCATGAGGTCTAATCAACCTAGGTAGGGTTTCACTTTTTCAAGAATAACCATCGACCCTTTGCATGCAATGATTCCCGATTTCTAGCATCTAGATAGCTCACTAGCTAGCCCATATCTTCATATTTCATGCAAAACAAACAGGCATCCTTTTTCAATTGCTCAAATCTCAAGCCATTTTCGTTAGTTAATTTCATCATCCTTTCACATTACAATAGCAACGACAAAGCCTTTAACAAGAGAGAGAGAGAGAAACCTCCCCTCAAAAAAAAAAAGGTTCATGTAGTTCTCTAGGATTCATGCATATTCCCAGAGATCCGACTAGTTTGTATGTCAGCCTTTGGCTATTTAATACAGTCATTCTCCTTTATACCCTGACTTGATGCAGCTGAGTTCTTAATTCTCGTGTATATATAGTAATTCATAAATAAGTTCAAATTAAAGTTATTTTTTAATTACCATTGTGCTTATATTAATTCCAAATCCCCTGGCTTATTTGCTGTACGTTTAATATTCATATATTTAAAGAGATCTGACTATATTCTACACTGACTATGTATGTATGTATGTCTATGGGCAGAAACAACTGGCTAGCATTGTTGAAAAAGCCTCGATAGATGATGTAATGAAGGTCCTCATCGCCTCCCGGAAGCAAGACCTCCAGCAGCTGCTGACACCACCTGTTCCCGCCTCGCGTCGCCAACTCGGCCTCCGCCTCCGAAATCCTGCTCCAAAACACCCTCCCCCTCGGAACATGTCATCTAGGATCGATGACTCCGCCCACCTCCCCCTCCACCTCCACCACCGCCCACTCGCACCCTCGACGACCGACACCACACTAAATCTTACCACTCGCATCGCCGCGCCCTCTGACTCGCTCCGATGTGAAGCTCCGTCAAGCTCAATGGTCATGGGGCGAGGGCCTCAACCTCGACGACGCCCCTCGCCCTCCACTTACGCCGTCGAGAACTGCAAGCCCGAGTCGTCAAGTGCCCTCCTAGAGGCTCGGGCCGCCGGACGTCAACCACCCGGCGGGGCCCGGGGGCAGACCCCGCCTCCACGCGGCAGCCGAGAATGTCTGCCCCGACATGGTCGCCTGCTGCTGCTTGACCCACACTGCCGACACCGAATGTTTCGAACAGTCGACGGAGTGACCCATGTGGACGTGTCCGGTCACCTGAGTTCCGATTTTTTGTTTAAAGGGGCATGCCGTGGCTGAATCATGTTGAGCCGAATAAGCGAGAGTTTGTCTGGAGGCTGTGCAGTCTGCCGGGGCGATGGCTGAGTGTCGCCAGGGAAGCAGGTTGGCGCGGTGTACAGGCGGCGGATAAGCGGAATCATGATAGCGGCGAGCGGCGCACCGCCGACCGCGGCGGCGGCGACGAGGATGACGAGTCTGAGCTTGGATAGGAGGATGGTGTACTTGAATTTGGGGATGCATGGTGTGCAGCAGCATTTGGATCAAGGGAGGGAGGAGGAGGGGATCAGCGGTAGTAATAGTGCTTCTAGGGTTCAAGGGAGGGGTGGGAGTGCTATTGGGTCATCATCATTGTATTCTCATCATGATCAATTTCCATAGTTGTGGGTGTAACTAAAATTGTAATTAAGCATCAAAGGGTTAGTATCTTCTCTATTTATATTTCTTTATTATATCAAAATTCTGAAATTATGATGAGATTAAGTTTAATTTTATTTATGATCTGAGTACTGATTTCCAACGGTGACCAACGGTAATGAGGATATTGAAGAATTTGTGCTCTAATTAAAGCTCCTTTACAAATCAAGTGAGGCTAAAAAAACTGATTCGTGGATGTGGAGACAGATCTTAAAGATCAGAGACAAGGCTCAGGGGCTTTTTGGAGGGATTGATAATCTGATTCAGACCATCTCTTATTGCTACAAAAATGCAAAAGTTAAACTCTCTGACTTATATGCTGCACTCTCCCCTACACCTAATTTGGTGCCTTGGTTTGGTACAATATGGGAATCTTCAAACTACCACAGACATGCTTTTATTAGCTGGTTAGCAATCCAAAACCGTTTGCTTACTCAGGATAGGCTGATCAGGAGGGGGATTGTTAGCATAAACAGCTGTGTATTATGCTCTGGTCTGGAATGCAGAGACCATCTTTTTTTCGAATGTTCTTATTCTAGTGATATCTGGACCAAGGTTATGAATTGGTTACAGTTCAAGTGGAGATCGAACAACTGGAATCAAGTGTTAAACTGGTTCTGTCACAGGTTGAGGGGAAGAGGGTTTAAACAAAAGCTAAAGAAATTGGCTTTTACCTCAACAATCTATCACATTTGGAATGAGAGGAACGGCAGAATTTTCAAACAGAAATTGAAACCAGCTGATCAAGTGCTTAAGGAGATAAAATTTAGCATCTTAACTATTATTCTCAATGGTCCATTTACTGCTGAAGACAGAGAATGTATCTGTTCTCTGTAGTTTTTTAGAGTATGAGTGATGTATTAGTAGATTAGTTTTTTTTTTGTATTCTCAGTTCAAGCTGAGGATCTTGATGTGCTGATTTTTTCACATTTGGATGATGAATAAATACCTTTTCATTGACCCAAAAAAAAATCAAGTGAGGATCTATTTAAATGTTCAAAACCAGCGCTTTGTGGTAGATTTTTTTTTTTTTTTTTTTTTGTTGAATCTGTTTAAGAAACCTCTAGAGTTTGAATACGGATGTTGATAGTATCATTTGAGTATTTTCTGATTTTTTTTTTACGCGGATACTCTTTTATTGGTTAAGTACAAATATTGTTAGGGTTTAGAAAAGTTTTCACTATTATCTTTCAAAATACATTTTAAAATGGGTCTAGAATGTGAAAGAAGGTGGTTTGAATTTGATGGGTTTCATTTTTTTTAGAGTCTTGCTAACTTTATTTATATATATTGGGATTTAGTCTTGTATTTCAGTCCATGAGACAAAGGAAAATCCAAACGCAGAACAAAATCAGTAGTGATCGATGTTTTGGGGAGTAGAGTGGTGCTTGGACCGACTTTCTTTTTTTTCGAATACAAGTCTTCCAGGTCAAGAGTTAGTTTTAGGGGGTGTTTGGTTCAATTTCTAGAAATTATAGGAAATGTTTTCCACCTAAAATATGATTTCCTTGTATTTCTTAAAAAAATTATAGGAATAGTTTTGAGAAATCAAAAAGTACAAATTTTCTTGTTTTTTGTACTTTGCTTGTTTGGTTCAAAACAAGAAAATAGCTCTTAACTTTATAAAAAATAACAAGATTTGATAGGTTTTTAATTAAATATGGTATGTGTCAGATTTCTGGTGATTTCCTCTCATTTTAAGAAGAAATTGCTTTTTGTAAAATTTGGTAGGTTTTGATATTTTATAGAAAATATTTCTGTAAATTTTTTGTTGAACCAAACACAATTTACAGAAATCTCTGAAAAACTTTTAATTACAAATTTGTCATTGTCAGATGTTTTGAGAAAAGTTTTCTAAAAAAGTGTGCAACCAAACAGCCCCTAGGAGCCGAAAGAAAGTTACGTATTGTAAGAGAATTATAGGAAAAAATGAAAGAGAGAATCCTAAGATTATTCTAGGATTTGTAAGGATCTTTGATGATATTGCGAGAGAGTATCTTGCGGATTAATTTCTTATAGAATACAAGAATGCCAAATCTTCTATAATTATAAGAATAAACAAAACTAAAATCTATTCCCATTGATGTAGGCAATTGCCGAACCATGTAAATATGCATATTAATTTATATCTAGTATTACTTTTTTAAGTGATTATTGTGGTTTCTATTTGTTTGATCTTGCTTTTCTCGTTGTTTCTCTATTGTAAAGCAGATTGTTTGCTAGAGGAAAAGGAGAAGATCTCTCCTATGGTATGTAAATTCCCTATTACATATTTAGGGATGTCCATGTTTCTGTAAGATGGGGTTAGTCACCTAGAATTTAAAATTGGAACTGGGATAATCTATGAGATAAATTTTTAAGGTGTTATATAGTTACATAAAACTAAAACTAGAATAAAATTTTACAGTGTTAGTCAAGTAGAACTCTAACCAAACTAGAATTGAGATAATGGTACAAAATTTATCCTAATTTTTTTTATTTTTCTATACAAAAATGAGAGTTCTAGTCTCTCAAATTATTCCAAGTTTTAGCTTGGAACTAGGTGGTAAAAAACTAGAACTCATATTTATTTTGTTATTTTTTTATTTTTTATATTTTTTATTTACTTCTTTCCTATTATGGTTATCACCATCATTAGACCATCATTATAATAATAATTGTTAATATCTTATAGTCTAACCATAAGTTATTTAATAGTCAAGAGCATTCTTGTAAGCAATTATCAAACAATAATAGTAAGTTTAAAATACATAAATAGTATTTATATCTTCAAAATGCATAAATATATATTTCATGATTATAAAAATTTATCCAACGTTATTTTATCAAAATATCCCGCTTCACAAAATTGTTCCTATTTATCTCACTAAAACATTCCACTAACGAAAAATTATTCTATTTTAACAATTATCTCATTTTGTATGAAAATGTCTCAATTGACTAACACCCCACCCCCTAAGAGATTGTTTTTTTTTTTTTTTGCCTGTGATGCCCTTTTCTTGAAAATCACAGAACACCTTCAAAACTAGAAACAAAGAAGTCTCTTCTACACAGCTAAATTGCAACTCATTAAAAGTCTCCTCGTGGGTGTTCAAGTTTTCTGGTGCTCAAACTTCCTCCTTCCTAAATTGGTCTTCAAGAAAATTGATTCTCTCTGCAGTAATTTATCTTCAAGTTTGTAGTGACCTTTCAGTTGGAGGTCTGGGAGATTATTCCACAGCTCAATGGAATATTGCATATGCTCTTAAGGTTTTATGGGCTATTCATCACAAACAAGATACTTTGTGGATCAAATGGATCCATGAGAACTATTTAAAAAGGAATACTACATGGACAGTCGATCCCTATTGTACAAAATTCCTCTTGGCTTTGGAAATAAATCCTAAAAGTTAGGAGTTCTGCTATCTCAAAATGGGGGCCTATTGATGGTGTTCTTTAATTTAGGTTCTGAATGGATATGTGTTATTTGTGGGGAATTTAAAGTTAATATTCTTTCATATCAAGCTCTACTTGCCATATTCCTCAGGAGCTCCATGGCATGGCATTATTTGGCGTAAGCTCAACTTTTCCACATGCATACTCTTTTATTGCATGAATTATAGCAAAGGTCGCACAAATATGATAGGCTGATAAAATTTGGGGTGAACATTGCTGACCGTAAATGTGTGCTCTGTGTACTTCTTCTTCTGAGACCCACATGCAACGACTTATGTTCTCATGTCCTTATAGTTCTTTAATGTGGAATGAGACATGAATTGGCTTGATTTTCAGTTTAAAAGCTGAGATTGGGATGGTGTGATCCTTTGGATGTCTACAAGTTTGAGGGGTTCTAACTATGTTCATCAAGTCCGAAGGTTAGCTCATCTGGTTATTGTAGTCTGCGCTATTTGGCTTGAGAGAAACAACTGTTAATTTACGTACTGATAGTAAAAGGCCTGTTGAAGCCCTAATCAAATATATCAAAGTTTATTATTATTATTTATTATTATTATTCTTCATGCTTCTATTTCTGATAACTTTGGTCTGTGGGTTAACAGCCTATATGAGTTGTAATTTTCCAGCTTTCGTATAAATTTTATATGTTTTATCTTTAGTATATATTTTGTAAACTTGGGTATGCCCAAGTTTGTGATGTACCTCTACTTATTTAGTAGGTGAAGGAAATTTTTTCTCATTGAACTGAAAAAAAAAATGAAAATGAGAAGATCTAGTCGGATACGTCCGAGATAAAAACTTTGCCAACCAAGCAGATTCTACAACAATTTATGCACATGTACTCTATCATTGGTTAAACACAAGTGTACATTGTAGGGTTTATTAATAGTGGCTTTGTTAGTGATTTATAATATATTCATATCATTCTCTTTCTTGACAAAAACTGAGGAATTTATATATACTCCAACTCCAACACTTCTTTTATAACTGTGAAAATTTCTTCAAAGAATTTTTTTAATAAATAAAATTCTTTAAAGATTTTAGAACCAAGTTTCTTTAATCTACAGTCAAAACGAATGCCCCTAAGGATTTGAGCCATTATGGTTTGCAATATCATTTGAAACTTTTCTTGCTACACAAAATATGATACAAATTTAGACTATTATTACTATTATTATTATTATTATTTATTTGTATATATAATTACCATGTATCTCTCTCTCACACAAGGAAGCATGCCAAGCCTAAACAAGGCAAGGAAAAGAGGAGGAATCTAAAGAGGGAACGAAGGTGGAATTGTGGCAAGATCAGAAGATAATTCTTTTGTTTTGTTTTCCCTTTCTTTTTCCATTTTTTAGTTTTCTTTTCTCTTCCTTTGTTTGCTTTATGGGTTGTGTTAGTGGATACCTCTATGTGTCCAAAATTTTCTTTTTACATCAAAAGAGGTTTGAGTCATGTGCAACTGAATCCAGACAAACAAAGCCGGGCCATTGGTTCAGTTTTTTTATTTAAAATATTTACTTCTAATTAATTGTGGGGGATTCTTGTATTTCTCAGTTTTGGCTTGTTTGGGGGCATGAGCATGTGGGAGATTTGAAGAGGGAGACAGACAGAATCTGTAGTAAAGCTTTGAATGAATGATGATGATACGAAGTCAAAACTTTGCCACTCTCTAATATTGCCTCTCACAACCTTTTGTTTCTGTTGCTCCAAAAAAATTCTATTAATATTATTAATTTTTTATTAGAGAGGCATGTTTGTGTACGCTTATTGTTTGATTGGGAGATTTCAATAATACGGTGTGTTCTAAATTCCAATAGAAAGTTCTAAACCATGGGCAACATTTTCTTAATTTACAGGAACAACTTATCTTAGAAATGTTCAGATTCTTAATTTACATATGTATTATCAATCATGTCTGTCTATTATCCAATGAATAGTTTATAATTTATCTTGAGTAAAGTATAACTCATGAAGTTATAGTCTTAGTTATATTAGGCATGCATCACAAGTATCTAGATATTCCTATATATGATTTGCTTAAACTTAAGGAAGTGGTCTTCCGACCACCTACTAAACCCTCAGTTATTAATTTGAAACTCTTGTAAATTTTGAAACAATATGCTTAATTTAGGGTTACAAATGGAGTCCAACTAATGGATTCATACCTATCAAATAGAAGTGCCGTGTTTGGTCATCCGTATTGATGACGCAAAATGTATACTACAATCTATATAAAATTACATCATAAGTCAAATATCACATGTATAAAAAAAAACTTATCCTACAATCTAATATGACTAACTTTTGAAAACGTCATACGTACACAATTCCTTTTCTAGATATTAGATGTATAGGCTAGAAAAAGTTTAGTACATGTGGATTTTGATTCTCGTGAGTTTGAGAATGTGTAAATTGCAATGAGCGGCTTGGATCATTGGTATATATGGACTACCTTATTTGTTTGGATCATCGGTAAGGATGATAATCATTTACATCTTTTGGAAATCTTAGAACAGGAGTGTCTATAAAGATCTATTATAAAGTTCACCTTAATATTTCCTCCATAAAAATATCTGTAAGTCTTTCTTCTGATCTTGCTGCAAACGGATAATTTCATAGAATCATAACTAGTTTCCTCTCTCTCTCTCTCTCTCTCTCTCCCTCTCTCTCTCTCGCGCGCGCGTTTTGAGTGGCCTTATATTCCTTTCTATAGTTGCTGCTGATATATAGGAGTACTTTTTAAGTGAAGTATTTTTTATGAGAAAAAAAAAAGCCTGTTTTTTCTCCACTGTCCTTATTTCAACTTGTTTGCTTCCTCTATCTTCTTGTAGAGTTTTTGTTTGCATGTGGAGCACGAAACAAATGAGCTGTCTCCTCCTCTGTTGCCACGACTGCCTTAATAATTAGTGTTTCACTCTTTTTTTTTCTTCTTCTTTTTTTAACCATCGTTCGGTACTTCTCTCTTCCTCGCCTTTGATTACCCTGCAACATGGTAATTGTCCAAGCCAACTTCGTGTAATAAAAATAAATAAATGAGTGAATAATGCAAATAAGTATAATTAATAAGAGGAAGTGAAAGGAATGGGCAGAAGAAAAAGCAAACTAAGCATAATTTTGAATCAAGGTTTCAACCCCACTTTGAGTCTTTCATCTAGTCTCGTATAAGGCACTAGTCAACATATGGACGATCTCATCAATATCCGTAGTAACCCTTTGATCGCAATGATATCATGATGGTTTGGAAAGTTGTTTTACCCTGTTGTTGTTGGTGGATTTGGAACGGTCGAAATTATCTTATATTCAAAGATATTAAGCCTATCCCTGAACACATTGCATCTAATATTGCAAAATAACTCTTTTATGGTAAGGGTCTGAAGAAGATAGGATGGCTAAAAGAATCCGCAAGGCGGCTATCAAGCTAGAATTGCAGGAAATTGCAAAGAGAAAAGCTGCAGATGACGTGGGGGATAACTTTAACTTGGACTGATGGTTTCCTTCAGTCCCAGTTGGTCTTGCCTCGCTCCCTCTCTTCTTTTTGTTGTTTTGACGATCTTGTTTAGTGGATGGTGTAATAGCTTTTACAAACATTATGTTGTTTGTTTTTCTTTCTTCAGTGAGGGGCGTTCCTTAGATGAATTGCTCTGATAGGTGACGACTAGGTCCGCTTCTTATCGCTCAATTCAGTCAAGTTCGATTTCCCTTCATAGTATTGTATATATATGTAATAAGTAATTTAT
>NC_033800.1:53710586-53717955 GCF_001876935.1 Asparagus officinalis
ACAGCTAATCTCTCCCTATTTGTTTCAGTTAAAAAAAAGCCACTTGTCATACCATAAGAAAGATACTTGTATAATCAGACACTAAAGTAAATATAGTCTATTTAAACATAGTCTCATACCAAGTAAATATAAAAATATATATTACGAAATCCAGAATTTCAAAGTGCTATATACTAGGGGATCATTAAATTAGATCGTAGCATGGAAAATATAGCATTGACAATAGTGACATGATTCACTGATGGACAAAGGAAATCTCTTTGTCCTGCATGAATGCAACACTGAGTGTGACTACACGACACCCAGTTGGATTTATCATATCTCTAACTCTGACCTACTTTACTAGAAGTATTTACTATTTAACCCCCTCTCTCCTCTTTCCCTCTCTTTTAGTTTCTTTTCTTTAATGGGTCTTTTGAGGAGGGAATAAGTCCTCACTCCTTTGGACTACACCCTTTGTTACTGTGTGTCAGTTCAGTGAAACAGTGAATTTTACTGATTCGTGTCAGGTCCCTAGCTTGTTCTTCCTTTTTTAGGAGAAACATATGAGGACGTATCTTTAATTACGACTGAGACTCCAAGCCACGCGAGGGCATGGCAGAAATTTATGAGGATGTGAACTGTCGTTGTACTTATATAAGGTAAATCCTAAAGATCGAAATGTCCGTGCATGTGGTAGCTATGTTTTGTTGCATTAAGGTAAGGTTCAAAGTAACATGCGTGGGTTTTTTCCCCCTTGGAAATTAACAACCTTTAATAGGGTCTACAAACACCACCTATGATAGTTAATCCATGTATAAGCCATCTTTAAACAGTTAAATATCAAGTATATTAGAGAGATAATCCTCTATAGAGGTAAGGCGGGATCGATCGGTTAACGAAAAAAGTTAACTAAAAACTAGGCCCAAGTGGTTGATTGCATTAAGAAAATCCTTTAGATGTGGCTTAAGTATAAGTTGACAATTAAAGAAGTTTTTTTGTAAAATGACCTTATTTTAAAGGTGCATGGCTTCTAAATAATAAGGATTAGATTCATTGTCTACTTGGTTGCCCGAAGGGAGTACAATCCTGGGATTAGTAAACTTCTCTATATAAAACTATAATATTTTGCATTGATCTAAAGATTCCAATGTGCAAACCAAATGTCTTATACCCTATCCTAGACTGTTAATGCTATAGCAAAGCATGCATGCAATAGAGCTACTATTAATTTTCTCAGTCAGTCTTTTTATCATGTAATTGTACGAGTATTTTTTATTAGATGAAAAGTTAAGAGCACTGTAATTCATTGGGAACAATGATGTAGTTATATTCGGAATAAATCACAATGCCTTAAGACATTACTGGTGTACGATTACTACTGAGAAAGCGATATATCTATTGTCGAGATGATATTAGAGAGAATAAAAAGAATTTCGGCCCACTTCGGGGATATAGTTTCAAAAATTTTCTAAAGACTCTGAGTAGATGTCAATTTAACATTCTGAGCAATTTTTACCCTCCACATCTAACGTGATTTAGAAGACAAAATTGTATAGCTGAATATCTTGGGGTACTATAATTTTTTTCCCAAAAATAGTGCACATTGGTCTGAATATCACATGCACGACGCAATCAAAGCATGAAAATATACTTTTTTTTTAAGAAATAAAGGACAATATATAGAGAGGAAAAAACTTAGCCATAAAAAAGCGGATCCAAAACATGTTAAATAAAAAGCAAAATATATCATGCTATGCGGATGATGGGTATGAGGTGGCAACTTATTTTATTGAATGAGTTACTAAGAGATTGAATGCTCTGGCCCACATCTTTTCATGCGACTAGTAAAATAGGTCTTAACATATGGCTATCTTTTGGTAGGTTATTTAACAAAATGAGCCGCCACCTCATACTAACGAAATTAATGATGTACGTACTCTCTGGGATCTTCGAATTGATATGCACTCACTAGTATCAAATATGGATTAAGTCCACTAAGAATAAGTAATCTTGCCATCATACTCATCCATAATCCGAAACTCAATTGGCATTATAAAGTTTTGAAAACAATCTTTGAGAAATCAACTCCTGCTTTATCATCAAATCAGGCTTCATAAAGTTGATATGGTGCCTGAACCAAATCTCAAAATTGCAACTTAATTAATTAAAACGGTTTACATATTTTGGGAAAATAAGTTTTACTCCAATAATTCGAACTTTGACCGATTTAAAAGTTGTGTCTAAATTGTCCAAAATTAGGACAATACCTCGTGTTAAATCATGACTTATCATTTCCTCTGTTTCTTAGAAAGTTGCCCGTCCCAAAGCTGCAGCAATCTTTTACGAAATTGGTTGTATCCTCTAAATTCCAGCTACAAATCATTCACTCATCCATGTAACACATGCAAAATTAATTCTTGAAGGACCAAAGTGGGAGGGTACATGATAGCCTGAAGGACTTTAATTGTCGAGGGTTAAATGTCAAAGGGCACCCCTCCTTAACACCAATAGTACTGGCCTTGGAATCAAGTCTATCCTAGAGATGATAGCCCGAATGACTTTTGTGGAGGGTTAAATTGTCAAAGGTCACCCCTCCTTAACGCCAAGTATCATCTATTAACATCAGTCTGCATGGACGAACAATATTAACTACAGTGACAGTGACACCTGATAGTAAGATGTGCATCAAAATTTCCTGTTGGATCAGATATCCTCACAGAGATGGCCCTACAGGATTTCTTCTAGACCGTGAGGTAATAGACTTTGCTTCGACACTTTACTCATTAAGAGAATTATGCCGTTAATGGCCTCCACCAATATATATATGAATGGGCAACCTCTCAAAACAATTTATATGCTCTTTTTAGGAGATCTTGGCACTTACATAGGAGGCTATCCTTCCCTCGTATGCTCATTCAGGGTGGGCGGTCAAATTTCATTGATGTGAAAAGATGAATGACTATGCGATGTTTGGGGTGATATGACCCTGGGTGATTGGGTTGTACCCACATCTGTAGTGGGGTGTGAGGAGAAGCCATTGAGAGGTTACTCAGCCTACAATCGGAATGTGTACTAGAAAGTTCTCATCCAATGTGAAAAAGTTAGTGCTGAAGCATGCCAAATTTGAAGGGCGCCATAAAAAAAAGTGAAGATTCTTGGGTGCACTCTGTAGTAGATGGTATCTGAAAGCATGATTGGAGTTAGGAACGGTGCTACTCCGTTGAAAAAGTATAGAACGGAAATAACGATGTTAGACTTGGAAATTCAATCATGACTAATATTCCTTTTCAATTCTCTCTCTCTCTCTCTCTCTCAGGTAAAAGAGTGGCCAAAATTTCACTCAGGGAGGGTCTATCTGCGAAAACAAACCTACAAGGGATCTTTCCACGACCATGTGATAGTTGGTGAGGTCTAATGCCCAATTAACCCTTTCTTAACTCACAAATATATATCCAAAACTGAAATTCCTAAAACTTCCAAGGAAACGCACTAATAATAATAATAATAATAAAGGCTTCAGAATCACAATTTTGAATATCATGCAAGCCTTCTTCTGCGCGTATAGCGATGAATTATTTATAGCCTTTGATGCAAATTACAAATCTAACATGCGTTAGCATGCAATCCTCATAGACACAGCAACAAAATTGGTAGATGATCCAAACCTAAACATGCTCCACAAACAATTCTACGCTCATTTTTCCCTTGACGTCAATTTCCTCTCTTCAAAAGAAACATGTTGCAATAGCTGACAGGCATGCGGTTATTGATAGAAGGAAAACAGGCAACGCTGAACTCAATACGGTTGTTGAATCAACCAAGAAAACTTAATAAATGCCTAACAAAATCATGGATAAAATTCATGAAAGTAGTAAAATATTACAAAATTATACCTAGAATCGTAAATTACAACTCAAGTTTTACATATTACACAACACCTAATATTCGGATTTGGGATCAAAAGATCTGTGTGTTGTTAAGAACAACGATGATTTCTTTCACTGCTATCAAAAGTATACACACTGAATTGGCGGAGAAAATAGAATCTCTACACCTGCACATCAATATGAGCACACGCGGCCCAAAAGTACAAATCCTTCAGTTTCTCAAACAAGTATGACATAAGTGAGGGTATCTCATACAATGGCCCAAAATTATAAATAGTAAACGTCATTCGTTGAGTGAAGGAGTACTATAAGTGAGGGTATCTCATACAATGGCCCAAAATTTCTTCCTGCAAATTAGCACAGGTTCCGTTTGCTTCTCCTCATTCTCCAACATATGAGAAGTGACATCCCAAAGGAATTTTGGAGCAAGCGTTTTGATTCTCGAGAGAATAGATTTCTGGTCTCTGATAATGATAAAACCCTGTATAGTTAAATGCAGCCAAAAATATATTAGACTTAAGAGGACAGCAGAAACCCAGAACTCAAATAATAGGAACAATGTTTTAGAGCTCACAATAGATATATACCAATTTCCCACAAGATTGGAAAGAGGTACTAAAATGCAGTAAAAGATAAATAACAAAATCCTTACCATCGGTCATGGAAGGTGATTCACAACTTGAGGGTGATTTAAAAAGTGGTCTTTTTGTGTTTTTTTTTTTTTTTGTTCTTACTTTTTGTTGTGTGTACATGGAGGATGCAGGTGTTTGAGGAAATCTTGTGCCATTAAACTCACAGAATCCAAACAAGTGCACTAGCATTTGAGGAGCCAAGTTTTCCATTTTGATTTTGTTATGTCTTTCACCCGATCCCCCTCTCCCACCCAGCCACCCCCCACAAAAAGAAGAGCGTGCACACAGGCACCCACATAAATATAAACCCATCTTTCCTACTGAAGTTTCCATCCCTCTTATACAAAATAAACACCCTTACCAACAAAAAATTACCTCCCTCTTATATAAAACAAGATGAAACAAAACATTTCATGGGGGAATGCATGCACGTGCCAGCACACACACGTGCATGTGTTTGTGCACAGCAAAAGACTAACAGCAAAACCAAGTTAACCACCCCTCCCCTTCTGTGCAAACACAAAGAAATTGGAGAAAATTTGGGGGGGTGGGGTGGGGTGGGGGGGTTGGGGGACAAGACACCCTTTCCGCTAGTCCTTTTAGTTGAAAGTAAATGCTAAATTGGCTATTGCACAATAATAGACATTTTAAAGGACATGTTCTTTAAAAAGATGGAAATAGAAGTAAGTTCGAAGAATTCTTGACTTAGAAGTATCTGATAACGTCAATTGCAACACAAAATATCAGTACCAAATTCTGTGCTCCGAAAGCACTAGTACCAAAAGTTTTCAAAAAATCATCCATAGGACATGCCTACATCTTACATAGATGTATGTTCACTCCGCACATGGGCATATGACTTACCATATGCTATACAAGTTTCTTTATAGCTGAATAAAAAATGATCGAATATTTACTCAATAGAAACTAGGAGTCACCAAAGAATTCTCCTGAGATCAGTGAAGAAGTGGAAGGTGATATATTAGTGACACGGAGACATCGAACTGCTAGAGACAGTATATGGCCAGAAGCGCAACTTTTCTCAAGTGCAGACAGTTGAGGAAACCAACCAACACACTGGACAAGCAAGCAAAGTAAAAATCCTAGACTTTCTATAGAATTTTGAGCAAGCAAGAATCAGAACAATTATTTAGCTAATTATAATAGAAATTACCACAGGATCTTATCTAATGGTAACAAATAACAAAAACACAAAGTCAAATGGCCAAAGACTAAAGAGCAGAACAGCCCATACATATTAGTAAAAACCAGTTTTGCCACCATGCATTTCATTTTCTTTTGGGATCTCAGAGATTTTTGGACATGTTTTGAGTTTTTTGTTACTGGATAGTGCTATAATATCTTGCACCACTATCCGCTCCATTCCCACCAAAATAACCTTTGGTACTAAATTCTGGAACCATGGATTTTTGAAGTGACAGTAACTGTTTTATGACATAATTTAATTTTAGAATCTAAGGATCTGATACTTTTACGTCATTAAACTTCTTTCATGTGCTATAAATGCTAAGCTGTATTTTCTAAAAACATATATATTGCAACCTATGTTGCATGTCTATCATGAAGTCGTCCCTGTACCGGATACCAACACTCCTTGGACAATCCTTAAATATATGCATATATTCAAATGTTTAAAACCATACGCTTCTTGGACATATATACTAAACTTCACATCCACTTTCTCTTGAAACTCGTTGGAATCGGCTGGGTTCGTTTCAACCCATATACAACCCAAAACTATGATTTTAAAGGTTTGTTTAGTTATGTCGTTCAAAAACGAGGGGTTTCTAATTTGTAATCTACATAAGAAACAAACATAAAGAAAATATAAGAATGTTATAGGAAATTTGATTCTCATAACATGTGAATAAAAAATAACATTCATCTCTTGTAAGTTATTAATTTGTATACACACACACACACACACACACACACACACACACACACACACACACACAGCCTTGTCCTCGTACCCTACCTTTTACATATTTGTTGTGTCTTGTATCACACCCCACCCAAGCCGGTTGCAACCAATGTTAAAAATAACAATAACATATAATGAATGTTTAGCCTCTCAACAGCTTAAAGTGCATATAGCATAACCTATGTTGCACGAATACATGCGCATGTGCGGACAAAGGTGTGGATACATGACACGGCAATTTGTAAAAGATAGGATATGGGGACACTGCTATATACGTACATATTGAAATTAGTAAGGGAAAATTGCTTGCATTCCCCCTAAGAATTTACAAACAATGTGTTGCCCCCCACCCCCACCCCCAGTGAACCGGTCAATAGGTGAAAACCCCTCTAAATTTTAAAACATTCTACATGGACACCTCATCTCAAACTTAATTGCAAATCTATCCTTCTTTCACATCCTCTCTCTCTCTCTGTCTATCTAAACTTCTTGCTCTTCCTCCCTCAACAAACGCTGGACTCCCCCACTGTCGGCTAACCACCACCCAATATCCCACAGGTTGCCACCTCCGAGCCCCTCCACTACCTCAAAAGTTTCAATTAACACAAAGCAAACAAACTGATTAGTCACTGTTATTCTCTTAAAAAAACTAAAATCTTGCACATTTCTAATCCCTCTTCTTCACATAGCCCACTAACCAAAATCTTACAAGTAGCAATTGAGCTTCTGGTTATGTACGCTGAATTGAAGCTTGTATACTATGAATAGAAGCCCATTAACCATCATAAACTTGCATACATTGAATTGAAATTTAACTGTGAGTCAAACTTCTGAAGGCTGAGATCGCGAGGTTGTAATGGGAGGGATCAAAGCGAGGGGAGTCGATGGTGGATTTGAGGAGGTGGAAGGTGCTGGAGGTGTTG
>NC_033800.1:53719431-53734942 GCF_001876935.1 Asparagus officinalis
GGAGAAGCTTGACGGCAGAAGGAGATGGCCATTATTGTTAAAATACTGATGCCCTATTTTTCCGGCGTAGGGGCGGTGGTTGGGCGGTGAGGGTTTGTTAGAAGAAGAGAGTTTGAGACATGAGGGAGAGAGAATAACAAGGGAGGGTAGATTTGGAATTGAGTTTAAGGTGAGGGTCAACTGTAGGAAGTTTTAAAAGTTTGGGTAGAGGTTTCACCCATTGACCGGCCAAATGGGGGGCAACACATTGTTGTAAATGCTTAGGGGGCTAGAAGCATTTCTCCCAATTAATAATTTATATGAGATTGACATTGTTTTTTCATTCACATGTTATGAGAAATAAAATTCCTATAACATTTTGATATTTATTTTATTGAGTACATTATAGTTTGGAGAATAGCTCTTTTTCTATCTAGACAACAAAACGACCCTTTAAAATTGTACTTATGAGCTGAGTATGGGCGGAAAGTTTATGTGAAACTGAGCCGAGTCTAATGAGTTGTAGAAATTCGAGGTCAAGTGTAAGATACATGTCCAATATGTGTATTACTGGTGTTTAAAACTAAAACATATATTATATAGTTGAGTGCACATCTGAATAAATGTATGAATATATTCAAGCAACGTCCAAAACGTGTCAGGCACAGACACGGATATGGGTAACTTAGAGTATAAGACGAAATGTAGCTTACAAGTTTTGTTAATTATTTAATTAAAAAATAAAAACTTCATAATAATTTTAACAACTAGGAACATGATTTCAAAAAATACAAAATTATCTTTAATAAAATTCTAAAATTAATACAATATGTACTGATTTACTAACAAGTACTACAATAAATGTTTACATATCATAACAAATTTACATTTCTTGTTTATATTTCGCTTTATTCTTCACAAGTCATACGTTCACAATTCACAAACATAATTATGTCACTAGGTATTGATAACGACCAAAAGAAGCCACGAAGGTTTAACAGACAACATTCAGCACTAATAGCTTAACTATGCCAAGTCTTAAACAAAGAAGAAGATACTTTCAAATCTCTACTATAAGTTATATTGAAATGGCGTATGTTATAGAATAATGCATGTTACATTGAACTAGCATACATCATATTGAAACAATGTGTGCATATTGAAATAAGGTAGTGCTAAGATGTGTTTGAGTTATTTTAAAATGTTACATAACAATTAAGGTTGGCTACAACACATAACGCAAAAAAACGTGGTGTGGCATGTTTTTTTGAATGTCGATTACAACTAGTTTTAGAGAGTGTACTAGGCCCCAGGTATATTCTCTCCTAATATAGTTGTTTATTGATAGTTTGAGGTATCATTTTATGATAATAGTTTTTTCTTAATCATAATGAACAATTACTAGAATACAACCAAAAACCTTTAAATTCTTTTCTAAAGTAAATTGAGAAATCCTTGGCCAATCTTGATGTTGACAGTCTTTGCGTAGTTGAAGTCATTAAGTTTTTTCCAATACAGATGCTGCAGAAATGTCTATCAAAAGAGCTATGATTTTCTTGTTGGACAAATTTTCAAAACCAACCCCTTTACACATTTATTTGCAAAAAACGACCCGTTTCCAAAAAAATTCAAAAACCGACTTGGTTTCAGCCTTGGCGTTAAAACCATGTCGGTTTTTAAAAATTTTATCCGAAACTTTACGGGAGTTCGGCTCCCGTGAAGTTTAGCATATTTTTAAACTTCACGGGAGTTCAACTCCCGTGAAGTTTATCTAAGAAATAAACCTCACGGGAGTTGAACTCCTGTGAAGTTTTTTAAGTTGAACAAACTTCAAACTTCACGGGAGTTCAACTCCCGTGAAGTATGTTGTGAAAGCAAATACTCCACGGGAGTTGAACTCCCCAATTGTCAGAGATCGATTCTCTGGCAATTTTCACCTGCAACTCCACGGGAGTTGAACTCCCGTGGAGTTTTGGCCTGCCTATATAAGGCGCAAGTCCCGTGAACCAATCGATATCTCTCACTTCTCATCCTCAAACGAAAACCCTAGCCCTCTC
This sequence comes from Asparagus officinalis, assembly GCF_001876935.1. Taxonomy (NCBI): domain Eukaryota; kingdom Viridiplantae; phylum Streptophyta; class Magnoliopsida; order Asparagales; family Asparagaceae; genus Asparagus; species Asparagus officinalis. The sequence continues at coordinate 53,721,468 of NC_033800.1, forward strand.
TCCCTCGTCCCCAACCACCGCTGCCGCCCAAGGCTCCCACCGCCGGCGCCGCCCCCATTTCCGACCGCCTCCGACCGCCAGTCCCCATCCCGTCGGAGTTGATCGCTCTCGCCGTCGTTGTCGCCGGAGTTCACCGCAAATTAGGGCATCGACAAATTTTAGGTAAATTCATCTAAATTTTTTTCCTTTATTTCTTGTATATTCTCACTATTTCGTCGTGATCTCATGTAAAAAAATAGATTTTAGAAATTAATTGTGGATTGTTTATGATTTTTGTGAAGAAAATTTAAATAATTTTGTGGATTTAGAGGGGGAATTGTCAAAAATATAAAAATTAGTGTTACTACATATTTAGGAACATCGATATATAAATTTGGGTAAAATTATGGTTTTCTAAAATTGATATAGGATTTAATGGTAAGTAACAATTAAATTTCTAAAGATTTTTTTGTGTAATATTGATCTTGAATGTTTTACTCTTCAGAGGTAACGATGAACAATCGAATCGTAATTTTATGTTCGTATGATGGGAAGATTAACTACCTCGAAAATAATATGCCCGTTTATGAAGGAGGTGCGACGAGACCGTTGTTTATAACAAAATCATGTACTTTCGATGAGTTGGTTAATGAATTACACAAACTTACATTAACCAACTCATGTGAATATCACCTCAATGTTATTTGCAATTATCCTGTTGGAAATGGGAACAGAACAAGCGACATTCAAATATCAAGTGACTATGATATGGGTCTCATTGGATTCTTACATAACGAGAAGCGTTCGGTCGAATTGTTCATTGAAAAATATCAGAGGAATTTGGGCAAATCGTTGAATAACGACGGAATATACTCCCATTAAAAAGTTTAACACAAAATTACAAACACAAAATTACGATTCGATTCGTGGTAGTTAATCTTCCCATCATACGTACACAAAATTACGATTCGATCGTTCATCATTACCTCTGAAGAGTAAAACATTCAAGATCAATATTACACAAAAAATACTTTAGAAATTAATTGTTACTTACCATTAAATCCTATATCAATTTTAGAAAACCATAATTTTACCCAAATTCATATATCTATGTTCCTAAATATGTAGTAACACTAATTTTTACATTTTTGACAATTCCCCCTCTAAATCCACAAAATTATTTAAATTTTCTTCACAAAAATCATAAACAATCCACAATTAATTTCTAAAATCTAATTTTTTACATGAGATCACCACGAAATAGTGAGAATATAGAAGAAATAAAGGGAAAAAATTTAGATGAATTTACCTTCAATTTGTCGATGTCCTAATTTGCGGTGAACTCCGGCGACAACGACGACGAGAGCGATCAACTCCAGCGGGATGGAGACTGACGACGGAGGCGGTCGGAAATGGGGGTGGCGCCGGCGGTGGGAGCCTTGGGCGGCGGTGGTGGTTGGGGATGAGGGAGAGAGGGCTAGGGTTTTCGTTTGAGGATGAGAAGTGAGAGATATCGATTGGTTCACGGGACTTGCGCCTTATATAGGCAGGCCAAAACTCCACGGGAGTTCAACTCCCGTGGAGTTGCAGGTGAAAATTGCCAGAGAATAACTCCACGGGAGTTCAACTCCCGTGGAGTTTTTGCTCTCACAACAGACTTCACGGGAGTTGAACTCCCGTGAAGTTTAAAAATATACCAAACTTCACGGGAGTTGAACTCCCGTGAAGTTTCGGATAAAAAATTTTAAAAACCGACCTGGTTTCAGCGCCAGGGTTGAAACCAGGTCGGTTTTTGAATTTTTTTTTGGAAACGGGTCATTTTTTGCAAATAAAAGTGTAAAGGGGTTGGTTTTGAAAATTCCTCCTTTTCTTGTTTCCAGGTTTTGTTAATGGAATTGGTTGTAAGTTGACTTATAGTTACGCGTTAAAGACATAATTCAGTCCCTATTAGGGAGCAAAGATCTGGGAAAACATTTGTGATTACATCACAATGACTAATTTAATCTCTCTGTACCATTAAAATAAGTAACAAGGCATCATCTTTAAGTTCAATGGTTGATTATTGATGCCAAATCAGTGATTGAAATATAATTCACCGTCAAGATAATAAATCTGAAGGAGACCTACCCTGGTCATCTATGTTATCTATGTTTCATTCACCTTCACAAAGCAAGCAATGAAACAGTACATTAACAAAAAAAATTGGATGGTCAGCTTCAGCTGTATTATTGTATTATTTTGTCTACTGTTCAAGCATTATGTACTGCTCTCAGTTATTACTGTAATAAATTGAACTTTTAATTATTTATGAAACATAAATTAATAACTAAATGTCATGATTTTTTATATTATTGCAGCACTAATTATGATGTTATACTAGTCTTCACTATTTCCTTGGATCTTGCATCAAACTTCAAGAGTAAATATCTGCAGTTCTTTTTAAACAATTAAAACCCAAATGAAAACTGAAATTTGTCAAAACAGAAACCCAGAAAAGGATTTCTGAAATATAGTATCTTACTTGAGTTTCTAACATTGACAACAACATAAACCTGTATGAAAACATCCTCAAGCTCGTAGAGCATATAACAGGTCAATATACTCAATTAGAGCATACAATAGATAATTAGATGATTAGATGAGTAAGTTAATTGAGCGCTGCACCAAACAAGAGGCACCAAGGACAAACAAGATTAAACAGAGAAGAAATAAATACCTGAGGCCGAATGATGCGATCCATCTCTAGCATTATATCTTCTACTGAGCAACTTTCTTCGCGGCCCTTGTAGTTAGAAAAAAGATGAAAAACATGCAACAGATCATACGTTCGTGGGTAAGTTGAGAAAGGCTCACACCTGTAATGGATTAGAAGTAAAGTGTCCATTTCAAAGTAAAGATAAGGAAACCATTATTTGGCAATATAGGTAGATCAATAACATCTCACCAGTCATGGAAAGCACCAATTAATCCGCGATCATATATTGCAGCCAAGGTGTTACTTGCAGTTGTTGGAACTATGTTCATAACCCAAATGGGCAAATTACTCAATGCCACTGAAAATCCTCCATAATAAGCATTCATGTCCATGACATTTCGTACCTCCATCTTGTTGACACCTATCAGTCTCCAATAGTGACTGACTTGTTCTTGCCAAAAAGCATTATTACGATCAAATCGCTCCGGAGTAACCCCTACTGACAATAACATGTCACATAAACTATAAAAGTGATCTAAAAAGAAATATAAAGTACAAGATTTCTGGGCATTTATGCATACATAATGGATAAGTAACATAAGAATATTACATTTTTATTGACATCCAAAGGAAAAGATTTCACCATGGAATGAACGACTTCATGAAGCATTTAAGACGCATGATTTTGTTAGTGAACTACAATCGACCCTTCTCTTGCTTGTCTTCATGTGATTGTGGAACACATACACTCAGTGTTTAGATGGTACTTATTAAACAGGAAAGACCTTATAGAGGGCATAATGGCATATTTTATCTCTATCTATATCTCAAGTATCTTAATTACATGAAATACCAGAAATGCCCTTCTTTACACTCCCCCAGTCTGGAGCAATTATTCGTCAATTTTCAGCTTGTTACAAATGTATTCACCCTTTAATCCTTAAGACTTGTGCACAAAGCAGCTAACTGATCACGTATCTCACATGCGTGTCTCTCAATAACCTCATCTTAATATTTTATCTCAAACAAATTGACAATAAATCGCAGCTTGATCATAACATTTCAGTCATAAGATTTAGTAATAGAAGAAAATTTCTTGCAAAAGCACTATTTCAATTGTCAGAACTTTAGATAAAAAACTTTTTTGTCTATATTAGTTTTAGACAAACTGGACTGTGGAAATGGATTCATAAAGCAGGTGTAGGAACACTTCCACTAGCCATTTAGCATTATAGCAGGCAACATGTTTCATTCTCAAGTGGTAGAACAATATAGTCTTAGGAAGTCATAGACTTCCTGGAATATGATTTAAAGATTCAATAAGCAAGTGTAAGCTTCCACTCTAAATCAGAAACATAGATGCATAGAGCTCAAAAGGAATTTAAGGAAAGAGAATAAACATCTGAGGATGTAGTAAACAACTACCTAATTTTTCAAGGCTCCTTGAATATACTGAGAGGCGATCCGGTCTAGGAGGGCGCTTCTGAATGTTTGACTGATCAGTACTCGACTGCACACAGTTTCTCAATGGAGCTTTCCATGGAGGAATAGCGTCATCGATGGGTTCACATACAGTTAATAAATTCCTCTCCTGATTCTGCAGCCGGCATGTCTCATTTTCTTGTTTCTGCCAGATAGCAGTCTGGACCTGCTGAGCAATTAGTTTCCAGCACATTGCTGTAGTAATATTTACCACCTTTTGCCAAATGACTGGAAAATCTTTATCTTTCCTATAAGCAGGTGGAGCTGAGTAAACAAAGTATCCATTTGGTCGCAAAAGACGGTCTACTTCTTTGAGCAATATGCCATCTGAAGAAATGATCTTTGTAAGCACAAAGACAAGAGATCAATTTTCACAAAGTAATAAATGAAGGAGTCAAGAGAAATACAAAGATTTTCAACTCCAAGAATTTAAGGAACACAGAATAATATAACCTTTCTGTAATAAGAAATTGACACAAGGTAAGTATAATTACTTGGACCAAGATTTTCATATTAATTTAACAATGACTGATAAGCAGGGATACTGATTTAACTAAAACCAAAATGTCTAAACATTTCACAATTTCACATTTGCCAGAAGCAGTGAACAGAATAAGGAGCTACTTCGCAGTTCTTCAGATACGAAAAACTGATGGAATTGAGAGAATAACAAAAGACGCATTACAAGTTGACCAAACATACACATCCAGAATAAAGTGCCCCTACATGGATATTAGTAAAGGAAACCTTCAAAAACCAGAAACTTTATTGAGTTAAGCAATGAAGTTCGAGAGAGCTTGGTTCTAGTATGAGCGAACTCAACAGATAACTGGAACTAATCTGACAAATGCCTAAATGACAGTGCCAACAAAAAGATGCACAACAAACCTTGGATTCCAGTTTTTTTGGAGAATAATTTACAACACCAAAATCAAGTAAAAGCACTGTGTATTGCATTGACGAACTTCATTTAGAACAGAATGCCACAAAATCCAAAACTTTAAAACTTTATACAGACATATAGAAAGAAGTTTAAACGCAGAAGAAATCTCCCTTTATTGATATATTCTTTGATTCATGGGTACATATGTTTATAGAAGATTGTAGTTTAATAGAGAACTCCCAATAAAGACAGAAGAAATAGAGGAGGCCTATGCACCAACAAATATATTATATGCTCTACCAAGTATAGGAGATAAGGAATAATGAAATACATGCCCTACTACATTTAAGACATTGCCTACTATATTCATCGTGTACCCTACTGTATCCAACATCCCCCTCAAATTCACGTTGGGACGAAAAACGTGAATTTGGATAATAAAAGCCAAACTTGAGAAGATGTCTGAGCCTCGATAAAAGAGTTGAGTGATGCAACTATATTGACATTAGGGATGAATATGATGGTATTGATGAAGAAAAACTCAAGAGATGTAAGATCGATGGCCTGAGACAGAAACCCAAGGGTATCAATGGAGGAAAACTCACTGTCGACGAGATCAACCACAAGGGATAGAAATCCTTGCACATTAACAGAAAATTTTAGTGTCTACGAGACCAAACGGCGTGGGATAGAAAACTTGCGTATTGTCAAAGAAAACGTTAGAGGTCGATGTCAAGGCAGGAAGAGGAGCTTGTTGTGAAGAAAATCTCGATAGACAATAATTGATGTCAATGTCATGAAGAAAATTTCTAATATAGAAAGACATGAGTAAGAGCAGAAATTCTGAATGAGACTAAGTAGAAAATCTCGTTTTACATTTAGGGGTCATAAGACATTTTGACAACAGATTTAGTCTTTCTAGAAAATGGAGACTAAATAGAAAACTTGTCAATTTTACTTCTGGCTGTCATCCTTTGTCCACCCTCTTAACATTGTGCAACTCTTAGGCGAGGAAACTATAATGATAGAGGGCAGGAAGAAACCAAATAGCGCCTCTTAGAGGGGAAGAAAGCTTATCTTATTGGTTATGGGCAGTAACCTATTGCAACCAAGGCCGACATTTCAATTCCCCTAGACAAGGAAAGAGTTCAGGAGGAAGATGATAAAAACTTCTTATAGAGAACTGCAGTCTTTACTGAGGCATCATAAGCATTAAAAAAGCAAGGAAGATAAATCCCTAGATGCAGCTGAAACATGCTGGCTACAAGCAACAACATGGTAAGATATACATAACTAAAGTTGAGTAAGTACCTAACTCAAGTGCCAGCTTAAAATAAAATATCATTCCAGAAGACATCATATCAACTGAACGGACAACAGTGACATTTGGATACCCTATTGCGGCTCTATTATGCATAGTATGAAAGGAAACTAATCAATAACAGAAGGTTTGCTGTCAGGAGAAGGTTAAAAGTTGAAAACTTTGCGAGGAAGACGATTGATCAACTATAGACACGTATACATCAAAATAAGATTAACATTGACATATGGAATCCTGTTCTTTTATTTAACACAAGATTATTGACTTTTCTTATTTCACTAAATATTTCTCCCCTCAACTATTTTTTTATCAATCATATAAAAATGTGTTTGAATTGACTTTATATATCCAAAAAAAATTCAATTATATCAAAATACCGACTTTAGTTATGTTGAGAAATTAAAAAAGGCCAAGATATTATATATTATTTATCTAACTCTAACATCTCTTAAATAAAGGTTAAGAGGATATTACAAAATAGGTATGAGATAAAATCATATTCAGTCATATCCCTAATATCTCTCGATCACATATTCTTGATATATTATTTCTAATATCATAGATTTCTATAATATATTCCTTAATACTCCCCTCAAGCTCGAGCATGTATATTATATATGTCCACTTGTTACAAATAAAATGCACACTCTAATCTGTAACGGCCTCAAAATAATCTTGATTTTCTTATCTTTCACTTGGCTATCTTCAAATTAGCTAATCTCCTCTAGGGCTCCACCAATTAAATAATCCTTCCAGGATCCAACAACAAATGATTCTTTTCAGGATCCAACAACAAATGATTCTTTTCAGGATCTAACAACAAATGATCCTTCTTTAAAGGATCCAACAGCAAATGATTCTTCTTTAAGGATCCCACAATAAATGATTCTTTCTAGATCCAATAATAAATGATCCTTTCTTAAAGGATCTAACAACAAATGATCCTACTTTTAGGATCTGACAAACAAATGGTGGAAGTTGACATTGGGCTCTAGCAAAGAACGACAAGGAGGCAGAGTTCAACAATGAGGGCGAGATCGAATCATCGAGATCTAGGCGAGATCAATCATCAAAGGGGAGGATTTAGAGCATGACGGTGATTGACGATCCAGATGAACAGCAACTCCTGCCGTACAGTACTGTGGATGAACAGTACAGATGGACGACATTTGTAACAAATAGTAGCGCACAGCGAACTGTATAGCATATGAATAGTATCGCTCATGAACAGTACCTCTGATGGACAATACTGCAGTCGAAGAATAGTGCTCATGGGTTAACAGTACTAGTTTGTGAAGCAGCGAGATTAGGACTAGGTTTTGCTGTCAACAGAGGTGGTGAGTGATGGAGCGATGTGTCAAGGTTGAATCGGATGTCTAGGCCGCCTAGGGGAAGCGCGGAATTTTCGGCAAAAACGCCTTGGCGGCTTGATGTAGAGAAAGAAGAAAGAGGTCTCTCTAGGATCAAGAGGATGTCACTGATACCATGCTGAGAAATAGAGAAAAGCCAAGATATTATATATAATTTATCTAACTCTAACCTCTCTTAAATAAGGATTAGGAGGATATTACAAAATAGGTGTAAGATAAAATCATACCAATCATATCCCTAACATCTATCAATTATATATTCCTAATATATTATTCCTAATATCATAGATTTCTATAATATATTCATTAACAAGTTATCAACTTCCTTCTGCATCAATTGGTGTGTTCCCCCGAGATTCATTGTATCAACAATGTAAGAACTAGAAATTTCAACCAAGTCACAATTAGAATAGTAGCCAAAAGTTTCTGGATTAAAATATTACTAAAAAGCATTATTAAGATTTTTCACTAAGAAGATTAACTAGTCACTAAACCTAAGCAAAGCGTAAACTTAGATTGAAAATCGGTTAAAAGTTTTGTGTGAAACTTTTATTTTTGTCAGTTATTTTGTTTTTCCAAAAAAGGGAGAAATACTGGATCTTAATGAAGTAGGTCAAAAAACAATCCGGGCTTTGAAGGATGGACACAGTGATCAGGTCTAAGAAGACAAAAGAAGCTTCAAAAAGGCTGGATGCTTGTCCTCTGCACTTTGCACCAGTACCCTGAACAAAATCACATACTGGTGACCAATGACAAATATCACAGAATTATTTAGAAGTCCATCATCAGCAATCAAACGACCACTGCAAGAAAATGGAACCAGATTCTCTTAGCTGAGAAGAAATGACTGATCTAAGTGACAATAAGCAGTGTCACTGACAATAAGTGTCATTAGTATGAAGATAAGAGTTGCCACTCATTATGGGTTCCCACATATGATATACATTATGGAACATAAACATTAGAACCGATAATTTCTGCCATATCCTATAGACCAAATTAACATTTGAACATAGTAAAAGGAAAAGAATAAATTATGCAGATTGAAGCTTTACCATTTTCATGCCAATCGACACGGCATCTTGAACAGTGAACCATTTCAAATGAGCTTTTGGGGAAAGGTAACTGTTTTGTGGCCAGAATAGAAATCATAGCATTTATACCCCGCTCCAAAGCAAATTGAATCTGATTTTCGTGGCCATCCTTGGGAGCAAAAGACATGGTATGGATATCTAAAGCAAGTAGATATGCTGAAAAGCTAGCAACACCACAGCCAACATCCAAAACTTGAACCACCCCTGCAGTCCGCAAATCACCTGTTTCATTTGTTGTCATATTTCCGAGCCTGCATTTTCAATTAAGGTAACCAATTTCAAACACATCATTCCGAGTACATGGTACCTCGCTGCAATGTAAGGAGTTCTGAATATATTTGAACATGAGATGTTAGCAATAAGCTGATACCATACACATTGAATATTTCTAAGAGAAATTGAGATTACTGTAGCAGATTAATTCAAGAAATCTTAAAGAGAAAATAGAAAAATATCGTCATTTTCTACACAATTGGACCAAAAAGCTGAAGTTTTAAACAATTCAGACTTTCAAATTGTAGTCAATCCCAGGTGATTGTATTGAAGGTGACTATGCTGCATATAAATTTTATTTTTCATTTTTTTTCAAAAATCGTGAAAATATTCAACATAGCAAGAACAATTACCAAGATTTTGTCCCAAGTCCAGTTATGGTTGACAGTTGAATAAAATAAGTTGGTCCTTTCTAATCTTTGGTAAGCAACTGAGGTTTTCTTATTGAGATATTATGTCTCATTAACTATGCCCATGATACTAGACTTACCTTTCACCCACAAACTCGTCGCTCTAAAGATTTATAAATTTTTGAACTCTTTCGTACCGACTTCTTTAAGCATAATGAAAAACATGAGCTAGAATTTAATACTACATATATGATTTTTTTCAGTTCCAATATGACATGTTGAACTTCAACCTACAAACTTTAAAATTAAGGACAAATTTGCTATTGATTTTATTAAATAAACATGGTAGGAAATTAAGTCTCTAATTAGAAACAGGCTCACCTATTTTGGTTAGGGAAAACACAATTGTGTATTGGTCCTAAACTTACACGTCAAAAGTCACTGCCATTACACTAGAACTCTGAAGTTGTAGTGAGAGTTATAATTTACATTTTAACATGCTTCACAGTTTGAGAACCCTTTTCATGGGCTAAACCTAGACTCATGCAGCGGCGTCTTTTTTTTTAATTCGTGCCAGTGTGATTTGATCCTAGGCTGCTCTGCTACCATTGGAAGGTCTCTCCCACTATACTAGATCTCCGAAGTTGTGATGCTACCATTGAAAGGTCTCTGCCACTATACTAGATCTCCAAAGTTGTGATGAGAGTTGAAGGGGATAATTTTATATTCTAACATTACACATAATATACTAGTCTTTTTACAAAACAAGCAAAGAATTTAGAGTTTGTTTCATCGATATTCTTAAAATCCAAAGTAGTGAAGAGGGTTGAATATATTTTCTTTTGGCAATTCCTTGAATAATGGGTGTAAGTTTCTATGTATTGATCTTCCTTTTATCAAGCAATATTTATTTCTTAAATTCCACTTTAAATGTATGCATGTCTAGGTTTGAACCTAGATGCTTTAAAGTTGCATCTAGAAGTGAGTGATACACTCTTATCACCTTATAACTATAACCCAACAAGTCAACAATAGGATAGCATTGAGTAATTATTTTGGGTCTCAAGGATACCAACATGAAATAACAGTTAACTTGCTCTTAGGGAGAATACTTGAGCATATGTTACAAAATTTAAATAACAACATTCTGAATACATATAGAACAATAAAGAAATGTTATTAAATAAGAAGCCACATCCAGTTTTCAGTCTTCTAAAGATCTAAAGGATATACGATTTGAAAATTTGCTAGAGCAGAGTGTTCATAAAATGAGAATTTTTAATTTGCGTTGCTACAAACACATGTAGCGTTACTGAACAAAAGTATCGTGAATTCCACCTTTAATATACACAAATCTTGAAAACCATAATACCTGTTAATGGTAGTTTCTTAGTTCATTACCTATCACTTCCTTAAAAGGTGAAATAGTTTGCTACTCTGCATTCTATTTATTAAGGACAGAGACAGACATAATCATAGAAGCCCCATTCTAACAGAAATTGTTATGCTATACTTTTCCAAAACAAAACAGTAAATGTTGCTTCCTAATTTCTTTGCTATAATCTCTAACAGAACATAGAAAACACACTGACACGGACTGGGAAAGGGGCTCCAACCTAAAAGTAGAAGGCTCTCAAACATGTTGCCTACAACGCCAATCCGGATCCTATTGGAACCTAGGACATTCTCGATATTGTGAACTTTGGTGAGTACCCGTATCTGATGGGGATATAAAAGGAGGAGCATGTAGGTTTTAAGTCTTCAATAGCCTTCCAGAGTGTCAGAGAGCTAACTATTTTCGAACATCGTTGTAAGGCCTTGATGGAGCTTCATCAGAGGAGGAGAATCGTCGACAGCTTGGCGGTGTGATGCCGTAATTTATTGGAGGGCGATTGGAAGAGATCCAGTGATGATGATACTCTATGACTAGCGGGAACTCATTGGAGCTCATTGAACCTCGGGAATGATCATATCTAGTTGACGAAGAGGCAAGGGATTGGGATGCTGAGGAGAGGGGAATATGAACAGTAAAAAATATCGCTCACCAACGAACACCAATCTGCTACTGTTCCCGGGTTTACTTTTATAAACAGTAACACAGGTTGTGGGTTTAAGGGTTTCTTTGGGTATTTTGCCTTGAGGTGTATGTGGTGGATTCTTTTGGAGGGACTGATCAAGAAGGACAATTGAAAGGAGAATGGTATGTTGTGGATTCTTTTAGAGGGACTGATCAAGAAGGACAATTGAAAGGAGAATGAGGTCTGATAAATATTAGGCATCACACGTAAGAGCCTTGCACCCAAGGGTTTCACATCCCAAAGAACACTTCACATGCTCAATAAAGAATTCTCATAACTCAATTTGTATTAATTAATGTCTAATTCCTCATGGAGGACTACAACTTCATTTTATAAAGAAAAACTAAATTTGGAAATTAAATCAAATCCTAACAAATGCTAATGCAAAAGAAATAAAGATAAAATCACTAACAAAATAAATCTGATCCTAACAATCCTAAATCGACTCCTAAGGAAATTTATAAAATGCCTAATCAACTACTCACGATCATCATCCATCACACACACTTCTAATGTAAAGCCATGTTGTGCCAAATACCTACTGGACAGGATATTTCTCGACGTGCTATTATCATTCTACGCGTACACTTTAGAATTTGTTGAGTATTGTCGTGTTTCGGAGGACCTACACCAGTGTGTATGCAGTTCACGCAATCTATAAGCGATAAAGTCTGCATGATTTTTCTTCATTCATCAGATAAGAAGATAAATATTAAATGCAAAGTTGCTCTAAAACATTATAAGAACAAGGTTATTGATAGCGGATAGCGTTGCGTAGCGGTGAGGCATCGCTAAGGCTATTTCGGGCTATTGCGGCAAAATAGCGGTAAAAAACGCAAAGTCAAATAGCGATCTAATTTAGATATGTATAAATACTAAAAAAAAAATTAAAAAAATCTAAGAAATCTAAAAGTACATATTGGATGATTTAAAGAGATCCTAAACATGAAATAGACATGTAACCATCACGTAATACCGAAGATGACTAGAGGAGTCAAAAAGTCGTCGTCTTCGAGAAGAAGAGCTTAGCGGTGACAGGACTGCCCTAAGAGGAGCTCACGGTGAAAGAAGTGAGAGGAAGTATCAAGGTAGGTGCCAGAGGCTATGAGAGATGGCAGGATTATGCTGAAAATCACAGGAGACGGTGGAATGCAATGATCAACGATTGAGTTTATTTTTAAAAAATAAGCCTCAAACCGCTTTTAAATAGTAGTCAAAAAGTAAATTTCGAATGCAATCGCTCACTATTTACCATTATGACACACTATTGGCCGCTTTTGCGAACAAACATATTCCGCAATATGTCACCGTTATTGCGCGATAGCGTCGCGGGAAGGGACCGCTAACGCTATTAGCGCCGTTATTGCGGGGCTATTTACCGTTATTTATAACCGTGTATAAGAACCACCCCACTAAAAACCGATCGCCCGAAAAGGGTTGAGAAATAGACAGACATATTTGAGAAACATTTGAGAAAGGCGACCTTGCTCAAATCAATCACTGTGAATCGGAGAATTCTACTGAGATCAACTGGTTAGTTGGACAATAATAACATATGACTATATGTGATCCAATTTTTACTTCTTATTACGCAAAGCTCGCTAGCACAAAAATAACAGAAGTAGTCACTATGATGGAAGGTATTTACTATTAGCAGTCCGCCATGGGGAAAAAAAATCGTGTCCTTAACAATGTAAAACTCCGTAATTTTTGAAAATACTATGGTAAATAGTAATAAATGAGTCATATTATGATAAATATCATTTATGGATGAATGAGTATGTTAGTAATTGATTTGAGATCAATCAAGTGTATATATGAGAATATACAAGTGTTAAACATGCACAAAACAAGTGAAAACATGCACTCAAACAAAAACCTGTAGGTTGGAAAATGCCTCTGGTCAGTCGACTGATGCTTGCCTATCAGTCGACTGATGAGCTCCGACTG
>NC_033800.1:53735001-53738820 GCF_001876935.1 Asparagus officinalis
GACTGATAGGAGCTCATCAGTCAACTGATGGCAAGACATCAGCCGACTGACGGGTGCCAGATTCTGTGTAGGTTTTGGTTTCGGGTATGTTTCGTTTTGGTTCGGCCCGTTTGCGTATATAAGTGTATATATATGATATTTATCTGTTTTTCCTCCATCTTTCACGTGAATAAACAGTCACTCTCTCCCCTCAAAACCCTAGATCTTATTTTGGTGAATTTTGAGAGCTTTGTGAAGCTAACCCTAGAAGATGGTGAGATTCTCAGCGTTTGACGAAGGAGGATTGTGTCTTGCATATTTGGGGAGTCCAGCACGTTTTGAGGCGGGTTTCATCTCCTCCAAACCTATCCCCTGTTTTTAAATTTTTTTTATCTAGTTTTATTGGATCTTGTAAGCCTAGATTATGCATAAAGATTACTCTTTTTGAGCTGTATGATATAAAGATCTAATCTTTTTGATTTTAAAAGGATATAAAACGGATTTTCAGATGTGAGTTAAAGTTTTAAACAAGATTTAACATAAATTTGATTTAAGTTAGATGTTTCATGATGATCTTACACATATCAACATATTAGGGTTTTAGATTTATTCCTATATTTGTATTTGTGATTTCATGTAATAGAATAAACCCTAATTTTCCTTAAACAAGTTTTAATACATAAGTTTTGTTGAGAAATTTTGATTTTTGACGAATTTCATAGATTGTTTAATTATTACAGGAATTTGGATTCGACTCTGATCAATCGACCGATCAAGGATGATCAATCGACTGATCAAAGCTTTTGTGCACGCTTTGTGCAAGGCATCAGTCAATCGATGGCATGCGATCGGTCGACTGATCTGGGTATTTTTGTGAACTTTGTGTTTTACTCATATGTTTCGATCACACGTACAAAGTACGAGTCACACTAAGATACGTGTGATGTATACGAGAAGTACACGGATTTGATTTGAGTACGCACGAGCGTTTTAAAGTACGTAACCTAAGCTTTGCATTTGTCATAATAGATAGTGACACATAAATTGAATTTTATGATTGTGGATGCTTAAGTGGGTTAGTTGACACTCCGCAATGAGACCGCTGGGGACTACACTCGGGGTGGTTAGTTGGTATGCTACAATAAGACCGAAGCAGACTATACTCCGTTGTGCATCATTATTTTCCGGAATAGGGTAATATGCATATTTTCGCAGGGCGATTGAGTAAGGTGGTGATGCCACAGGATATTGTGAGCACCTTACAAAAGCATCGTTATTTCTGTTAGATGATAGTACATATTGCATTCATGCTCCCATGTTAGTTACCCGGGAATAGGGTATAATATTGAGGTTGTCATACATGACATATTCGATGCGAGTTTCTTTTACCGGATTGTTATATTGGTGACTATGCCACCTATCCAAGGATAGTGTGATATGTTTTACATGTTTGACATTGGATGAGGTTTGGTATTGTTCTGTTTTTTATTTATTGTTTTATTCTTAGGAATTGGAGTTGGTATTTAGCGATTCACAATTTGAGATGCGAGGTATAAACATGAGGATTTTCTTATTTGGATTATTTCGCTCGACGTACCCATTCTCGTGTTGTGGATTTCTAAATATCAATTTTAACTTAGTTTAGGATAGATGATTTATATATATCTGTATGTACTAACTGTATTTTTATATACTCCTAACTCCCTCCCTCTGGGGACGGTGGAGATGATCTCGCTATCGCTTTGACGCTCGTTGTTTTCTCTCTTTTCAGGCAGCGAGTCAGACGTCCAGAGAGTCGCAGGTTAATGGAGAGACGGTTTAGCTCACCATCTTATATTATTAGTAGTCATTAGCGCTCCACATTAGTTATTGTTTATCTTAGACATTTAGAGTCATATTACATTTTGTAAAGGTTGAGTGTCTTAATACTATTTCTTTTGACTTCATGTATTGAGATATTACACATTTGTTTCAGTTTATCAGATTTTCTTCATTTTATTCAGTTAGAACATGATTTTGATTATTTGGATATCTCTTTCTATATATCATGTTCTTTGTACTGTCATCTTTACCCTATCTGTTTTGTACCCACACTTGTTTATTGTTTAATTCCATTAGAAAGATATTGTTGTGATGGTGAAACGTGTTGTTGCACTGTGTGGGTGCATGGTAAGTTTGACATTCTTAGGTTCACATTGAAGTGCAGTCTTGTGTGAAACCAGGGGGGTCACATCCCTCAACTCAGATTGCTGGGTAGATCATATATATAGTGGATTGACTACTAAGGACTATGACTGTAGCTATGACTACTAAAGGAATTTCCAGAACCCCCATCTGCCAGGGACAAGAAGAAGAGGATGAAGAAAATAAGTTAAAGCCACACCATGGAAAAGAAAAAAGAAAATACAATTGCCTCAACTTACGACTATGACAGTCGACGAATGTGAATATGCAAGTGACCCGACAAGCAAATTTGTCAATAAATCGGAAACGTTATGAGAAAACCATCCTGAGTCAAAAGATTGGCATATAATGCTAGTCATCCCTAACTCATCCGGAAGTATCCTGATTCCAAATATTGGCATGTCCCTTAGTTATTATACTTGTCATCCTTAACTCATCAGAAAAATTAATGTCAGAAGCTTATAAGAGTACAAAAGTGATAATTTAAGTAAAAGGGCTAAGGAACAAAGTATGTGCTATGGTTGGTGAAAAATAAAGTGATAAGCAGTTTACTTTACTAAGACACCTTCCAAAATGAAGAACAATATTGAAAAGGCGAAAGCAAGATGTTGCAAACAGATAAGCATGAGGATCATGGCATCTCCAGATAGAGTAAGAAAGAAAAGACAGAAGAGAGATATTCTCATGGTTACGAGAGATCTAGCAATGATGTCATAAACCGAAGAGCATGAGGATCGTACACATCTCCAGATAGAGTAAGAAAGTAAAGAGAGATTCTCATGGTCACGAGAGATCTAGCAACAATGAAGTATTTAGGTTGAAATCAAAACTTCATGTCCAGAAGACTTTAGGCATGATCACATTAGGTCTCCTGAACTAATGGCTTATGATTTAGAGTGTTTTCGGACAAGCTAAATAATTGTTGCGGACAACTCTTTAAAAAAGATCACATGTTTAATGGAGTTACCTTTCTATGTACTCAGAAGCTCCATGCTTAAAATGAGTACCGCCTCCAGGGAACCACCATAGTTTACCCTTTTCATGCACCCAGTTTTGACCTCCTTTGACTTCAGCAAGATGGGAATGATTCACATTACTTCGCCAAACATAATCCCTGCTAGTTGGCCATTTAACTGGTATCTTATAGTCAACGGGTGGGGGCACCAAGCAAAACAAGCGCTTCTCCACAGGCGGGCAATGGCTTTCAAGTTCTTCATTTCTGGAAATTTTGGAACTTTTAAGCAAGTTTCTTATATATGATAGATCATGGCAAGGGATGTATTCGTTGAATTCTAGAGGGCACACGTTCATCCCACTTTCCGGTATGGTAATTGACTTCGACCTAAACGTAAGAGCGACTCTATTTCTGAATCCTGATTTACCTGCAGCAAACAAAAATTGTATAACATCAAAGGACTACACTGAAACCAACATTATTAAATAGTTGGACAAGTTCCAATTTAGAATTTTATGAGAAAAATGCTTCCCCACCCACATGGGGCCCAACAGACCAACAGAATAGAACAAACAGTTAAGTCATTTGTATTGGAAAAGCACTTCTCGATATTTTAATTACTAAAAAGCTGCAGGGATGTTACAATTATGCTCACTGCCAAAAATGAGCATTCAACCATCTAGGCATGCATGTATACTGTT
>NC_033800.1:53739466-53790281 GCF_001876935.1 Asparagus officinalis
ACAACACACCAAAAAAAACACAGGCACATGCACGCGCGCACACTTGTATACACATACATAGATGCACACATGCGCTAACACTAGGAAAATCCGTGCATGCATAGGTGAGAGGAAATATACATAATTGTAAGTTTACACAGATGAATATGTAAGCAATACATTACTCTAGACAAATATCTAATCCTACATTTTTTATTTTTTACCTTACTTGAATAGAAAGCAATTTTACTAGTAGTAACTCTTGTAGTTAATGATCATAAGAAAGAAAAGAGGACCATATTCTATTTATTATAAGAAAGTTCATAGAATGAGAGTATGTGTTTATTTCAAGTGATTGCCCATGCTATTCTATCATAGAGGCCCTTGACAATCATGTTCACGAAAGCAAAATTAGGAATCAATTGATTGTATAACCATTTCAATGGTATGAGATTTCAACTGTGTGAAGCTCATACTAAATGGAAAAATATGTATAAGCTCTCACTTGTCTCTTGAACCTGACCTTGAGGAAGTACCATATTGCAGTTTCTAATAAACCATACACCAATTCAAGATAATATGTTCTGTAGCACATTCCCAGTGCATGGTTGTTTAATGTAAATGATAACATCAATGCACATGAAGACCAAATAGAGTTGCTACATGACTTGGTTCACACTTCACACAAACATGAGCAGTCCAGATGAAATATAGTGTTTGGTTTGAATATTGAAAGAGAAATAAGATACAAATCACCAATCTAGTATGTTAAATGGAATTAGGTCACCCCCTAAGCCAATTGAGAACTACATGCATGCAAGGTTTTAAATATCAATTATCGGGGATTTATCGGACGATTAAAATCCATATCAGATAGCAGATATCGGAGATATATCGGGGATAAGTAGTGTTTATCGGAGTGACATTACCGGATGGTGATATACATAATATAATATTCTAGAACGTAATCTAACCAAACTTAATGAAATATAAACATACAAAATGTAAATAATTATGTTAAGGATTACTAACCAATAGTAGAAACTCGGGTCGGGTTGGGTTTAAAGTGCATTGAGTAGGTGTCTGTTGCCCGAAATTAAAACTCAAGCTAAAGGCCGATTTTTAGGCCAACAATATTGACCGATAACTCACTTTATCGTTGAATTATCGGCTATAAACATCCACAAACGATAACCGATTTAGAATCGAACTTATCATAGCGAAAGGACCCCAAAACTGATAAATCACCGATAATATCATTTGTCGGCCGATATTTAAAACATTGCATGCATGCAAACCAACACTAACATATCCAATGCAATAGATACATTTTCTTGGGGAATCCCTCACAATAGTTATGTTACATATACATAAACAATTCTAAGAAAATTCCTCATAAAAGCTCCTATTTGTTATGGAGAATAGATCTATAGTGATTTTTCTTTCATGTTTTCCTCTAGCTTAGAGAATGCAACCGCATCTGACATGCCCTTATCTTGAGTTCAGTTGATGAAACACTCACCTCTTCCCTTTATTTTCCATCACTTTACCTTCACCTTCCCTTTCTCAATCCATCAATTCCAAATATAGAAAATGGACATGTGAAGGCAGAATATGGGGATCACTATGTAAGAATTATCACCAGTTGGAGGCAGCGTTATAGATGACAAGCTTCCCCATTCTTGCCTCTGTCAATGGCAAACAAAGGATCAACAATCGAAGGCATCATTATGCCTCGGATAGGCCTCTCTCCGTAAATCTTATGCACTCAAATTGAAATTTAAATGAACATAGCCGTATGAAAGCACCCTAACTCAGTCATAGCGATAACATGACATGAAGAGAATCTTTATCCTAAATCTCTGGGTTTGCCCACAAAAATCCTTTTTCTCGGAGTTTTTTAATGACCATTTTCTTTGTAAAAACATGTGACCTGTGTTTTTTTTAATAGAGTCAACCAGCTCTTTTTTTGTTAAATAGAGTCAACCAGTGTCTCTTTGATATACCCTTATTACTTGTTGTTCCATCAACTTTCACACTAACTCATTCTATTTTTGGTATTGCTATTGCTTATCCCCTAGACATCTTAGAAAGTCATTCCTTGTTAACCCATCAATTAACGCTACCTCTAACTTTGAATGGATGCAATCTTTCCTATCTTATATTTGACCATATTACCATACATGCCAATCTCCTAAGTAGTTACAGCTCACAACCGATTTTTTTCATTTACATATATCTTAATTAGTCAATGTTCCAACTTCCAACCAATGAAGCATGGAATTTTTGTTGGGGTTGGGTCCATATATCTATGAGTGGACTCAAACATTCCGTTAGTTAAGTTGTATGGATATTTGGCTAAGCTGGTTT
This sequence comes from Asparagus officinalis, assembly GCF_001876935.1. Classification (NCBI taxonomy): domain Eukaryota; kingdom Viridiplantae; phylum Streptophyta; class Magnoliopsida; order Asparagales; family Asparagaceae; genus Asparagus; species Asparagus officinalis. The sequence continues at coordinate 53,741,816 of NC_033800.1, forward strand.
AACCCATAGGTGTTTGAGTTGGGACTTAAGTCATATAAGGGCTTAAGTGTTATGAAGAAGAGTTTATCATTCCATATTCTCATGAAAGGGAGAAGAGAAAGAGGGGGAGAAAGCTAGGGTTTGTGAAGAGCATGTCTTGGTTGATTTATTCAAGATTATACATCATCTTGGAGACCTGGGTCCTTCTATTCTTAGTTGGGAGCAGATTATACAAGTGGTTCGTATGTTTGGAGCTAGTGAGGCAAACCATTGTATTTTCCCATTGTTCCCATTGTTAGAGTCTCAAACTTTGTGTGAGCTTTGAGTGTTGGGAGTTGTATTGTTCTCTTCTTGTTGATATAGTGGAAGATATTTTTCATGGTTGCAGATGGACGTAGGTCCGAGCTGTGGTCAAACCATGTTATATTGGTTGTTCGATTGTGGTTGTTAGTGTTGTGTTTATTCCACATTTTCATTATCCTACTCTCGCGTTGATCTTGGGCTTGAGAACCTACTCTTTGGTTCCGAACAACTTTTACAGTCATCTTATAAATTTGCCCCCTAAATTTCACAAATATTCGACTATCAGTACAAAAAATCACCCCAATTCTTCTAATAGCTCTTCTAAGCTCACATTTCAAAGCTCATTATTAAACTCTTTAAGCATCCCTTCTCTAGCAATATCATCAGCAAGCAACATGCACAAACAGCACTTGCACCAAGCCCCCGATTTTCCTCCTAAAAACAACTTCCTCGTGAATTTGAACCCAAAAACCCTCAAATCAACTACTTATCAACAAAATAATAAAACCCATCAAGCCCATTGTGAATTTTATTGAAAACTCGACCCAAAAACACCTCAAATCAAGCAGTTCGCCATTAAGCCCATCGTAAATCAAACAACAACAAACTAAATCAAACACACTCCGATACAAAATTGAGACGATTTCGCACCTTTAAAGGAGGAATTGGGGAGAGAATAAGAGAGATCAACGGGGGCTCTGACGACGACGGAGGAGGGATTGGATCCGAAGAGACGGCGAAGAAGCAACCGATGACTATGAGGGCGGCGGCGAGCCCCAGCTGAAGAGATCGGGAGTCGAATGCCACCGACGGCATTGCTCGAGAATCAAAGATCCAGATTTCAAAATTTCTTACTGCGTTTTTTTGGTCTCTCGCATCTCGCTCTCTTTACTTCACTCGAGCTTTCTGGGTTACTGTTTTGTTTTTTAGTTAATTAAATATTAAATCTGACACAGGATGTATATGTCCATTCTTTACATAGCCCAACAAGATGTCACCCAGTGGGCTGGGCCACCCGAATATTTTACACGGGCCGGATATAAAATGACATGGAGATCGGAGAATGTGTTAAATGTAGGGGTGCTAAACCATATCTGTATCCGATGAAATATCCGTAACCGTATCCGTTAGGATACGAATATGGTTACTCAAATCTATAACCGATAGGATATGGTTATGGATATGGTTTTATAGTAAAATATCTGAATATATATTAGTCATACTCTTACGATAGTTTCGATTCTTAGATTATGAATTTGTAGTTACTTTTGATGATCAAGATGTCTAATCTTAACTTTTTAGTTATAATGGACATATTAACAAACTCTTTTGTATCACATGAACTATGTTTTTCTCAATACTATCTAGTTTTAACAAACTCTTTTGTATCACATGAACTATGTTTTTCTCAATACTATCTAGTTTTCTCATATCTGTTTTGTATCTGTTTTTCTCAATACTATCTAGTTTTCTCATATCTGTTTTGTATCCGCATGCATATCCGCTTATATATCTGCATGTATATCCGTAATCGTATCCGATTTTAGCGGATATGATTATAAATTTTTCTTACTGAGGTATATCCGTATCCGTATCCGAGATGAGTAAGCGGATATGGATATGATAAGCATCGTATCCGAGCCCTATCCGGACCGAATGCACCCCTAATTAAACGTCTTGCTGCTGCTTTTATTTTTCTAACAGCTGCCCCATTCATCAAATCAAATGTGAAAAAGTGAACGCGTCAAGCAAAATTAACGGTGATAAAAAAAAATAGGGGAACAATCCCTCCGAGTCACATTACTATAAAAACATCCATATTGTGCCTATACTAGGCCATAAATTCCTCATTAGCTTAATAATCAGCCCACAAATCTTTACATTTCTAATTATAGCGTCAAATCGAGTAAAAAATTTTAAACAACACTCGTGGATAGATTTAGTTGTAGCTACTCAAAATTTTCCGGTTACATCCTAATAAATTATGTGGGTGTAATTTTAAAAATATGAAGATTTGGAGGCTTGTTAAATTTAAGAAATAATTAAGATCCGGTGTATTAACTTAATAGATATGAGGTTGTAACTTGAATTATATTTCACTACGTAGGGCATCTTGTCTGCTTTTTCTTTCAAAAAAATAGGCAAAAATACCAAATTTGTATATTTTGTTTACCCTTACTAGTGACAGCTTGACATATAATTTTTTTCCGGCGACATATTGGTATTTTTTTTTCCTCTGGTGACAAATAGGCTTTAAGTTTGGTCGGATTCAATTTTACAATGATTTTTCTCACGTGATGGCTCACGTGATGCAAACGTGGCCCCAACGTGGCTTCTAGCGTGGTGATAGTTAGGATGTTTTACATTTTTTTATCAATATTTGGGGGCAAAAATGTTTAACCCCCTGTTACAAAAATGTTTAACCTCTACAATGGATTCATTCGAGAACTACGATCTGATCCGCGATCTCGTCGATGGCAACGGAGGGAGGGTGACCCGCCTGATGTGGTACAAGCCCACCAGCAAGCTCGTCGCCGTGAAGTTCATCCCCTACGGCGACCGCGTCGACCAGCTAGTCCTTCGGGAGATCGTCAACCACCGCTCCCTCCGCCACCCCAACGTAATCCTCTTACGTCGCGGCTTCTTGACCCGACCCACACTAGCCATCGTCATGCACTTTGCCCTGGTGTGCCGAGCTCCTCGACCTCCTCTCCTACGACCCCCCCTCCCACGAAGACCAGCGCCCGCTTCCTCTTCCACCAGCTTCATCGCCGACGTCTTTCTCAAGTAAGGTAAAAGGCTTCCTCTTCTTGATCCCCCCCCCCCAATCTAGGTTCATCTACTGAGAGATCTAACCATTTCTCTTCAAGCAGGAGGTTTCCAGTTGTGGAGAAGTGATGGCGCTCGTCTTGGAAGAGGGAGAACGAGAGCTCTAGTTCGACTCTGCAGCCTCTGCTTCCCGATGACGTCGAGTTGTCACTGGCTTTCGCCACGAGAAAGAGAAGGTAATCGTTTGTTTAAGCGGCAAATTGTCTAAAAGTTCCACGCTTTAGTGCCACATTTGCATCACGTGAGTTGTCACGTGAGAAAAATCACCGTAAAATGGGATCCGGCCAAACTTAAGACTTATTTGTCGCCGGAGGGGAAAAATATACTAATATGTCGCCGGAAAAAAATTATATGTCAAACAACCACTAAGAGTAAAAAATATACCAAATTGGTATTTTTGCCAAAAAAATATATGAAGAGTTGAGCGCCAAATATAAATCAAGGATGAATTTAGCAATGTCAAATCACCTATTTAGTTGCATGCATATATTCTGATAAAATTTGCACTCTCAAACCCTACATAAAGTTTCACTTCTTTTTGTATGATTTTCTGTACGAAAAACATTTTATGATTTTATTTCCTTCTGGATAGTCTGACATTCCAAGTCTCCATTGGCGTAGCCAGAGATTTTTTTTTGCCCTGGGCGAAAAAAATAATCCTGGCTGGCGATGAATCCTAAGGCGCAAAACATCGGTGAAGAAGATGCCCCGTCCTCTTGCTCCTCCGTCATCGGAGTCGGTACAAAACCTAGCTTTGAGCGGGGAAGCGAAGAGAAGCTCTTCGAGCTCGGCCGTCGAGGGGCTCCCCACGTCGGAGTCGACAACGGACCTACAGAAGTCGACGACGGGGCTCCCCGATTTTACTTTCTTACCCTGAGCAGCTGCCCAGGACAAGCCCCACGTGGCTCCGCCAATGCAGGTCTCCTATCTCTAGATATGACAAAGAGAATAGACGTATATAGTAGAATACATAATTCTGTTTTTGTTTTTTCTTAATCTGGATCACTTACACTATAGACCAGAACATTGAAATTATGCAGACTTTTCTTTTTAGTTTTTCTATAAAATTGTGTACTTTCATTTCTAGCTCTAATCGTACAGAGAGAAAATTGTTCCAGATAATGAAAAATAACGGAAATAGTTAAACACAAACATATCGGTACACTGCTTTTTGTCTTTTTGAGACGCTCGATAAATCCTCCAGCTTCATACTAACTATTTAATTGTTATTTTAAGCTAAGGTTACGATTGAAAATGTTACACGCCTTGATCGAGTATATTCTAACAAGTTGGAAATATGCTATTTGAATTTAAAAAAGAAAAGGATTTGCCACGTATGTTTGAATCATATGCTCTATTATTACTCAACTAAAATGCAGGTTGTCCACAAATTTTCTTCAAAAGTATTAATTATTTATAACGTAGGGAGTAATCTTACACTGAGTGGATATTATAGCCTAATGCAAGCAAATGTGAATCCAACCTCAAGCACACCGTCAGATGTCTCCATCATCGTGCTTCAATGACAATTTCATATTCAAGTTCTCTGGTACGTACCGCTTCACATAGAATTGAAGTAGCTCAGGCGATTGCCATTTGCCACCAACAAAGATCAAATTGTTTGCTGATGAAAGCGACAATGCACAGATCCAAGTAGCACAAATTACAAATGAACGAGCTGATATATCGTCCAGAAGCAAGTTATAATTTTGACAGATTGTAGGGCTTTTTCCTAAAACGACCTTAAAGATAGAGTCATTTCACAGAAATCACATTTCATTTTCAATTCTGACGTAAATCGGTTTTAAAGTTGGTTTTTGTTTCAATTAAGCACCTCATAGCGAAATCTCAATTCACTAAAAAAAACAAAAAATAACCTTAAAATGTAAGTTTAAAGTTCGTGGCTTGTACCCTAACTAGATCTAAACATTAACAAAGTGAGTCATGCATCTTGAATGTGAGTTTTTAAAGGGTATTTTTGGGTTTTCATGAAAATTTTGTATGGGAAGTAGTTGACTGAAATAAAAACCTCCTTTAAAGATAGTTCACATGTTAGATATTTTGTTAAGAAAAGGCAATTTTGCCTTAATGAATACTAATAAATTTTATAATTAAAACATATTTTAATTAGCAATTAAAAATATGTGTAACGGCTATATAATTATGGGGAACGTTACAAAATTTATAACGAACGTTACGGAATTAATTACGGGTTTTGTAACGTCTTTTCCAACCCTATATATATCTCCGTATGTTGAGCTCAAAATGATAAGAAAAAATATACAACAAGTTTCTCTTGTTTTTCTTCTCTCCCCTACATATTATTTTCATCTACATCTTAGTTTTATTTTATGGGCAACTTCCTTCATCTGAGCTGAAGCTCTGCACTCTCGCCCGAGTGCAAAGACCGGCCGTTTCCGGGGATTTTTTCCGCTAGGGAAGAGGGGATCATCTGCGTCAGGGCGATAGGCGGGTCCTCAATCTTCTAGGACAGTGAATACACGACTGCTCCTGATCAAGCCAGATTTAATTGTTTATTTTATTCAGATTTATGTCATGCTATAATCTTAATTATTTGATAAATTTCTAACAATCTAGAAGATTGAGTAGTTTATAGCTTTTGATTTAAATCCGGAAGAAAAAAAAATTATTTCCAAAGTTACTGTTCATTGGAATAGGTTGCTGTATATCCAGAAAAAAGGAAAAAATCTTTTCTATTACTGTTCACCCGAAAAATTATTGTTCATATTATTTCAGTTATTTTTCGTTAAAAAAATTCTTTTCTGTTACTGTTCACCCGAAATAGTCTCTACTAATTATTTTTTATCTTTTGATTAATTAGTTGTTGTTTTATTTTAAAAAATATATATATATAAATAATTAAAAGTTACTGTTTATTTATTTTTAAGAACGTTACTGTTCATTTATTTTTAAGAATATTATTGTTCATTTTAAAAATGACGTTACTGTTCATTTATTTTTAAGAACGGTACCGTGCATTTATTTTTAAGAACATTACTGTTCATTTTTAAAAATGGTGTTACTGTTCATTTATTTTAAGAACGGTGCTGTTCATTTATTTTAAGGATATTACTGTTCATTTATTTTTAAAAAAACGTTATTGTTAATTTAAAAACAGTTTTAAAGTTCATTTTATTTTAAAAAAATCTACTTAATGCTTACATAGAGCACTGTGCATCAGAGAATTATTTTTTCTTTGTTCATAAAAATACAATTACTGTTCTATGAAAATTTGGTTTCTAAAGCCTATTTTATATATGTAAGAATCCTCTAAAACCTACCATTCTCCCCTTGTGCCAGTGAATATGCACGCTTTTGTAATATTCAATGAAACATGTCTATAAAATTTGTATCAGTGTACTTATTTATTCTTGAAAGCCTCGTATACATGGTTTTGACAAGTGAACAAAATCTGGATATATATATGCTTTGAAGTATTTAAATTTTTTCATGATATATATATGCTTTGAAGTATTTAAATTTTTTCATGGTTTAATGCCTTCATTTCTTTAAGCTATCAATATGGTGCCTTCTATTAATAATTCCATACGGTTTAATGCCTTCATTTCTTTAAGCTATCAATATGGTGCCTTCTATTAATAATTCCATACTTTGGAGTATTTATGCTTCTAATAAGCTTAGTACAGAAGGTGGTAAAAATGAATGCAAATTTGTTCAGCAACTTGTGTGGCAGTTGTCTGCAGCAGATGGGTTTTTACTCTTAAGACATGAAAATCATGAGGTTCGAACATCAATAGGTAAACCCCTCCTCGACCTTATCCAACATATGTTTGCAGTATAATTGCTTGGCAAATTAAATGATTGCAGGAAATATTTTAAAGTTTCTATATACTATTAAGGAACAAAAACTCATTGAGTGAACCAGTTCAAGTTTTCTTGGATTAGTTGGTGTCTAAGGCAAGGTTTAAAGGTTGCGTAATGCGCTCTGCAAGGAACGAGGTACTTAATTGATCTTTGATCAACCTCTAGTACTATCCTTACCTGACTAACTACCCGGGTAAAACTTTAATCTTTTCACTTTAGGAGTTTTTGGTTAGGAATAAGAGAACCGGAATTATGAGAAAAATTCATATGCATTTATTTAATTACGCTTCTTGCATCATATATTGCCTAATGATAAATGATCAATATATGAGCGAACCAAATCAAAGAGGTGCATCTTTTAAAATTCTATTTTATATAGTGGATTATATTTCAAATATTCAAATGTAAAGTTCATCTCTTTTATTGCGTTATGATTGATATTGCAATAAATGTTCATATGTCCTTCTAGATAACTTGCATTTGTTACATGATTAATTACAATGTTTTATGCAAGAATGCACTTGTAAAATTTAAAGCACGTATGTACAAATATTATTATTATTATTATTTATATAAGAGGTGGTACTAGAAAATGGCAACATAAATTTGGAAGGTTTCTTTTGTAGACAACCAATTTAAATTTGGAAGGTCTCATTTGTAGGCAACCAATTTAAACTTGGAAGGTCTCATTTGTAGGCAACCAATTTAAATTTGAAAGGTCTCATTTGTAGGCAACCAATTTGTAACCTCTTATAATAGAAATTTTTTTAAAAAAAAAAATTTATGCATATGAATTATGAAGTATAAAATATATTGTTCTCTTGAATGCTCTGCATGTATCTATTATCAATTTCATTCATGTATGTGCATATGCATAACTACAGAATTTTAGTTCCACATTAGTTTGAAATATTCAGATATTAAGGTCAAATCCTAATCTACACAAACACTATGTGTTTACATCTTCAGACATAGACTATAATCTTTTATGATCATAGACCATGACCTAATATCAATTTCAAACAATATGATGGACTAATTAAAAAAAATAAGAACTTGATAAATAAATACAACGCCTGCTAGGCAAAGTTGTGATTCTAGACTTTGTAAAGTCTGCGAAAAGAATCTTGCTGACCCTTTGACAAAGGGTCTATCCAGGAGTGTGGTTCTGGATTCATCGAGGGAGATGGGGTTAAGCCCATAGATGAGGTCACTGACAGCGGCAACCCAACCCTTATTTGGAGACGTAGTCCTAATGTTGGTTCAATGTGGTAGAAACAAGCTGGACTAGTGACACTCGTGTGGAGCATCGACCCAGATATATTCATATATCACTATGTAGCTTGTGCTACTACCCCTTCTCTATGATGACGATGCTCTTATGATACAGCTGGCTTGGCTGAGTTTTACTCTTAATAAGTCCAACGTGTGTATTATGGGGGGTATTAAATAAACATCTGTAGTATCCTTTGAGGACTTACCTACGTGAGAGGAACCGTGATGGCCGCGGTTAGGGGGGGGGCTGGACTAACCCCTAAAAACTCTCATGAGTCGGTTTATTATGAGCATGACCTTTAACGCTCAACCCGCTTTGCTCAATAGATGAAACGTATTGTGTGTGTTTTCATCAATACCTGATTAAAGGGGCCTAATTCAAGGCCAAGTCCATTGTGTCCCTCAGGTGGCGATGAACTCACTAAGGAAAGGTTCAAAGCCGGAAGCTACCTCTCCCGAATTCACGATATGAAAGGTTGCCCTACCTATATTTGTTTTATGATTTATTTATTGATTTCTGAGTCTTCAGTCAATATTGCCTTCGGGGGGGGGACTGTTAGATATTTTGTTAAGAAAAGACAATTTTGCCTTAATGAATACTAATAAATTTTATAATTAAAACATGTTTTAATTAGCAATTAAAAATATGTGTAACGGCTATATAATTATGGGGAATGTTACAAAATTTATGACGAACGTTACGGAATTAATTACGGGTTTTGTAACGTCTTTTCCAACCATATATATATATATCCGTATGTTGAGCTCAAAATGATAAGAAAAAATATACAACAAGTTTCTCTTGTTTTTCTTCTCTCCCCTACATATTATTTTCATCTACATCTTAGTTTTATTTTATGGGCAACTTCCTTCATCTGAGCTGAAGCTCTGCACTCTCGCCCGAGTGCAGAGGCCGGCCGTTTCCAGGGGTTTTTACCGTTAGGGAAGAGGGGATCATCTGCGCCAGGGCGATAGGCGGGTTCTCAATCTTCTAGGGCAATGAATACACGGCTGCTCCCGATCAGGCCAGATTTAATTGTTTATTTTATTCAGATTTATTTCATGCTATAATCTTAATTATTTGATAAATTTCCAACATCACATATATATGAATCAAAATTGAAAGGTAGACTTCTGTAAAATCTATTTTTAAAGGTGGTTTCTATTCACAAAAATTTACAAGCGAATAGTGTTAATGCAAGATTTGTAAAAGGAGCTATCATGTAGTTACGAGCCCTATGTAGCAAGATCCAAGCAACAAAATTTGGATCGGATAACGATAAAATGTTGTGTTGATGTAGTCGGGGACAAGACACAAAAAGGTAGCCTTGAGGGGTTATGTCCCTCTTGCTCTACTAATCGACCGGCATGGTCGCAGAAAATAGCGTTAGAGGTTAAGGGCGAGGTTCCAGCAAGAACTTCTCCAATACTCGAGCTTTATATGTGATAGTAACTATTATCTAAAAACTAGAAAGGTAAAAGACGCTACGAGAGTTCACACCTCCAGTGAAATATATCGGATTTCTTTGGAGAGGGAGAGAGAGAGAGAGCCTTCAGTGAGAACAAGAAAAGAAATGCTTTCCAGGATTTGATAGTTACAACAGTAGATTTCTATAAGTGACAAATATCAGCTCTTAGTTGATTGGTTTTCGAGCTGTTTGGCTATTGGATTTGTATTTTGTCATAAATCCAAGGATCATTAACAATCTAAAATTTCAATTAGGATAGTAGAAGAAAAAGTTGGTTTTGATAAAAAGGACCTTGAAATTTTTGTTTGCTTGTAATGAAATTAATAAATCATAATTGAGTGTGGGTCCCACTTGTGATTACTTTTGTATTTAAAATAGAATCTTTTAGTTGCCACTATTAGTAATTGTACTATCTAAAATAAATGAATTGAATGACTTTAAAGTAATAAGAAAATTGTTAAAATCTAAAAGTCATTTTGTGGAAACCTAAAAGACAAAATGAATGTGGACATTACATTGAATGTGGAATATTAATTAGTGACTTTTTTTTAATCCAAATGTCCTTTTATTTTCCACAATGTATCTATAAATTGGATCATGTATGGAAAAAGTATGATGAATAAAAATGATTACAATTTCTCTTCTTCTCTTGTCTCTTGTCTATCTCTTGTTTCATTTCTTTAGTATATTACAACACGTTATCAGCACGAACTCTAACCAACTGAATATGTTTTTGATGCCATCAACGACTCCCAAATCCCCAATCACTGATCGAAGATAGATCCGGCAAGCGTCGGGCCTCGTGTTCGAATTGCTGTATGGTGCGGTTCCTGTAATTGGCGCCATCTGGATTGTTCTGTAAGTATCTGTATTTTTAAAACCTTTCGAGTTCATTGATAGCGTGAATAATTTTTTTGAGTTAGTGAATATTCTTAGTTTATGATGCTATGATCTGAACTCAAATAAGTCTATATTTGAAGATTCCATCGACTATCGACACGAAAAGATCTATTGACCTGTGTGAACTATAAAAAAATCCTAGAGCACTAACTAATAAAGATTAATACTTGATACTGCTCAATTGGATAAATTTATAGTAAAGAAGCTTACTTTCTTGGGTAAGTTGAAAATATAAAATTTTGGATATATTTGACGGGCTATTTTATAGTATTTGTTCAACTTAGTAGTTCTATGATTGATATTGCTTATGTTCTAATTTTCTCCTGGCGGTGATTGTCCCCGTATAGTTAAATGTCTACTATGCTTGTTGTGCCTAATCCGAGGTGGATATATACCGAATTAGATGGTCTACTGCTACAACCTCTTATAGCTGTTATCTTGGTCCTCAACTAATTTTTGTCAAATGAAACCATCTAATTAATTATTGCGTTCAGCAACCTTTTTCGCTCTCTTACCCTCTTACTTTAATTCAAAGTTTAAACATATTTTGAAGTTTGTTATATTCTGTTTTGTTCTAACTTTCTTGCTTGATACTCATGTAATTGGTTAAGCTGCATAATAATTTAAGCTGCATAAGAGAAAAACATAAAAAGGAAGAGGATGCATTACAGAATTCTTTTAATTTCTTATTACCAACTCTGTGCATGGCACATTTATATCGGAAAAAGGAATATTTTTTTACTTTGTCTTGGTTGACGTGAGATGGAGTTGTTAAGATAGGTTGATGTAAAATGCTTTCAAACAAAACCATCTTTTAGATGAAGTGGTTACTCTCAGCTCTTATTGCATTTTAAGGTGAAAAAACAATGACTAGAAGCTCTTATATTATCTGCTGTTTCTTAAAAGTTTGAGTTTTTTTATTGCTAAGAGATAGCACAAATATCATATAGGATTAATTGCATGATTTGCAGGAGATAGTTGCATGAGTATGACCTGAGAAATCACAGTGCCTCTATGCCCACTCACTTTTCTCTAAAGATAGCTTCTTGCACTTAGCTTTAATGGGTAACAAATTATCTCCTGCCTCTATTAGATATAGTAGATGTCCCTTATATGGGTACCACATCATCTTGTAGAAAGATCTGTCATGACATAACTTTACTCTATTATCTAAGAGAACCAGACTCTACTTTCCTATTTGTAGAAGTTATAGAAGAATTTTTTTTATTTCTAATGCACTAATTCTTCTTCTCCACTGAAATTATACAATATTAGTTTCTATTCAAAATTGCCTTAGTGGTGTTTTGAATATGGCAACTTTGAGTTTAGAAGAAAGGATAGCACAAACTGGTTATGCCTTTATTTAATTTCTACTTGCTTGAGTTTGTGATGGTCATTGATCATCAGAGCATTAAAAATTTTGTGTAAATTTTAATATCAGACTTGTTTGCCAGAAGCAAACATTTGAAAGATAACCTTTATGAAGATCTTTAGAAAAATGAGCTTGATGATTTTGGTGAGTATGTGTGATCTTATTACAATGTGAATATTTCTAATACACTAATCTTGCATCCCCATGATTAGTGCGCTGTGATATATGATAATAATTATTACTTGTCTTTGGCCTCAAATGTTCATTTTTACTGGACACCGTTATGATTTTCGCACAATTAAATCTCTTGATTCTTTAAGTATCTTTGTTCATAAGGCAAACACTTTAAATTTTCTCTCTATCAATTTAAGACGTGAAAAAGTATTTACTTTTTCTGGGCAATCCCTGAAGGATCGTTTTGATCTATGGAAGCCTATAATCTTCCCTTAAGTACAACTGGCAGACTGAATTAGAACTTTTTGAATTTCAAATACATGACTAAATATGATTCAGCTCTGTACCACATTATCTAGCAGCTGAAACTCTGTAAGCAGAACATTACAGACAATGACAAAATTGATCGAAAAGTTCTTTTCCTCATTCCACGCAAATAATATTGTACTCCAGCAGCAGTACATGATCAAGAATTGCACTTAGCATTCTGAATTGATATCTACATTAGTAGTCACAGAAAAGCACAACCAATTGTTGATTAGAAATCACAATGTCAAACTAATTGGCTTACGAGTTGTGTTTGTAGCACATGCTACAATTCAGAAAATTACTTATATGTGTGGACAAGGGGGAGCTATGAACATAGTAGGAGATCATATCCTGTAGCCATTTTTGGATTTTAAATCCTCGATTGAATGCAATTCAACAAGTAACCTTGTACTCTTGCAGTAGTACAAGACTAAAAATAAACTAATCCTTGCATTAGTAGTTGTTAAAAACACAACCAGCTGTTGTGAGAAACTATAATGCAAGTTTAATTGGTTCACACGTAGTGCCTGAAGCACATGTCATAATTCAAACTAATACTCATAAGCTTTTTAATTGGTTCACACGTAGTGCCTGAAGCACATGTCATAATTCAAACTAATACTCATAAGCTTGGACGATGGGAGTTAGTAGACATTGAAGTGGATCTTATCGAGGTGGTCAAGGTAAACTATTTGTTTTTTTATATTTGGATTATATGCATTTGTCAGACAATTTTAATTTATCTTGAGTTTGCTTTAAACTCATGAGATCCTATGTGGCTTTTATTCATATGTGTACAATTTAGAATTTGTCTGACCTAAAATACATCATGTTGCGATGTGTTTAAGATTTAGGGACCCAAATTCTTTTAAATTCTGGCATGAGCGATTGGGTCATCTTGGGCATAATATGATTTGTCGGATTTCCTTAAATTAAATGGGGGCATTCAAACCAAATCCGACCTACTGCATATCACAATTTCCCCCCTTCATCTAATACGTGGTGAATAAGCGAAACATTTCTCATCTGCGTATTCTTTATTTACAGTCCATATTTCTATATCACCACCCTAGCGTACCTCTATTGGGCCTTAGCAAAGATAAGGTACATACATTATTTATGAAACTCCGTCAATAATTTAGTACCTATGGCCCATGTCAGAGGATCAATTTATAATTTGGTACGCTGACTGCATTTTTTTGAAGATCAATTCTCGACATTAGGGGGTGATTAGCGCCCAAAATATAAAAGAATGTCGATAAATTTCATAAAATGAAAAGAATATTCATTTTTAGATCCACGTACTAGTAAGCTGAACTAGAAGTTCAGTATAAAATTATCTGCCAAAGATAGGAGTGACTAAGCCCCATATTCATCTTAAGTATATCAACTGATGATTTGGTACGCCAGAAGCATACTGTGCCAGAAGCATATGAAACATGTTAGTGTAAAAGATAAAAGTCCGCGGTACACTAAATCTATTATAGAAAGACAGTCACTCCCATAACCTTCGGAAGAGGCTTGTCCTGAAGACGAAATCTTCAGTAAATTGCACGTGCACTTGATAATCATAATATTAGAGATGCGGAACGTCCAAATCCAAACGTTAAGGGAAATGTCGAGGATTTGGTTAAAATAAAATAAGCTTTGAAGTGGCCACGAATTTGTGAAAAAGGAGAAATATATAATAGAAATATAAAAGTTATCGACAACATAGTTGCCTCTACAGTTGCTCTTACTATCTCTGAAAATAATCTGGATCCAGAACCTAAGTCGGTAGCAGAGTGCTTGAAGCACTCGGACTAGGTGAGATGGAAAGTAGCAATTGAGACTGAGCTGAACTCGCTAAAGTATTTTGAACATATAGTTCATATATCCCTGCAGGATATAAATGGGTCTTCATAAGAAAAATAAATGAGAATTGTAAGGTGGTAAGATATAAAACGAGATTCATAGCTCAATGGGTTCACGCAGAGACCCGGCATCGATTTAGATGCAAAATATTCTCCTATTGTTGATTATATTCTCCTATTGTTGATTATATTATGGCAGAAACTATGAATTTATATATGCAGTTGATGGATGTTGTGACCGCATATTTATATGGGTCACTAGACGCTAATATCTATATGAAAGTCCTTGATGGACTTAAAATCCCTGAATTGAGAGAAAATGAGAATCGCAACATATATAGCATTAAATTGCAAAGGTTGTTATACGACTTGAAACAGTCAGGTAGAATGTGGTATAACCGACTGAATAAGTTCCTCCTGAAGAGGAGATATGCAAATAATGATATCTACCGTTGTGTGTTTATAGAGAAATCTGAAAATGGCTTCTCTTCATCTCAATCTATGTTGATGATATAAATATTATTGGAACGCACAAGGAGCTTACAGAAGCTAGCTCATGCCTAAAGACGGAGTTTGAAATAAAAGACTTGGGAAAAATCAAATTTTGTCTCGACCTGCAGATCGAGCATGTTCCTAAAGAAATATTGGTATACCAGTCAACCTACCTGAAGAAGGTCATGAAGAGATTTTAAATGAATAAATCTCATGAACTTAGCACACCAATGGTTGTTAGATCCCTTGAAGTGGATAAAGACCCATACAAACCTAAAGAAGACAATGACGATATTTTAGGACCCGATGTCCCGTATTTGAGCGCTCTATTGAAGCACTTCTTTGTACCATGCCTGATATTGTATTTGTGTTATACTTGCTAGCAAGAATTAGTGCATCTCCTGGAAGGAGACATTGAAATAACATTAAATATATCCTCTGATATCTTCAAAGTACAAGAGATATTTGTTTATCAAAGTATGACATTGGTGTGCTATATTCTGATGTTGATTATATGACTGATCCCCATATTGTCAAATCTTTGACTGGTCATGTTTTTCTCTGTAGTGGTACCATTTATTTTTTGGAGGTTTATTAAGCAGACAATGGTTAATACTTGAAACCACTCAGAGATTGTTCCTCTATACGTCTCCCACGAGAATGTGTATGGTTAAAATCGCTGATAAAACACATTCGATGATCGTGTGGCATATTAAACGAGGATATGACCCCCGATGTCCTTTCTAAGGATAATGTAACTTGTGTTGCATAAATGAGATGTGGAAAATTTTTATCCACTTGCACTCGAAAATAATAATGAAATTAACATAGATAAGTTCGCTCTAAGTCGTGACAATCTAGAAGATTTGATCACCAAATCCCTTAATACATCAACTTTTAATTTTATGGTATCGTGCTTGGCCACCACGGTATGCATAGACTTAAATGTTTGTTGTCTTGAGGGGGAGCAAAAATTATTTTTCAGAATAATCCTGAAGATTAAGCCCTGAAGGCGGTAGCTGTACTCTTTTTCCCTTAGCTAAGTTTTTGTCCCATTGGGTTTTTCTTAGCCAAAGGTTTTTAACGAGGCAGCTAATGCAGCACAAGTTTTGGATC
This sequence comes from Asparagus officinalis, assembly GCF_001876935.1. Classification (NCBI taxonomy): domain Eukaryota; kingdom Viridiplantae; phylum Streptophyta; class Magnoliopsida; order Asparagales; family Asparagaceae; genus Asparagus; species Asparagus officinalis. The sequence continues at coordinate 53,757,733 of NC_033800.1, forward strand.
TCGAAGATCTATAGTTGTACTCTCTTTTTTTCCTTTGCTAAGGTTTTGTCCTACATGTTTTTTCTTAGCGAAAGGTTTTTAATAAGACAACTGATGTAACTGAAATAATGTATGTATGTCATGTACTCTTTTCCTCGACTGGTTTTTTCCCACTAACTGAAATAATGTATGTATGTCATGTACTCTTTTCCTCGACTGGTTTTTTCCCACTGGGTTTTCCAGCGAGGTTTTTAACGAGGCATTGACATCTCAAAGTAATGTCCAAGGGGGAGTGTTGAAATCTAAAAGTCATTTTGTGGAAACCTAAAAGACAAAATGAATGTGGACATTATGTTGAAATCTAAAAGTCATTTTGTGGAAACCTAAAAGACAAAATGAATGTGGACATTACATTGAATGTGCAATATTAATTAGTGACTTTTCATTAATCCAAATGTCCTTTTATTTTCCACAATGTATCTATAAATTAGACCATGTATGGAAAAAGTATGATGAATAAAAATGATTACAATTTCTCTTCTTCTCTTGTCTCTTGTCTATCTCTTGTTTCATTTCTTTAGTATATTACAACAAAAATAAATTTTTTCTTTTGAAGAATTTTTAAAATACTTGTTAAATATTATGGACCCCACCAACTACAAAATCTCTTCTAAATCCCTCTGTTTAGCCTCAGTTCTAGGCTAGAGGTGCATTCGGTCCAGATACGGCTTGAATATGATTTTTATCATATTCGTATCCGCTTATCCATCTCGGATACAGATATATCTCGATAAGGAAAATTCATATCCATATTCGCTAAAATTGGATACGGTTACGAATATACATGCGAGTATATAAGCGGATATTCATGCGAATAAAAAATGGATATGAGAAAATCAAATAGTTGTAGGCTATCTAAAAATTACTGCAGATAGCTGATCCACATCAAACACCAATGATAGAAGTTACAATTTGACGGCTTCCAGAAGGCTATAATTTGAAAACTTTCACATAGATCGATGAAGGTTATAATTTGACAATTTTCACAACAACTGATGAAAGCTCTAATTCAACAACCTTCACAATCAACATCAGGAGTTACAATCTGATGACTCTTATATTTTCAAAGAGCCAAGATGAAGGTTATAAGATGACGATCTTTACAATGCTCTAGCAAAAGAGACTATAAATTGACGGTCTCTTCAAATCAAAACGCAAGTGGCCCCATTCCAAGTCAAAGCAATGCCAACGCAGCTTCCAACAAGCTGCAAACGTAGCTTACAAATGCTGCAAACGCAGCTTCCAAATCGCTGCAAGCGTAACTTCCAAATCGCTACAAACGCAGCTTTCAGACACTGCAAATGCAGCTTCCAGACGATGTGTCCAAACTTCCAGACGCTGCGTTCGAGCGGAGAATTCATGCCAGAACACGGATTTTACGTTTGACTCGTTCAATTATGAGCTGAACAATTTCAAAACCGTTTTTCACGATTTGACGGAATCACTCCCCCACTTAGGAGCAGATTAAGGGGTCAGTTACACCCCTTATCCTCCTATAAATAAGAGATAAACTGAACACAACTGGGGGCTGGATTTTTAATCATTGGAAAATCTCTGGAGGTCGGCATTCTAGATCTTAGAGATCTTGGAGCATCTTTTAGCAACAAAAATCATGAGAGATTTAGTCCTTGGCTCATTAACCAATTTTTTTCAGTTTAAATTAACTCTTTTACAGAGTTTAAACTCGCATGGAGTTCTTAAGCTCATAAAGAGTTCTAGTTAACTTGTCATGCAAGTTCCATCAACCGTTCCAGTGAAGTGAGACGTTCGGATCGTAACGAGAAGCAAACTCGATACGAACATCGAGGGAGGCATCTCATCACTACCGTGAGGAACCCAGATTTAAACAAAGGGAAAGATTTCTGTCGATCTTTCTCTCTTTTGTAATTCGGAAACTGATTGAGTGAATTGTAATTTCTTTTTTTTTAATTTGTTAGAGAGAGATTGCAAAGAGAGAATTATAATTAATTCTTTTTCTGAGTTTGTCAGAGAGGATAATACAAATTTAATTCTCAATTTCTTCTTCCAATTTTCCCACAAAACAAAAGATGGCGACTCTGCTGGGGACGAGCTTCACTGATGAGGAAGCGTCGGCACAATTCGGCGTTAACCTCGCTAGAACGACGGTCAAGACCCTCGTCGTGGAATTCGACCAAGCCAAGTACGAAGAAGTACTCTCCTTCGGATCCTTTAGCTCCAAGGCTAGGCACAAGATCCGCACGGTCACCCACAAGACCAAAGCTCCATTCATTGTTGAATCATCAAAGAGGCCCTCTCTTTTGATCAAGATTGTTCGAACAGCCCTTCCTCTGAAGGAGTGGATTCGACTTCTGCTAAACTTGCTCAACGAGTTGAAAATCCTACACCCGCATCGACACAACGAGTGTTGGGTTATAAAAGGCCCATTGCGGCGACAAGTTCCATCAATAAAGACAACCTCGCTGTAAAACTCTTAAGACAGGCTAAGAAGAATGTCGCTTGACGGAGGAGAAGATCCTTACGACGAGCTTATCTCCGAGAGAGCTGATCTCTCAATCAACGCGAGAGATGCGTTTGTGAGTCTCAACTTGAGCATTGCGTTTCTACTTCAGAACGTAAGTCTCAGGGTGGTGAGCCCAAATATGAGTCCCGAGTGATTCAATTAAAATGCAACCCTCAAGGGAGCATTCCAAAATCACAACACAGTCTTCAAGAACGCGTTTCAAAACTAGAACGCAGTCCTCAGGAACGTGTTTCTCAAATCAACGCAACTCTCAGGAATGCATTTCAAAATCAAAATGTAGGTCCCCAAACCATGTTAATCTAACTAAACGCAGTTCCTAGGAACTCGTTCCAAAATCCAAACGTAAGCCTCAGAGGTGCGTTTCACCAAAACACAGACTTGGGTTTAGTATTAATCAAGTCAAACATGACCCTCGTGTTTCTTCTTCAGAACGCGATGAGATTCGTCGAGTTTAAAAAGATCAACATGGATTTAAAATTCATGTTTGCCAAGAACCAGTCCCATTCACTAATGGACAGGGGGTTCCATCTCCACCCTCACACTCTGTGAAAGGTTCCTCTCAAGTTTTCGACTTGCGGGAATTACTGTTGAGAGAAAGACCAGTGCAACAAGCAGCCCACTCATGTCAATGTGAGCGACTTATTTTTGTGGTCCTCTTAGATGCCAGTGTTGCGTATCTATACCTTGGCGATCGGTATTTGACTGGTTAACAAATGTCACTAAGCCTGTCAAGCAACGACGTCGCCATAAGAAGAAACCTTCAGAAATCAAATATCCTAAGGTCAGTATTAATGTGATCGATAGAGAAAAAGACTCAGCTCTTAGCTCTGATGACTCGGAAACAAGCCGTTTGCCGACCATCAGAGAAATTTGTGATGAGTTCGAAGGGATATATTGACACACCCGGACTTGGACAGGAGCCATTCCTCTTGTCAACTATAAATGATTGGCTAGAGGATCAACTTCTAATGAGGAACATTCAGACATCACAGAATCTCAGTCCTCGAGTTCTTTTGTAGCGCATGTGAATCCTGTTTATATGACAGAAAGTTCAGATGACCTAGTAAGGAGGATCGATGAACACCACGCCATGCTCCAGGCTCAGCAAGAGACTCTCAATCAACTGCGAGATCTGTTGACTCAGCTTGTTGTAGAAAAGGTCCAAAAAGCTGAATCCTCCCAAAAGATGAAATTGTCAAAAGGTAAGGATAAAGTGAATGAGAATTCGGACCATGAAGCTCACAGTATAAAATCCACCTCTGAAGAAGAGGGCGAGAACGAGCATAATCCTCAGTCGGCCAAGATGGAGGAGTTGAAAGCTCGTCTCAACACAATTGCCAATAGGAACGAGCTCCAAGATGGGGGAGTAGTGCAGCCTTATCTCGTAAAATGGGACATAACTCCCTATCCTCCAAAATTCAAGGCCCCGACTCTACAAGCTTTTGATGGCACGAGATCATCAAACAAACACATCTATTACTTTAAATCACAAACTAGAGATGTGGTAGCAAATGATTCCATACTGACACATTTGTTCATCGGTACCCTTAAGGGGGTTGCCTTTGAATGGTTCATGAAGTTGCCTGCTGGGTCTATTCAGAAATAGGTAGATCTAGAAAGGTTTTTCTTAGCCAGGTTCTTTGAGGATGATTCAGAAGTCTTTGTCCCGACCCTTCTTGCCACTAAGCAGAGAAAGGGAGAATCCATAAAGACCTTTGTGGAGAGGTTTTGAAGTATGGACCTATGATGCCTATCAGGTATGACACAATCTACTTTGATGAAAACTTGCAGGCACAACTTGTAGAGCCATCTCCTGGCTCAAATGGAAGTAGCAGACTGTCGTTCCTGGAAATAGTTGGTCTCACAAGGAGAACATGTAGAAGAAATTGTTGCCCGAGTCAAAGCTGAAGAGGCTAATAAGCCAAAGCCACAAGTACAACGCAACCAATGTAATGCTCCTATGTCCAAGGAAAAGGATACTTTGGTTGCTGATACCAACACTCGAGCGCCACCTGCGAAGCAGGGTAAGGCATCGAATCAACAAAAGGTACCCAAGCAATACTCCTTCAAGGAGAAACATGTGGACACCCTATTCCAACTACTTCGGAAGAACAACAAACTGAAACTTCCTAAAGTAAAGAAACCTGACGAAGCAGGAAAGGTAGATGATCCTAACTACTATCATTACTACAGAATGTTGGGACGTCCAACAAGGAGATGCTATATCTTCAAGGATATTCTGCAACACCTGGTCAATGCTAATGTACTCAAACTGAAACCAGAACAGAAGACCATGTCTACCAATTTGATATCGGTTTAGTTCCGAGATCTTCCTCTTGTAGCAACAACAGACAGTGTTATCCCTATCCCTAAGGGGGAAATACGCATGAAGAATACTGACCCGCATGGTCAGAAGGATAAAGGTTTGATACCCCTCACTAGGGGTGAGCACGGTTCGGTTCAAACCGAAAAAACCGACCGAACCGACCCGAAGCGATCTGAAAAAAGCGGTTTTATGAGTAAGTCGGTTCGGGTCGGGTTGACAATTTTTCAAACCGACCTGACCCGAACCAACCGAATATATTCCCCTGCCTCAAACCCTACCCGTTTACCCAAAGACAAAGCAAGTCTGTTACTAAAAAATTACAACGTCAGAGTCTAGTATTTAATCCAAAAGGACAAGTTACTTCACTTAAAAACAGTATACATACATGAGCAAGAATAATAAATTGAAGTGAAGTTAAAAAATAAATACATGCTTGCATAGGGTAATAAGAATATATAAAAGATAAATTGAAGTGAAGTTATACTTGATGAAGTTAGAACCGAACAAACCGAACCGAACCGCACCGAACCGATTTGCAATGGTTCGGTTCGGTTTTGAATTGTAGGTGGTTCGGTTCGGTTGTTCAAATTTTGGTAAAAACCGACCCGAACCGAACCGTGCTCACCCCTACCCCTCACTACTCTAAAAGGAGAAATCATGTGGGTCCATCCTGACTTAATTAAAGACCAGTAGTGGACAAGAGCATAAAAAAAAAGAAAAGAAGTAAGGCAAAGTCATCTAATATGATTACCCCCTCTATAAATAAGGATGATGATCATCTCAGACCCCTCACGGACTCAGAAGAAGAGAGGATCGTCCTTGCGGCAGATCAAGGAGGTAACCCTGGCACCCGATCAGGAAAAACATATTTGAAAAACTATAGCCAAGATGCTCAAAGAGCAAAAGAACAAGCCCAGGAGGCTGGCGGTTCTGCTCCTAAGAAGACAACCAATAAAGGGAAATAGAAAGAGTTTCGCTTTAGCCAGAACCTTCTTCAACAGGAGACTGAAGGATCGAACACTCACTTCAGATTCAACATCATGGCACAATTAGCTAACATCCCTACAAGGATCACCCTGTACGAGCTCCTGCGACTGTCCAAGACCATGAGGGAAGCTCTAATTGAAGCTTTGACAAACACGAAAAGCTTTATTACTCAAGTTACTATAATTCCAGAAGCTTCCAAAGAATAATCTTGTGTACAATGTTTACAAGCCACAAAAAGTCTGTCATGCATATCATTCACTCAGGAAGATATGTAGATCAAACACAAGCATGATAGACCTCTGTACTATACAGGGTATATCAGCTCTTCTCAGATCAGTCAAGTACAAGTTGATTCGGGCTCAGCATTCAGCATCATGCCATGTAGGCGTTAAAAAAATGCTTATAGATATACAAACACAGTTTAAGGTAAAAAGAAGACGATGATGGCCTAGGGGATCATCCAAAACCAGAAGAGACAAAGAAGCAGGTGAACCAACACAAAAGAAAAACTTGAAGAGTTGATAAACAATGAATACTGACGCGTGTGGGCACGATAGTCATTACTGACGCGCATAGGCATGACAGTCATTACTGACGTGCATAGGCGCGGCAGTCAACACTGACGCACCAACTCTGACGCACATATGCGCGGCAGTGACTGCTGATGCACATAGGTGCGGCAGTGGAGTATGGCGCGCGTCTTCATGGGATGTCCTTTTTATGATTTGCTGACGGTTTTAGCATCTTCTGAGGGTCCACATGGCATCATAATAAAAGGAGAGCGTGCACTGACGTGGAGGGTTGGTTGCAAGCCAAGAAAAGTGGTATGTCGTGGACTTAAAGTTGTGGGAGAACAGTTACAAAGGTGGCTGAACGTGACTAAAACTGCCTCTTCAGTCGCGCCAGCCTACACTAACGCGCTAAAGGCCGTGGCAGTGGAGACTGACGCGCCCAAAGAGAACGTGTTTCGTCAGTTGTTTTGCTTCCATTCTAATAGTTATGGACCCCTATCCCTATAAATACGTTCCTACACACATGGCTAAGGATAGAGAGCAGAATTAAAGCATAGAGGCTTGAGCTTTTGGCGATTTTGAGCAAGAGAGAGTCTTCATCTTTCAAAAACATTTTTAAGAAGCTTTTGGTGATTCCTAAAGATTGAAGCTCAGACTTGATCTTTGGAAGAGTGAACATCTTACATCGATAAGATATTCGCTTAAGGTTCTTACTTTGATAAACGAAGAAGAATATCCAAAAACCTTCATGGTTCAATCAGAATCTTGTGAATCGAAGGTCAACAGGCTAACGCACCCCCGACACAGGCAAAGATCCTACAAAAGCAGGAGTTGATAAACGATTCTTGTGTTATTTTCTAGAGAGTTATAATTTTCTTATTTTGTTGTGTAATTCATTGTAAGTGATTGAAGTTTTAATGGATTCCATTTCAAAATTAACTTTCGACGAAAACAAACTGACGACCACAGTGGAAACCAACGGTCTCGCTACCGAGATTGTCATGTCGTAGCCGATTATCAAGATCCTAGTTAACGAAGAGATCGAATACGAGTTCGATCAGGCAAATTTTTTGAGGAGTATCTGTCATCCTCATTCTCAAAATCTTCCTCGACACGCAAATGCAGGAAGATTTCATCTTCTAAAAAGGTTTTTCAGTGTTCAACTTCGGTGAAGGCTACTGGTGAAGACTCTCGCCCAATTGTTACTAAGGATCCTACGTGCAACACCTCTGCTCCAAGTGACCCTTCTCCAGTTAAGGAGTCACTGTATCAAAGCTTGATGATACTGACGAAAAGGGCTCGTCAGAGACAACATCAGCGCTGTGCCCGTCAATTGGCCAATGCTATGGAACAAACCAATGGGGTTCGCTATTATGCATACCTAAAGTCGAGGAAGCATCGAGTGGTCCAATTGTCTCAATGGAAAACCACTCATATTTCTGCACAACTCACGACGGAGGAATGGACTATCGTCAAAAGGGCTCGTTCGACCCTCAAAGAACGCATACAAAAGCGTCATGCAAACACTATTCGTACCCATGTCCTTCGTCAACAAACGCAAGAAGGGAAGAAAGAAATGGTGTCTAAAGAATCACCAAAGAATTGCAAAGTTTGGAATCCCAAAAGCAAACATATGCAAAAATTGGATCGACGGGGCTCATCCCTTAATCGTGACAGTCCACACTGCCGCGACAAGTCATTCAACCATGACAGTCCCCATCGCCGCGACACATCCTCCAAATGCGGCAGTCTTTGCTATCGCGGTGCACCATTCGACCATGATGATCACCCCTACCGCGGCCAAGAAGAAATTCACAAAGTTACCCCTTCGGCCCCGTCAACGTCCGCTCCTGGTCCGTCTACTACAACTATGTATGTTCCATCACCAATGAAGCCTTGGGTCAGTCCTGACCTGTCAAAATTCAAAGTCACAATGGTGGATCGTCTCGGTTCTTTACCTGATAATCGAGGCAAAACTCCAATCAAAGAACGCTTAGGTCCGATAAACGAACCCCAAGTAAATTCTTATACCGGGGGTCGTAAGTATCTTCCTATCAGAATAAAACAAGCCCAAAAAGAGAATATACCAATTCACTCTCGTTTAGGGCCTATAAAAACTCCACACTCGCAGGGGGTGGGATGTGAACATATAACCTTGGATCGCTCAGACGCGACAACAAGTCGTCCTGTACATATTAACAAGGTTCAAAGACAGAAGATAGGTTGTTCGAATCATGGTAATGATGAGCTATACTATCAAACTAATAAGTCACAAAAAAGAGTTACTCGAGAAGCAAATTCTTATTGCACATGCGAAAGACTCATTACGGGGGTATTGTCGGAATGCAGTTGCTCCAAAGCTGAACCACCAAGAGTTTTCGTACTTCAAAGACTTTCCACTAAGACATTAAAGTCAAAGATGAGACGTTTTAACAAAAAAAAAAACCATTGTGCAAAAAGATAAACTTCCAGAGGTCACTATCAACATGACCGATAGAAGAAAGCGTCATTCAATCAACCCTGATCCTGATTTTTCTCCAGGAGGGAGAGTTAAGCAGGGTCTCTCTCAAAGAATGTCACGGCTACAACGAAGGGCCAATCGACGCTGAGATTATAGCAAAATGTATGAAGGGTTATCTTCAGACGAGGAACTATCTGATACTTGTTCTGCAGTTGCCTCGGATGATACAGTATCCAGTGTTGGACATGTCAAGGAATCATTTGCAATTACACCGGATCAACTAGCCCAGATATTACAGGAAGCATTGGCTAAACAACGCGAAGAAATCAGGACTGAGATAAAAATAGAAATGGAGTTGACAAGCAACAGATGAGAGATTTGCAGGCCCAACAACATCAATAATAGCTGGAATCAAGTCAAAAAGCTGAATCTAGCCGGCATGATGCTATACCTATGTGTATAACTGAAGTTGATAGTGACCATGAAGTGGATGAAACTATCTTTGCTGATCCTCCTCCTAATAAAGACAATTCGGAGAGTGGCCCGGTTAAGTCGTCTACTCAATCTTCTCAAATTTATTTGAAGAAGAATATGGAGGAAGACAAGAAGATGCAAGATCTTGAGAACAAAGTCAATGCTCTGATGACAGCTCAGGAAGTGAAGAAAACGGGCATCCCGTATCCATACCCGAGAGAATGAGACTTGATTCCTTCTCCTCTGAAATTTAGTCTAATTAACTTTACTCCTTTTGATGGCAGGAGTTCACCCACTCAATACTTGATTTATTTCAAGTCTCATCTTGGCGCAATATTCAGAAACGAAGCTTTGATGGTCACCCTTCATGGGCCTGCCTTCGATTGGTACCGACATCTTAAGCCGGGGAGTATCAATAGCTGGGAGGATATGGAAGGATTGTTTCTCACTAATTTCTTCAATGATGATACCGAGGTCTCCATTGGCACCTTGTTGGATGAGAAGCAGAAAGATGGGGAGTCAGTTGATGTCTTCGTCAAACGGTTCCGGAATAAAATGGTGAACCGTCGAGATCCAATCACTGAGGAATTTATTCTTCAAACATGTCATAATAACTTGTCATTAGATATTCTAGAAGTCATGGGGGTTGTGCCTTCTAAAACATGGAAAGAATTGAAGGTGAGGGGTGATGAACAAGCCAAAAGATTCCTCAAGATGAAGAAGCATGAGAGAGGCCAACCGCCAGCTAACTCTCAAAAGCAGAATTTTAATTCTTGAGGTAGAGGAAAAGGGTCCGCGACTACTGTTGATGCTCATCAAATGTCACAACAACCGCAACAACAACAACCATAACAATCGTCTTTCCAACTTGCACAACATCAGACTCAACAGCCTCCGAGGCAACTTAAGACTTCAGAACCCAGGTTCCCGAAAGAATAATCTTTTAAGGATGATGAAGTACCGGTCATCTTTAAGTATCTTTTGGCCAACAACAAGATTAAACTTCCACCAGTTACAAATCAGGAAGAAGCAAAGAAGACAAATGACCCAAAATATTGTGCATATCACAGAAGAGTCCATCATCCTACCAAGGCGTGTTATGTCTTAAAAGACAAAATACAAACCTTGATCGATATCGGTATTGTGACTACAAAGGTGAAGGAGAAGAAAGTAGGTGCAAATGCAGTATCTATTAGCTTTGGTTTAGTGCCTTTATCCTGGTTCCAACCCGAACCTGTATCAAAGGTTAAAATGCAAATCGTCAATGGTGACCCTCATGGATAGTGCCAAAAGGGACTTGTGGCACATACAACCCCAAATGACAAAATCCTTTGGGTTCATCTTGATTTGCTTGAAGATGAACAGTGGACGACATCTATGTCCAATAAGAGATTGAAAGGCAAAGAAAAAGAGAAGTCATGTTTCGGAGCCTCGGCAATTCTTGAAGAAAATGATAAAGAAATCCCAGCTCTATCGCTTTCTGAAGAGGAGTAGGAATCTTTCGCTACTAGGAGTGAAAATGAATACTGTTTTAATTACCCAAGCGCATCTGAGCAATTAGCTGAGCAGGGGGTGGTAAAAGCTGCATCCTCTAAAACCTTGACCGAGCTGGGGGTAGTTATAACTCCACCCGTAGCAACCAAAAAATCCCAAAAGGTAGCTAAACAAAAGGAGAAAGAACCCCAACATAAGGAAGTTCAAATTCCAAAGCAGTCTCGTTTTAATCGACTGATTGGAAGAGATAAACCGGAAAGTTCAAACGCTCCATACCGTTTCGACATCATGACTCAGTTAGCCAATATCCCAGCAAGGATTACACTGTATGAGTTACTGCGTCTTTCAAAGGATATCAGAGAAGCTTTACAAGAAGCCTTGGCTGATTCTGAGGTATTTCCCACTTAGATTAAACCAACCCCTGAAGAGCCAGAGTCATCAGTTCAGCATTGCAACTTAGCAGCCACGAAATTCCCTTGCATTGCTTTCACCAAAGAAGATATGCAAGTAAAGAATTTAAAGTATGATAGGCCTTTATATTTTACCGGATATATTGTCTCAAGCGTTGTTAACCGGATCCAAGTTGATCTGAGTTCCGTTGTTAGCATCATGCCACTTTGGTTGATGTACCACCTTGGGATTCCCACCAACAAATTAGCCTCCACGGGAACCGTTATCTATAGATTCAACACCAGTGGGTCTAGGTCATTAGGAAAAATCCGGGTGAAGTGTCAGCTCGAAGACTTGAAGTCAGAAGTTACTTGTTATGTGATTAATGCAGAAACTTTTTATAACTTGCTGCTGGGTCGCCTTTGGATCCACAGTAATGTTATAGTTCCTTCCATGCTCCATCAATGTCTAAAATATGTTGACATTGACAACAAAGTTAAGACGATGGTCACGGATAAGCATCCATTTGAGGGATTAGAAAATTACTTTACTGATTCCCTTCTTTATGGTGCCGAATCTGATACTAAACCATCGGCCCATGGTACGGACAGCAGAAAAGAAGCTGATACCGAAGCTGGGCTCGATTATAATGAAGGTCTTGTATTAAATAACATTGAACCTCTTGTAATCGATCTTGATGGTGGCGAATCGTCCGATGAAAGTTGTAACTAGCAACTTGCCGATGAAATAATAAATGATGATTTAGAGTACTCGCATTGTCTTAATAATATAATGCAAAAATTGTATGACAGCCCTTGTACGACAACGAAATACATCCATGATTCATTCGGAACAACTGTAATCCTACATGCGAAGACAGGGGGTGAAAAAGAAATAATCTTCGGAAAAGGGGAGTCATCCCTAACCCCCGACCTCTTCTTGGACACCAATTCAGATGATGAGGAGCCCGGACGACATTTCTCTAGGTATAGTTCACAAGCAAGTGACTACATGAGGAAACAAAGATATGACCTTACGCTCGGTGAAGGTCTTCATTTTGGTCAAGGTGCCAGGGTTCCACCCCATCCTACCTATGTATCGAAAGGAAGACCTAATAATTACTACAGCCATAGGAGAGATCTGGGTTATGTTTCGTCATCTGATGATGAATGTTGCTGGCAAATTATCAACCAGCTAACAAATAAAAATGGGTATTCATCTGATTCTTCAAGTTGGGATTCTGACACTAGCATCGGAGAAATGTTCAAAGGGTTAATATCGAACATAACCACAGTCGATTCTTCTACTACTAAAAAAGATGATCAATTGCCCATTTGGGAAGACCCCTGGATACATTACATGAATATTCAATATGGCAATCGATTCGAACAAAGAGAACCTCCTACTGAAGATAGAGTAGTCCGGATTAATATGGGTGACAAAATCAATCCAAAACCTATATTTATTAGCGACAATCTTCTGTCGGATGAGAAAGAGGAACTAATCACCCTCATTAGAGAATATATCGATGTTTTTGCTTGGAATTACGAAGATATGCCGGGACTTGACCCAAATGTAGCAATGCATAGCCTTAACATTAAACCGGATGTCAAACCTGTCAAACAACAACAAAGACGATTTCGTCCGTAAATTATGGAGGCAATAGAAGCTGAAGTTAAGAAGGGATCCTTCCTTTCTTCAAACGGAACGAACAGAGATAGAATCAGATCGATTCCCGAAATGCCTATTGATTGATTCAGGCTTCGTTAGAGAAGAATAACATCTTGATTGGTTGGCTAATATCGTTCCGGTACTTAAAAAGAACGAAAAAATTAGAATTTGTATTGACTTCAGAGATCTAAATACCGCCTGTCCTAAAGACGACTTTCCTCTACCAATTACAGATGTTATTATTGACAACACATGCGGATTCGAGAGAATGTCATTTATGGATGGATTTTCTGGATATAATCAAATCAAGATGCACTCGGATGATGAAAAGCATACTGTATTCAGAACACCTCTTGGTGTCTTCTGTTATACCGTTATACCTTTTGGTTTGAAGAAAGCCGGCGCCACGTACCAACGAGCAATGAGGAAGATCTTTCAGGAACACCTTCGGAAGACCGTTTAATGCTATGTCGATGATTTGGTTGTTAAAAGTCGTAATAAAACAACCACATTAACGATCTAAAGACGATGTTCGATCTTATGAGGAGTCATCAGTTGAAGATGAACCCGACTAAATCCTGTCAGACCCTAGAGGGGGGTGATTAGGGTCTTATGCTAATCTAATCTGATTAAATACTAATTAAAACTAATTAACAAATTTATTCTTGCAAGATAGATATACAAAGAGTTATGTGTAAGAATATGCAATATACACAAGGTGATATATCCTATATGATAGAAATATATGCAAGGATATATAAACAATAAGATATATCCTAACAAAGAGATATAGACAATGTATGTACAAGGATATAAAACTAACACAAGGGTAAACAATATGAACTAGATAGTGGATCATATAAATAATGAGCTAATGACAATGGCGACAAGAAATATAAACACAAGTATAAATAAACGCCAAAGCACACTCAAACACAAGATATGATCACGCAGTTCGGACCTTCCGTCCTACGTCTCCGCTCCCCACTACCGGGGAAAAATCCACTATCACAACCGGGTTTTCTACGCTCACCCGAATAACGTTTACACATCACAATGTCGGTTTTCAACGCTCACCGAACAACGTCACTCCTCACACTCGGTTTTCTAGTTCACCGAAAACTTCACAACACTCACAATGTAACAAATATAAATTTGTTCTCTACAATAGATGAGAACTTAATTAAGCACAACTCAATGTTACAATCTCTCACAACCCTAATATACTATGTATTGAGATTCAATAAAAACTTAACTCAATAAGAACTAGCAATAAGATTGATATGAAATACAATAGTAGAAATGCTAGGAAATAGAGTTAAGGAAACTTTTCTATAAACACAAAGAGAGGATGATGAAATGTTGAAGATGAACTCTTCAATAGTTGATGTAAACTCCTCTTTATAACAGCAAACCCAAAACAAACTTAAACCAAAACTAAACAAGCTTAAACCCTTGTTTAAAAACTACTTTTGCTTGAAAGAGAACAGCAATGGGGTATTTATACCCACTCAAAATCTCAGCCAAAAACCCCAAACCAAATGACAAAAACAGCCCTAGCAAGGGTAATAAAAATAGCCATTGGAAACATAACTGATAGAGCGGCGGTCCTGACAGAGCGGCGGTCGACCGAAAATATTCACGGTCGACCGCGAACCAGATCTGAAACTGAGAATACACGCAGAACTTCGTCGGTCGACCGGTGCGGTCGACCGATGGAAATTTCGAGCTCTCGGTCGACCGCACCGGTTGACCGACAAACTCTCTGCTGCCCACTATCGACTGAACATATAAGCGGTCGACCGGTGCGGTCGATCGAAATCTGATACTACAGAAAACTGGTTTTAAAGCTGATTTTTGAGACTTTGAAAAATTGTTAAAAATAACAAATGAAGTCCAAAAATAATAAAACTTTGGGAAATGTATATAAACATGTAAATGAACATGTTACAAAAAGAATTTTCCAAATTTCATTTCCTATTTGTGAAAAATCATCATTTTGCAAAATAGTTCAAAACACGAAAATGTAAACATGTGAATTTTGATATTTTGGCTAAACAATGTTTTAAAACTTTGCACAATGATTCTAAAGACTTAATAAAATATGTATATGATTATTGTTAAGTCCATAAACTAAGAAAATAATATTTTCACAAAATTGCATATTCTATGCAATATATACTAAAACACAATAATGAATTTGAAACATGTGATTTCATATTATAAACATGAAAACTCAAAAACACATGTATGTATATATATAACTATATATATGCATAGGACTTAGTAAAACATGTATAAACTGATATTGAAGTCTACAAACTAAGAATATAATATTTTCACAAAATTGCATATTCTATGCAATAAATACCAAAACAACAATAGTAAATATGAAACATGTGATTTCATATTTATAAACATGAAAACTCAAAACTATGTATGTATATATATAACACTATATATATGCATAGAAACCAAAGCTTGTGTATATATATATAACTATATATATATATATGAAGAAACTAATAAATGTGAGTGTATAGATATTGAGCTTAACGTACTTAACACACATAATATAAAACCTATACTAAGCTACCCAAGCTAGATCTTGATCTTCAATAAGCTCGACTTGGTGCACTTGCGGATGAAGCTTGAACTTGATCTTTAACTATGAATTGCAAGGCTTCAACCCAACATTCCACCAACCTCCATTTGATATGATCGTTAAGGCTCGATTCCATCCATCCTCCAACTACGTCGTTTGTCTACAATACATAGGAATGCACAGACACTAGACAAAAAACATTAGTAGTAAATTGTTTGTTAAACATCATCAAAATAAGAAGGCCAACAAATCCTTCCTTAGGATGTCCAGCGGTAAATTTCTTAGATTCGTCATCACTACAAAAGCTATTTATATCAATCCTGATAAAGTAAAGGCGATACATGAATTGCAACCCCCGAATAATCTTAAAGAACTCAGAGGGCTACAAGGTCGATTGGTGTATATTCGTCGGTTCATATCGAACCTTTCGGGAAAATATAAGTTATTCTCTAAACTCACAAAGAAAGGCGTGTTGTTCATTTGGGATGAAGCCTGTCAAAAAGCATTTGAGGATATCAAAACATATATAACGAATCCGCCTATTCTCGTTACACCAAAATAGGGCAGACCGTTTTTGATTTATGTTAAAGTGACGAGCCATTCGTTAAGTGCATTGCTTGCACAAGACGACGATAACGGTCACAAACAAGCTATGTTTATCTAAGTCGTACACTGGTTGGAGCTGAATCTCGATATCTGATGATCGAGAAAGAATGCCTCGCCTTGGTATTCACGATCCAAAAAATGCGACATTATTTAGTTGGACAGACAATTTATGTCATTTCTAATGTAAACCCAATTCGAGTGTTCATGACCCAACCGGTCTCTATGAATTGGCGTTTAGCGAGGTGGGCCTTACTCTTATCCCAATATGATTTACAATTTAAAAAACAAAAATCAATTAAAGGATAAGCTATTTGCGATCTTTTGGCGATAAACCCTACAAAAGATACAGCCAAATTGTACGATGATCTACCAGATGAAACTCACGAAGTTAACACCACGTCACATCAACAAGTGTGGTAATTATACTTTGATGGGGCTTCTCAAGCAACTAACATAGCGAGCGCTCCCGGATGTTCTAAAATTTCCTCAGGAGTGGGGGTCGTTTTAGTTTCCCCGGAAAAACATGTATTACCTAGAGCATACTCGTTGACCGAACCATGCTCTAATAATATGGTTGAGTATAATATCTTAATAGTTAGACTTAATTTTGCTAAAGAGCTGGGGGTCGAATACCTTAAAGCTTTTGGTGATTCTCAACTAGTAGTCAACCAAATACGAGGAGAGTATGAGGTCAGAAATCAAGATTTGATTCCATACCACCAGGCAGCCATCGAGATAGCAAACTCATTTGAAGAATTTTTTATCGAGTATATTCTACGTCTCCAAAATGCATATGCAGACGCATTGGTAGCATTATCGATATCTTTGGTATAGCCTTCCGAGATAGAACAATTAATAACAGTGAGAACTCATCTGTTGTCTATCTAGTAGAGAGGCAGAAGAGACACTAAAAGAAGCGCACGATGGAACATGTGGTGCACATCAACCTGATCCCAAACTCTATGACCGACTTAGGAGAATGGGATATTACTGGCCAACCATGGTAAAAGACACAGTTGATTACGCCCGACGGTGTCATGCGTATCAAGTACATGCAAATTATATGCACCAGCCTCCGGAGTATTTGCACCCATTAGCGACATCATGGCCATTCAAAACATAAGGAATGGACATTGTAGGTCCTATTTTCTCACCTTTAGTTAAAGGTGACCGCTTCATCCTGGCGATCATCGATTACTTCTCAAAATGGGCCGAAGCAGTTCCGCTTAAAGAAGTAAAAACGAGCGATGTCGTTAAATTTATTAAACACCATATCATATATCGATATGGTGTCTCGAGATGAATAGTACACAATAATGGCTCTCAATTCGTCAGCAACGTATTCATCAAATTCTACAGTAAATTCGGAATTCAGGATATTTTGTCGACTGCTTAAAATCCCACAACTAATAGATTAGTTGAAGCTTTCAATAAGATAGTTATCAAGATTTTGGCAAAACTTGTAAAAGTCAATAAGCGAGACTGGGACGACAAACTTGGTGAAGCTCTGTGGGCTTATCGTACCACCATGCGTACGCCAACCGGAACAACCTCGTATTCCCTAGTATACGGATGCGAAGTTGTCCTTCCTTTAGAAATACAAATTCCCTCTCTCCGCATCGCTCTCGCAACAGGAATGACGACGGAAGAGCAGCATAAAAAAATGCCTCGAAGAGTTAGAGATGTTAGATGAAAAGCGCTTGGAAGCTCAGTAACAAATCGAGTTTTATCGGGCTAGAATTTCTTGGGCTTTTGATAAAAGAGTCCGACAACGAAGCTTCAAGGAAGGAGACATGGTTCTTGCCATTCGGAGACCCATGATTCTCAATTCTAAGAAGAAAGGAAAGTTCCAACCCAAATGGGAAGGGCCGTTTGTAATAGAAATAGTCTATTCAAACGGTGCGTATCGCCTGATCACCCAAGATAGCAACAAACTAATGATACCGATAAATGGGAAGTTCTTGAAGAAATACTACCCTTAGTGTGTTCAGGATAACCTATTTAAATGAGAAGTTCCTAGAGAATATTGTACATGGTTTTTTTAGGATAACCCGAGATCAGTTGATTGTTCTAGATGGAAACTAATCATTTGAATAATTCATTCTTAATTGTCATGAAAACGATTAAGACTCTTTCACTATGATTATCTAATTATTTCCAAAATGATTGAGAACCTCTCATCGTGACTTTCCAAGCATTTTTGTGAGATGAGATTCAATGACAAAAAATAGTTGGTCTTTCCTCACTAAAGTCCCACGGTGCAGTCACGGAGCAAGCGATGACTCACAACCCTATACCACAAAATCCCTCACCAATCAAATTAATTGACGGTGGGTCCACTAAAATCCTTCATAGATTGAAATCCTTCAAACTCCCACCGAGTGATATATACAAGTCAATATTCCCATCGTCACTTGTACCCCGCTCCCATTTCTTATTTGGTCAAACCTCCTTGCAGTTAAGATCAAAGCTGAAATCCTCTCTCGATCCCTTTCGTAAACGAAAAGTCCATCTTCAAAACCAAGATCCTCTTTCGATAAACAAAAAGGTCTCAACTTTATTTGAACAATTAAGCTTATAAAAGGTAAAATTGTCTCAACTCCTATTTAGCCAGACCTTCTTACAGTTAGGACCAAAACCAAAATCTCCCCTCGATTCATTTCACGAACGAGAGGTCCACTTTTAAGTTAAGTAATCAAACCTTATGATAGTTAGGATTATTCAAACCCATCCAGATTCTCTTTGTGGAAATCCCACTTTGAGTTTTCTTTGCATCAGGAGATAGAATACAAAATTCTTCCTCTCCAATTTTAAGTTTATCTCTACCAACAAAAAAAAAGACCAGGAGATAGAATATAAAATTCTTCCTCTCCGATTTTGGGTTTATCTCTACCAACAAAAAAGAGACCATGAGATAGAATATAAAATTCTTCCTCTCTGATTTTAGGTTTATCTCTACCAACAAAAAAGAGATCAAGAGATAGAATATAAAATTATTTCTCTCCGATTTTGGGTTTATCTCTACCAACAAAAAAGAGACCAGGAGATAGAATATAAAATTCTCTCTCTCTGATTGCCGGTTCATTTTCTTCTACCAAGAAAATGTAATCTATTTGCGTTTCTTAATCCATGCCCTTCACGGATGGAGGATATTATCTCGATCCCTTATTAGAGATAAGCCTACATCTAATACATGTAGCATACATATTCAACATTATAGTTCAGAGACTAAGAGAGTTTAATTTTTTTAGCATAACGTGATATGTGAAACAGATTTAGATAATTCACATCCTAGCCCGACTCAAACGGTAGTCGGTAAAGGCACATCAAATCCGTTGATGGTTGAGGATTTGACAAAAATCCTATGAGTATTATGGTTATTTATTCTAAATAAGAATGAGTAATCATAATAAAATTTCAATAAGCAAAACAGTTCACTTTATTCATCAAAAACATTCAGACAAAATAAAAAGGTTCAAGAAATGAAGTGTTCTTAATCTAAACTAACTTATAATTGCGAATTTATTCTTCAAGGTTCAAAAGTTCTGCCTTATAAGCTTGTTCAAACTCAGCTACCAGATTGGCTTTGAAGGCCTCTTCGTCTGTACTTTGAAGCTTGACAGCCTCCTATTCCTTGTCAGCAAGTATTTTGTCTTGAATCTCTAGTTGATGAAACATGTTCGCGTCGACTCGAGTTACTTTCGCCAGATCGGATTCCAAAATTTCCTAAGCATCCTCAGCCTTTACTAGTTGTTCCTTCAAGCTGCTATCTCGGCCCGACTTGACTCTAAAGCCCGATGCAAGTCAATCTTGGTTTGTGTTTTCTTGGCAACGCTCATCCTGATTTGATGAATACGAGTTTTTAATTTTTGAAGCTCGGATTCGGCTGCTTTTTGAGAATCATGCCAAGCCTGTAATCTCAAATCCATTTGAGAAGTGATATAGGAGGGTACGCCTTTGGTACGAAGATCCTTTAAAAGTTCAACATGTTGCTTAAGGTCAATCAAGTAAGCGTCGATTGAATCAGCCAGTGCATTATACCCTTCTTCTCTGATCACTAATGTATAGCGATCGAGAGATCTCTTAAAGTTCTCAAAAGGTGATCCTTTGAGGATAATTCGATCAACCATAGCATTCAAAAAGGAAATGAAGCCTTGAAGATCGGAGCAAATGACGGCTTTATCCGGGTCTTCGTCTGCTAATAATGCTTGGATAGAATCAGACAATGATAAAGAAGGTGCTACAATAAATTTAGACAGAAGTAAGTAAATGTTCAGAAGAATAATTGAGTTAATATTAGGGACTCATAATTAAAAAAGTATTGGCACGTGAAAATATACCAAGTCTAGCAGAAGATACTCCAGTTTTAGGAGAGGCTATATTAACTTGATGTTCTGTGCCCGTTCCCGCTATTTCGACCTCATGAGAAGAGGGAGTTACACCAAGTACAATAGTTGTCGATGTACCAACTTTCTCGGTTGGTCTCATAGTAGTCACAACAGGACTAACCTGGGCAGCAACAGTAACCTCTACCATCTTCGGGTCTAAAGGGGTAAGTGGCCGAGGCTCGAAAATTGATGATTGAGTATCGTCTTAGGTTTCTATCGGTGACAAGGAGCTACGATCCTCAGTCTGATCAGATATCCTAGTAATTATAGTTGTACCTGTTTCCATGACTGGTCCTATAATTTAAACATTCATATAATTATTTAAAAGATAATTGACAAAGAAATGGCAGAGATTATAGAATAAAATCCTTACTTTCAGAGGAATCAGCTTCACTTGAATCAACTCCAACGGTTGGCCCTGGAGTCGTACCCGGATCTTTCCCCAGCAATAAATTAGAAATATATTAATGGTTGCCTTCTGATAGATTAAGATCAAGATTATGTTCATCCAGATCCTCGACCTCAATAGTGTGAACAGTCTCTCTTTCGGCCCATTCACTCATGGTGACTTTTACAGGATATACTGAATCGTAAATAATATATATACTTATATGAGTCTACATAGAATGGAAATTAGTTTTACCTTCAGCGATCGCAGTGGATTCAACAACTCCACTACTTGCATTGGCTTCCTTTAGTTTCACTAAAAGGAGATAAAGCGCACATGTTATTAGAAGAGGTACTCATTCCAACTCTCCTATCTCTCGGAATTGCCCTCCGAATGGAGAAATATTCGTACCTGTGCTTGGGGCTGATATGTTGGCATCGGTAGGAGTAGTTGTTTGAACACCAGCAAGTTCATCCTCCATCGCACCACGCCTTTGTTGAACAAAGCTGGGTTCGTCGGTTTCCATAGCATCGGGGGAAGCAATTTCAACATGAATTTCTCCCTCTTCTTGATCCTCTACAAAAGAGAAGAAAATAAAAGATTGTGCATGAAACTGAAGCACTAAAAGAGAAATGAGTATGAGATTCTACCTCTTTCATCGATCAAAATATCATGAGCTAACTCCCCCTCAGACATAGGTGGGAAGTCACGTCGTCGGTGAACAGTCTTCTTAATCCTCGTGGAAGGACAATTATCCTTTGGAATCGTAAAGCTCTCATGATGGAATTTCGTATGTCGTTCAACTCCCCGGGAAGCTGGGAGTTGAGTTTGAGAAGAAGTGGGGGATCAGAATCTTTTCCTACTGATAAGAGGAGTAGAGTCCTCCTCCTCCTCCTCTTCTTCTTCTCCCTGGATAGGATACCTAACCGTCATCCTATTGGAAGAGGATAAGGGAATAGTCTTCTCTTTCATTTGCATTGGCTTTAAGGGGGCATCTGGGGATTTGGGCGAAGAAACGCGACGAGTTCCGTAGGCTACAAGAGAAGGAGGAGTATCAGCTTCTGCTTCACCTTCGGTCTCATCCTCTTCGTCAGACGTTTCAAATTCGTCACTCTCATCTGAATCACCTATTTGCTTTTCTTTACGGGAATATGTGGTAGGCCCTTTTCCTCTCCTAGAAGGTATAACTCTTCGGACTACAGCTTCTGCTTCTAGTTCAAAAATCTTCTTCTTCTTAACGGGCATGTGTTGGGTCCTTTTGTTTTGATGATGATTTACAAATAATTTATATCTAATGTTGTTTGTCTAGTGTTTGTGATTTGTATCTATTCTAGGCAAACAATAAGTTAGAAGATGGATGGAATAGAGCTTTAATGATCATATCAAATAAAGGTTGGCGGAATTGTTGAGTAAAGCCTTGCAATTCAAGTTAAAGATTCAAGTTCAGCTTCATCCGCAAGTGCACCTGTTCGCGGTGAAAATTGCCTTCATTGAATTCATTGTTATCTTGAATAACTATTTTTTCGGTTACAAAAGATCCGGTCTTTTTTAGATCCGGTTACAACGAAATCAAAGAAAAAGAAAAAATTACAACTTTCCTTTTACAACTTTCCTTTAGAACAAATCGCAAGATCCTGTTTTGCGGTCTCTTGCTTGTGTGGGTTCTTTGCCGATGCCGGGGTTAATCCGTGGACCACCGCGCGATCTAGATCCGGTAGGATCTACACGATTCGACGGGTATTATCGAAGGAAATAATAGCCGGGGGGGGGATTAGTTCACCAAGGAAATAATCGCCCTTAATTCTCGGGATCAAAGGCCAAGCTTTGATCCAGAGTGTAATCTCGTGTAGATCTCAGATCTGAGCTTTACCTCTCTCGAACTCCTGCCTTTTGTGACGTGGACGCTCGCCGAGAATCAGATCTGAATCTTCAAGTCCTCAAGTCTTCAAAACTCTAAGCTCGATCTTTAATTCGGCAGAGTTTCGGCTCTCAAAGTTCCAACCTTTTAAAATGAACCAAGGGGGGCCTATTTATAGGCTACCCTCACTGTGCCCGGGCACAGATCTGGCCGGCCACCCATAGGTGGCTCGGCCCCATAGGTGGCTCGGCCACCGAGCCACCTAGAGGTGGCTCGGTTTCGGCCGAGCCCCCTTAGGTGTTGTTTTCCGTCATTTTCCATTTTCGGTTCTGTCCGTGATCCGGTTCTGTGGTTGATTTATCTGGACTTGACTCGTTGACCTGATTTGGTAGTAAATCCGAATCCTGATTAGGCAGTAAATCCGCTTCTGAGTTCGAGTCCGAAACTGATCTTGATTCGATCGTGATTCGTCCGAGTCCGCTCTTGGTTGGATGACTCGTTGATTCCTCAACCCGTTAGCTTGATTCCGCACGCGAGTGGATTCATTCCGTTGTTTGAGTGCGGTTTGTCAGCTTCGTAGCCTCGTTAATCCGCTTCGTTGCGTGTCACTTGGCTTTGGCGTTGTGGACTGACGCTCGTGTTTGGATACGTCGCCCGATGGTTCGTCGGTTTGTGCCGAGCTGTGCTAAGGGACCGATAAGCAATTTTATACGCCTACAGATACCCCCTCCAAAGTATTTCAGTCTCGTTCTTTTATAGAAGAGTCTGGAATACTTTGGATATGATTGTCCCAACCTTCAGTCGGCGTAACGGGACTTTGGAATGGCTTCTGTTCTTGATTCCTTCAATCCTTCAGGCTATTCGGCGCTTTGTCAAATGTCTGTAAGGGTTCCGGTGCTGCATTTATTGTCTGACCGTTGTCGGAAATTTGAACTTGAAGTCGATTCCTAATTTTTTTGATCTTTTAGCTCGTGTTTGTTGGTTCAACATAGAACTGACCATCGATTGTTGGCTCTGAGTCTTTATTTGCGACGCGTTGTCCGGCATAGTGTTGTTGAGTTATCCTTATTGGAGTATTAATTCTTTCGTTGCAACGCGTTGATCGGCGTTGACCTAGGGTTACGCGTTGACCGGCGTCGACCCTAGGGTTTTGAAGTCGTACGTTGACTTTCTGATCGCAACGCGTTGACTGGCGTTGACCTAGGGTTACGCGTTGACCGGCGTTGACCCTAGGGTTTCGAATGTCATTGGATGCTCAAGTCACGAGACCAACTAATGAAGCTGATGCGTCAGTGACTCTCGTATTTATAGGATTTTTGGCAAACCCTCAGCCATCAACGGGTTTGATAAGCCTTTACCGACTACCGTTTGAGTCGGGCTAGCATGCGGATTATCTAAATCCGTTCCGCATGTGACGTTGTGCTAAGAGAGTTAACGCTCTTAGTGCTACGATATTGAATACGTAGACTTCGTCTTTCTCACGGGAATAGATTACCCGGCGACGCGTGTTAGGCGTTGTCTTTAGGATTTTTGGCTAACCCCCAGCCTTCAACGGGTTTGATAAGCCTTTACCGACTACCGTTTGAATCGGGCTAGCATACGGATTGTCTAAATCCGTTCCGCATGTGACGTTGTGCTAAAAGAGTTAACCCTTTTAGACTTGATGCTACGACTTCGAATACGTAGACTTCGCCATTGTTACGGGAATAGGCTACCCGGCGACACGTGTTAGGTGTTGACTTTAGGATTTTTGGCTAACCCCCAGCCTTCAACGGGTTTGATTAGCCTTTACCGACTACCGTTTGAGTCGGGCTAGCATGCGGATTATCTAAATCCGTTCTGCATGTGACGTTGCGCTAAAGGAATGAACTCCCTTAGACTTGATGCTACAACTTCAAATATGTAGACTTCGCCATTGTTAAGGGAATAGACTACCCAGCAACGTGTCTTAGACGCTGACCTATCCCTACTTAGGCTTCGGGATAAAATTCCCCAGAATCGAACTCTGGTGTCTTTTTCTTCGGAGAAAGACTAAACCGGCGACGCGTGTTAGGCGTCGGCATATCCTTTCTTAGGATTCGGGATGAAATTCCCCATGCTTGTAAGGCATGGATTCTGGTGTTATTAATAACAACCTGCCACAATGTTGAATATGTGAACGGGTGTTCTTTTTGACGGTTAAGAACTAACCGGCAGTGCGGGTTAAGCGCAGACTTATCCTTGCTTAGGTTTCAGGATAGAATACCCCATAATTGAATTATGGTGTCTTTTTCTACGGAAAAAGACTAATCCGGCAGCGCGTGTTAGGCACAGACTTATCCCTGCTTAGGATTCGGGATAAACTTCCTAGAATGGAATCCTAGATTGATAAATTTTAGAAAAGATCAGTGCGGGAAATGAAGAATTTTATATTCTATTTCCCGGTCTTCTTTTAGGGTAAAGGCGAACCCGAAAACAAGGAAGGAATAATTTTATATTCTATTCATTGATTCTGGAAAGGAAGAATTTTATATTCTATTTCCAGCGCAAAAGAAACTAGAAGTAGGATCTCCACCCCGAGAATCTGGGAAATCTAGATAAACCTGCCTTTTATAGGATTGGTTATCTAAACTGAAAAAAGGAGTTCTTCGTTTATCGAAGTGAAACTTCAACTTTGGTTATAGCCATGAGAGGGCTTACCCAAAGAGAAGAAGAAGAGAGTTCTTTCGTTTATCGAAAGGGGACTCCTAAATGAAAGTGGACCTCTTGTTCATGGAAAGAGTCAAGAGGGCCAGAAAGACATTTTTAGTGGACCCACTGTCAATTGCAATTGATCAGTGAGGGATTTTGGTGGTGAAACAGATTTTGGGTTATCCTCTAGAATATTAAGTGTAATATTCTTCAGGGAACTTCCCGGTAAATGGGTTATCATGAATGTACTAGGGATAGTACTTTTTCAGGAACTTCCTATTTATTGGCATTAATTGCCTGGTGTCTTCTTGAGTAATTAGGTGATATGCACCGTTTGAGTAGACTGTGTCTATCACAGACAGTCCTTCCCACTTGGGTTCGAATTTACCTTTCTTCTTGGAATTGAGGATTATCGGTCGGCGAGCAGCGAGGACCAGATCTCCCTCTTTGAAGCTTCTCTGTCAGACTCTTTTGTTGAAAGCCCTAGACATTCTGGCTTGATATAACTCAATTTGTTGTTGAGCCTCCAAGCGCTTTTCATCCAATCTCTCGAGTTCTTCGAGACATTTCTGATGGTGTTCTTCTGTCGTCATCTCAGTTGCGAGAGCGATCCGAAGTGACAGGATTTGGATCTCCAAAGGTAGCACAGCCTCACATCCGTATACCAACATGTACGGGGTGGCCCCTGTAGGTATGCGTATGGTGGTGCGATAAGCCCAGAGTGCTTCACCGAGTTTATCGTCCCAGTCTCGTTTATTGGTCTTCACGAGCTTTGACAGGATCTTAATGATCGTCTTGTTGAAAGCCTCAGCTAGTCCGTTTTCAATTTTGAATTTGTCACAAAACCTGATGAAGGCGTTGCTTATGAACTGTGGACCGTTGTCATGAATGATCCGTCTTGGCACACCGTGTCGGTATATGACATGATGCTTGATGAAATTGATGACGTTGTTCGTCTTCACTTCTTTAAGCGGAATTGCTTCAGCCCACTTCGAGAAGTAATCTGTGATTGCGAGGATGAATCGATCACCTTTGACTGAAGGGGGAAATATAGGACCAACAATGTCCATACCCCATGTCTCGAACGGCCAAGACGTGGTTGACGTGTGCAACTGCTCTGGCGGTTGATGCATATAATTTGCATGTATTTGACAAGCATGACACTCTCGGGCGTATTCGATTGCGTCGCGAACCATTGTCGGCCAAAAATATCCCATTCTCTTAATGCGATCATACAGTTTGGGACCAGGCTGATGCGCACCACATTCTCCTTTGTGCGCTTCCTTAAGAACTTCTTTTGCTTCTTTGTTCGAAAGGCATCGGAGTAATAAACCATCGTACCCTCTACGGTATAACGTATGGGTCTCGGCATTATAGAAGAATCTTGGCGCTCTTCGGCGGATTGATTCTCTTTCTTTTACATCCTCTGGCAAAATACCATACTGGACATAGTCAATGATGGGAAAATGCCAATCTCGGGACTCAGACCCAATTTGGGTTGAATTCACCTCTTTGGCGTTTATGTTCCCATCGTCTTCCTCTTCAATATCCATATCGTATATGGGTATGCAGAGCTGATGCGTCCTTACTGTGACTAACAGCTCAGTTTCAGGAGGCTGCGCAAGTGATACTGCTAGTGCTGCCAGTGCATCCGCATAAGCGTTCTGGAGGCGAGGGATATATTCAATAAAGAATTCTTCAAAAGATTCTGCCATTTTGATGGCCTCTTGGTGGTATGGGATCAGGTCCTGGTTCCTGACTTCATACTCTCCACGGACGTGGTTGACTATCAATTGAGAATCCCCAAAGGCTTCGAGATATTCGACCCCCAGCTCCTTAGCGAAACTGAGCCCAATGAGAAGCGCGTTGTACTCGGCTACGTTATTGGAGCACGAACTAGTCAATGAATAAGCTCGAGGCATCACATGTTTTCCCGGGGAGATTAAGACAACCCCAACCCCGGAGGAAACTGTAGAACCTCCCGGGGTTATTACCCTATTAACTGCCCTCGAAGCACCATCGAAATATAATTGCCATACTTGTTGGTGCGACGTAGTGTTAACCTCGTGGGTTTCATCCGGCAAATCATCATATACTTCTGCCATATCTGTGGTTGGGTTTGCCGCCAAGAGATCGCAAATCGCTTGTCCTTTGATCGACTTCTGTTGTTTGAAGTGCAAATCATATTGAGACAAGAGAAGGGCCCATTTCGCTAACCGCCAATTCATAGAGGCCGGTTGCGTCATAAACACCCGTACTGGATTAACATTGGAAATGACGTAAATCGTCTGTCCGACCAAGTAATGCCGAATCTTTTGCATTACAAATACCAATGCAAGGCATTCTTTCTCAATCATCGGATATCGAGATTCGGCGCCTATCAAGGTCCGACTTAGGTAATAAACTGCCTGTTCGTGACCGTTATCGTCGTCTTGTGCTAGTAAAGCACTTATCGAGTGGTTCATCGCCTTGATGTAAATCAAGAACGGTTTACCCGATTTCGGTGCAACGAGAACAGGAGGACTCGCCAGATACGTTTTGATATCTTCGAATGCTTTTTGGCAGGCGTCGTCCCAGATGAATGACACCCCTTTCTTGTTTAGCTTAGAGAATGGTTGGCACTTCCCAGAAAGGTTTGAGATGAACCGCCGGATGTAAGCTAGCCGCCCTTGCAATCCTCTGAGCTCTCTCAGATTTCTAGGAGGTTGCAGTTCGTGTATCGCCTTCACTTTGTCAGGATCGATATGTATACCTTTAGTGGTGACGACGAATCCAAGGAATTTTCCGCTAGACATTCCAAGGAAGGATTTAGTAGGGTTCATCTTCAACTGATGGCTCCGCATGAGATCGAACATCGTCTTCAAGTCCTTGATGTGATCTTCTTTGTTGCGGCTTTTTACAACCAAATCATCAACGTAGCACTCGACTGTTTTCCTGAGATGTTCTTGGAAAATCTTAGTCATTGCTCGCTAGTACGTGGCGCCTGCATTAATCTGCATGTATTGTCAATAATAACATCCGTGATTGGGAGAGGAAAATCGTCTTTTGGACATGCCGTATTCAGGTCTCTGAAGTCGATGCAAATCCTGATTTTACCGTTCTTCTTCATGACTGGAACGATATTGGCCAGCCAATCCGGATGTTGCTCCTCTCGGATAAATCCTGATTCGATCAATTTCTTAACCTCTGCCTCAATGGCTTCCATTATCTGCGGACGAAACCGTCTTTGCTGTTGCTTGACAGGTTTGGCATCCGGCTTGATATCGAGGCGGTGCATTGCCACATTGGGGTCGAGCCCTGGCATATCCTCGTAGTTCCAAGCGAAGACGTCAATATACTCCCTGACGAGAGCAATTAACTCCTCCTTCTCATCTGAGGGGAGACCATCGCTGACGAATATCGGCTTTGGGTTGGCCTCGTCGCCCATGTTAACTTGGACTATTTTATCCTCAGTGGGGGGTTCTCTCTGTTCGAACCTGTCACCATACTGCATATTCAGATGATGAACCCACGGGTCTTCCCATGTTGGCATTTGATGATCGTCCTCCATTGTAGACGGATCAGGCGACATCAGTTTCTTGAACACCTCCCCCAAACTTGCGTCGGAATCCCCCGCTGAAGAATCAGAAGAGTATCCGTTCTTAGTTTTGTTAGCAATTTGATCGATGATTTGCCAACCACATTCATCATCGGACGAGGAAACATAGCCTAAGCCTCGCCCGTATTTATAATAATCCTTGGGTTTCCCTTTTGGTACATATACCGCTTTGGCTGGAGTACGAGGACCTTGATCGAAGTATAGACCTTCTCCGAGTGTGAAATCGTACCCCTGCTTTTCCATGAGCTTGCGCGCTTCCGGACTATACTTAGATAAATGCCGACCAGGTTTGTCATCATCTTCATCTTCACTTAGGAAATGATCTGGTAATGGAGAGCTTTTTCCTTTACCGTAGATCACTTCTTTTGCACCTCCTATCTTGTTCGGGATGATCATGGTTGTTCCGAAAGAATGCTGAAGGCGCTCCTTTGTTACATAGGACGACCGAAGCGGCATATACAAATCAAGATTATTATACAACTCTTTTATCACATCATCAAGAGACATGGAGTACTCTAAATCGTCATTTATTTCATTATTGGCAAGTTGCCAGTTACAACTGCCATCTGACGATTGATCATCGTCAAGATTGATTACAAAGGGTACAATGTCATTTAAAACAAAACCACCATTGTAATCGAATCCGGCTTCGGAATCAGCTTCTTCTCCGCTGTCCATGCCCTGGACCGATGGTTCTGTATCGGATTCGTTCCCATAAAGGAGAGAATCAGTGAAATAATTCTCAAACCCTTTAAATGGTTGTTTATCCGCGACCACCGTCTTGACCCTTCCCTCAGTGTCGACATATTTCAGACACTGATGCAGGGTGGAGGGAACTATAACATTACTATGGATCCAAGCCCGACCCAATAGTAAGTTATATGATGTCTCAGCATCAATCACGTAACACGTGACCTCTGTCTTCAGATCACCCATTTGGCACTTTATCCGGATCTTTCCCAAAGGCCTTGACCCGCTGGTGTTGAATCCGTAAATGACCGTGCCTGTAGACGCCAATTTGCTGACTGGAATAGCGAAGCGGCATAATACTCACAGCAGAACCCGGATCCACTTGGATTCGGTTGACTTCGCTGGAGCCAATGTATCCGATAAAATATAGGGGCCGATCATGGTTTGAATTCTTCGTCTGCATATCTTCTTTGGTGAAGGTGATGCAGGGAAGGTTCTTGGCCGTTAAATAGCATAGTTGAACTGACGGTTCTGGCTGTTCAGGCACCGGCTTGATTTGAGTCAGAAACACCTCTGAATTGGCCAACACTTCTTGCAAAGCCTCCCTAGTTTCCTTGGACAGCCGCAACAATTCATACAGCGTTATCTGTGCTGGAATATTGGCTAGTTGAGCCATTATATCGAAGACTTGCGGAGTCTTCGAGCTTTCCGGTTTGTCTTTTCCAATCGGGCGACTGAAACGAGACTGCTTCGGATTCTGCACCTCCTGGGGATTCTTCTCTTTCGATTTATTCACCGGCTGTCGTCGAGCCTCTTCGCCCAGTGTAGGACTTGTAATAACCCCCATCTCTGTGAGCGTTTTGGCTGGTCCCCGTTTATTCACCCCCTACTCACTAGGTGGTGGATAGTTATAGTGATACTCATTTCCGCTTCGGGTTGCAAAAACTTCTTGTTCTTCTTCAGAGAGAGGAAAAGCTAGTATTCTTTCGTCATCTTCTCCTGGGATAGCAGAGACTCCGCAGCAAGACTTTCCTTTCCCTTTGGACTTCTTCTTGGATGACGACCCGGCCCATTGTTCATCTTCAATCAGGTCGGGGTGAACCCAGAGGATTTCGCCGTTTGGGGCTGTATGTGGCACAAGCCCTTTTTGGCGCTGTCCATGTGGGTCATCATTCACCATTTTCATTCCCACTTTGATGATGCGTTTTGGTTCAAACCACGCCATGGGCACTGATCCAAAACTGATTGAAACCGCGTTTGCTCCAACATTTTTGGACGGCTTCGGGGTTATGACGCCTACATCAATTAGCGCCTGGATCTTGTCCTTGAGGTGGTAGCACGACTTGGTAGGGTGATGGACCGCTCTATGGTATGCGCAATACTTCGGATCCGTTACTTTGTTAGCCCCCTTCTTGATCCACAATCGCTGCAGCTGAATTTTGTTGTTCTCCAACAAGTATTTAAAGATGCCGGGAACTTCGTCATCTTTGAAGGAGTACACTTTGGGAAATCTTGGCTCTGAAGACTTCTGCTTCTGAGGCCGTTGTTGCCATTGTGATTGCGATTGTTGTGGCGCTCGTTGTTGATGCCGCTGTTGTTGTTGCTGAGGTTGCAATTGAAAGGTTTGGTTAGCATCAACTGCATTAGCATGTGCCTTACCTTTCCCCCGTGGGACGAAATTCTGTGCTGGAGCATTTGTCGCCTGTTGGCCTCTCTCCGCCTTCTTTCTTCTGATGAATCGCTCGGCCTGCTCTCCTCGGACCTTCAGATCCTTCCATGTCTTGGACGGTGCTGTCCCCATTGCTTCCAACACGTCCAGTGCGAGGTTTTTTGTGGCAAGTCTGGAGGATGAATTCCTCAGTGATCGGGTCCCGGCAGTTCATCGCCTTGTTCCGGAACCTCTTGACGAAGGTGTCAACCAATTCCCCGTCTTTCTGTTTCTCGTCCAGCAACGATCCGATGGATATCTCTGTGTCGTCGTCGAAGAAGTTGGCGAGGAATTTGGTCTCCATGTCGTCCCAGCTATTTATGCTTCCTGGCTTGAGGCGGCGATACCAATCGAAGGCGGCTCCGCGAAGAGTGCCGACGAATGACCGCACCATCAGAGGCTCATTGCTGGAGATTATCCCCAAGTGTGATTTGAAGTAAATCAAATGTTGAGTGGGGGAACTCATCCCATTAAACGGCGTGAAGTTAATTAGATTGAACTTCGCCGGATATGGGATTGATTCCCACTCTCTTGGGTATGGACAAGGAATGCCCGTCTTTTTCATCTCTTGAGCGGAAATCAATGTATTGATTTTGCTATCGAGATTTTTAAATTTCAGATTTTCATCTGTGTTTTCACCAGCATTCTCATTACCACCCCCTGCATTGACGGGAGGATTATTGGTATTACGAGCTTCATTCGTATCCTCGTCTTCCAGATTAACCGGGTTACGACGACTTGGCTCGCCTTGCTGGTTCGTCAATGCTTGGATTTGCTGGTCATGCATTTCTCTCATGTTTTGCATGGCCATCTGCATTTCGAACCTGAAAGTTTCCTGTTGCTTAGCTAAGGCGTCTTCAAGCATTTTGGCCACTTGCTCCGCACTTATCATAAGTGCCTCGCGGGGTTGTCCCTCGCTGGACACCGTATTATCTGATGCAACCGCGGAACCGGCATCAGATTCTTCATCTTCTGAAGGGAGTCTTGTCCGAACCCTACCATAGGTTGCTCGCTTGATGGTTCCGGACTGCAGACGGGTTCTAGGACGGGATGCTTTCAGAATTGACTCGAGATTATCCCGTGCCGATGTCCCTCTGCTGGTCATATTGGTGGACCCTAGGAAATTCTCCCTCTTCAGCCACCGTTCTTCTTCGTCGGAAACTCCTAGGCCTTGGTTTTGG
>NC_033800.1:53791009-53791137 GCF_001876935.1 Asparagus officinalis
CTCCACACTTAGCGGGTTGGTGGCGGCTTCTTGGCCACTCTTCCTTTCTTCAATTCCTCGGCTTTCTGCACGAGGATTCTTGCTTGTGCAAGTAATGCGCGGCGTTTGTGAATCCGCTCTTCGAGTGT
>NC_033800.1:53791626-53797327 GCF_001876935.1 Asparagus officinalis
TGTATTTTCATCGCCAGATTGTTCGCGGTGAAAATTGCCTTCATTGAATTCATTGTTATCTTGAATAACTATTTTTTTTTTCAGTTACAAAAGATCCGGTCTTTTTTTAGATCCGGTTACAACGAAATCAAAGAAAAAGAAAAAATTACAACTTTCCTTTTACAACTTTCCTTTAGAACAAATCGCAAGATCCTGTTTTGCGGTCTCTTGCTTGTGTGGGCTCTTTGCCGACGCCGGGGTTAATCCGTGGACCACCGCGTGATCTAGATCCGGTCGGATCTACACGATTTGACGGGTATTATTCCGCGAAGGAAATAATAGCCGGGGGGGATTAATTCACCAAGGAAATAATCGCCCTTAGTTCTCGGGATCAAAGGCCAAGCTTTGATCCGGAGTGTAGTTTCGTGTAGATCTTAGATCTGATTTTTACCTCTCTCGAACTCCTGCCTTTTGTGACATAGACGCTCGCCGAGAATCAGATCTGAATCTTCAAGTCCTCAAGTCTTCAAAACTCCAAGCTCAATTCTCAATTCGGCAGAGTTTCGGCTCTCAAAGTTCCAACCCTTTAAAATGACCACCGAGCCACCTAGAGGTGGCTCGGTTTCGGCCGAGCCCCCTTAGGCGTTGTTTTCCATCGTTTTCCATTTTCGGTTCTGTCCGTGATCCGATTCTGTGGTTGATTTATCCGGACTTGACTCGTTGACCTGATTTGGCAGTAAATCCGAATCATGATTAGGCAGTAAATCCGCTTCTGAGTTCGAGTCCGAAACTGATCTTGATTCGATCGTGATTCGTCCGAGTCCGCTCTTGGTTGGATGACTCGTTGATTCCTCAACCCGTTAGCTTGATTCCACACGCTAGTGGATTCATTCCGTTGTTTGAGTGCGGTTTGTCAGCTTCGTAGCCTCGTTAATCCGCTTCGTTGCGTGTCACTTGGCTTTGGCGTTGTGGACTGACGCTCGTATTTGGATACGTCGCCCGATGGTTCGTCGGTTTGTGCCGAGCTGTGCTAAGGGACCGATAAGTAATTTTATACGCCTACAGCACCAAGATAGAGCTTCGTTGAAGATCACAAGCTTGAGTATAATTTAGTTTAGATTTTATATTATGTGTATTAGATACTCTAAGCTCAATATCATATACACACACGTATTTGGTTTCTATGTATATATATATATATATATATACATGCACGGTTTTGGGTTTTCATGTTCATATATATGAAATTATATATTTTGTGAAAATATTATATTCTTAGTTTTTAGACTTAACAATAATCATATATATATTTTATTAAGTCTATATAATCATTGTGTAAAGTTTCAAAACATGGTTTAGCTAAAATATCAAAATTCATGTGTTTACATTTTTGTGTTTTGGACCTCCTTGAAAAATGATGATATTTTATATTTGGGAAGTTATTTTTGAAAACCAATTTTTGTAGAATGTTTATTATCATGTCTGTAATCATTTTCCAAAGTTTTATATTTTTCTGAATTTATTTGATATTTTTAAACCCTGTTTTATGTTGACATGTACTGTTTAAAACAGGCTGTGTGCATGTCATGAGTTGACTCATGAACAGTGTTGAGTCGACTCATAAACTATTGTGTAGTTTACTTTTTGGTTCTGATGAGTCGACTCATAACATCATGAGTCAACCCATCAGGTTAAGTCGACTCATGCTTGTCATTAGTCGACTCATGAAGTGTGCTGGAAAACTAGTTTTGTTTCTGCTGAGTCGACCCATAAATTCATGAGTCGACCCATGCATGATGAGTCGACTCATGAATTTTATGAGTCGACCCATAAGTTGGTTTTTAGCCTGTAACGGCTACTTATGAGTCGACTCATAAAAAGTACGAGTCGACTCATAACACTGTAACGGCTATATTTCCAGACTGTATTGTTTTTGGGTTTTTGGTCTTTTTGCCTTGTTTTCTCTTAGCTTTGGGGTTCCTATAAATACCCCCCACATATCATCAGTTCAAACAAACTAAGAGAATGTTTTAAAAACAAGTTTAACAAGGGGTTTAAAGTTTGTTTAAAAGAGTGTTTAAGAGTTTTGTTTGTGAAGAGACTTTCACAAGAGCAAGTGGAGATCATCCTTTAGTGTTTGAGCATTCAATCTTCTCCCTCTCTCTTGTTATCTATAGAGAAGTTTTCTAAACTCAATTTCTTGCTTTGTATCTATATTGTTCATTGATTATCGTGTTTATAAGCTAGATTTTCATAATTGAGTTTAGTTTGATTTTGTTTATTAAATCTCTTTGTTACACACACCCACTTGAGCTTTTTTTTATTTACATACATATTATAATTGGGGTTGTGAGAGTATTGTAACATTGAGTTATGCTTAATTGAGTTCTCATCTTATTTAGAGAACAAATCATTTGTTGTGAGCCTATTTGTGAAGATCACTTTGTAATACACTAGTACACCAAGAGGAGTGTGTGGTGAGGACGGAGTCGCTACCGAGAGGAGTGGCGTCGGTGGCCTAGTGAGAGGTGATAATTCCAAGCACTTGAAGGAGTCGATACGTAAGGACCAACACTTTAGGTGGTAGTTAGTGTAGTTACATTGTGAGTGTGGATTGTAAAGTTTTCGGTTAACTAGAAAACCGTATTGTGAGGTGTAAACGTTTTTCGGGTAAGCGTAGAAAACCCGGCGTGATAGTGGAGATCTCCTCGAGGTGAGGAGCGGGGACGTAGGTCGTGGGGACCGAACCTCGTGAACATATCATTTGTTTGTGATTGTATTGTCGCACTTATAACTGTTCATCTTATAGCCTATTACATCTTGTTTATATTATCCACTAGTTTGTTTCACCCTTGTGATAGTTTAAATATATCCTTGCATATACCATATAGTATATCTCTTTGCTAGGATATATCAACTTAGTTATATTGCTTATTCTTGCTCATATCACATTGTATATCTATCTTGTAAGAACTATTTGTTAATTAGTTTTAATTGGCATTTAAATCGGATTAGATTAGTATAAACCCTATTCACCCCCCCTCTAGGGTTCTTTCCTAGTGGAA
Organism: Asparagus officinalis; assembly: GCF_001876935.1. Lineage (NCBI taxonomy): Eukaryota > Viridiplantae > Streptophyta > Magnoliopsida > Asparagales > Asparagaceae > Asparagus > Asparagus officinalis. The sequence goes on from NC_033800.1 coordinate 53,794,671, forward strand.
TTAGGGTCTTTCAGCATGTTGGCGGCTAAGAGCCATCGGCAATATAGAAAAGTCATTTGAAGTGTAGGTTCAGCAAAAGGCAAGCTAAAATGAGCCCCGGTACAACCGACGACATTCCAAAACTAAGCCCGTACTCCATCGATGAGACCACTATAGGTTATTAGCCATCTGTTTGGATTCTCAATGTCTAACTGATCATAACCAAATTGTCGTGCAAACCAGCAAGGAAAGTAGGGCTCAAGTCTGCAAACATTCTTTGAGCGGAAAACCAGGTAACCCGGTCGAATGTTCATGAGCCAATTAAAACTGTCCATATGGAGAGAAGTCCTACTAGTTTCAGGCATTTCCTCATCGGCGAGCATTTCATTATATGTGCCTAAGAACCGAGTTAAACATTTATAAAATTCCCAACAATTAACAACCCTAAATTGCCTTACCACTTCATGCCATTGTCGAGACAACCATTTACATCCCTCTAAGACATGCAGCAGAGGAACCTCCAGATCAGATATGTCAGGAGCCGACATCATATCAGCTCGGTGGAGGACCAACCATGTCATCAAATATATATATGGTAGCTCTATTCTTGACATGGGAATGGCACTTGAAGGACGAGCACCCACTTGTGTGAAGGTGTTGGCCAAACTGCGTAAGCTACTATGGATGTCAGCAACCATAGCAGGGAGCAATGATAATTCACCTCCGACAGCTAATTGAACAACAAGAAACAGAGCTTCAAGAGGGAGAACATCTGAAGATTGGTGCGGTACTACACACTTCTTTAGCCATATAGCTAAATATCCTACAAGAAAGGTCTCTGAACTCATTTTTTTTACGGCTTACCACAAGAAAGTCCTAAACTTCGTGCCGCTCGGTAAAGTACCTTCAGATGAGCCGGTTGTGTAAGATTGAGCATTGATCTTCACAATTAGCTTATTAATATCAGAGGGAGTTAGCGGAGATGATTTCTTTCTTTGTTCAAATTGCCAGAGAAGATGAACAGTTTCAAAGAGCCGAATGACTCTTGATTTGACCCCAGCGATCTATTTGTAAACAGCTGTGAGCTATCAAATCAGGACGAGATTTTAGGAAAAATCCCGCCCAAAACACGAACTTTGCATTCGTGTTGGTTGAGCTTCTAAACGTAAAGTTCACCCTGTACTTCTAAATGCAAAGTTCACCCTGTGTTTTTAAATGCAGAGTTCTCTCAACACAAGCATTTCAGCAATCATCCTCAAATACTCAAAGAAACTAGCAATGACCATCAAGATGATGAAAGCCGAGAAAAAATTAAAATTAATATCGCTGACATCATTAAGCTCGATCCTACACGTAACTCATCCTTTTAAATGGCTTAATATTCCAACCAAAATTAACAAGTATATTATTGAAATCATTACCCTAGTTGAGCTGATCAAGAAAAGAGACAAAGTGGGTTCCAATAAAGTTTCCCTCTTTGCCAAACTTGGGCTTGTGGTTCTCTCTATATGTGACAACGAATCTATCTTCAACCTAGAGGTGCTCAACCTCACTGAGAATGACCTCATTGACAAGTTTGCAGCTGGTGTTTCTGTGGTTGCTTTGCTGTCTTTGGCTCTCTCTCTTATCCAATTCTTGCAGCTACGCCTCACATGTTCGTCGATGCCTCTAAGAACGTCATTGCTTTTGCTATCAACACTGAATACACCCTAATACAATGTGAAGGAGTATCTCAAGTATCCAAGAAAATTTGTTGTTGCTATCGTCCCTGTTGCATTGCCTGAGAATGCTATTACTCCTGCTGCCAAAGAAAAGGAAAAAGTTGATCCTACTAATGGATTTAACAATGATGAGTTGGGTTTTAGCTTGTTTGACTAAGTTCATTGACATCAAGACACAAAAGTTATCTTGTTTAAAGGAGATCAGGACTACATTAACTAATTCCACACGCTCACCGGAAGTGTGAGTTTAATTCTTACCAGAGAAGATCTCAAGGAAGTCGCTAAATATGGGAAGCAGAACTGCGACATACAGCAAATGTTTACAATCAGGTTCATGATACCTTCAAAATAGATATAGTGAACCGTCATTCAACAACCGATCAGAAACCAATTTAGGAATCCAAAGTATTCTGAAAATTTATCTCATTCAACCGTGAACTTTCAAAAACTTTAGATGGTGTTTTGTAGGCTATCTAAAAATTACTGCAGATAGTTGATCCCCATTAAACGCCAAAAATAAAAGTTATAATTTGATGGCTTTCAAAAGATTATAATTTAAAAACTTTCACGTAGATCAATGGATGTTACAATCTGATAATATTCACAACAACCGATAAAAGTTCTAATTCAGCAGGCTTCACAATCAACAGCAAGAGTTACAATCTGATGGCTCTTATAGTTCAAGAAGCTAAAGCAAAAAAATTACAAAATGTTAATTTTTGTAACGCTCTGACAAAAAAGATCACAAATCAACAATCTCTTCAGTCTAAGATGCAGAACCCATCTCTCTACATTCTAGAAGTGGAAACCAAATGGTCACGTTCCAGAGTCAAAGCAACGCAGCTCACAATCAGCTGCAAACGCAGCTGCCATCAGCTGCCCAACACAGCTGCCGCCCGCCGCCTAACGCAGCTTCCAAAAGTTTTCCAACACAGCTTCCATCGGCTACCCAACGCA